>NW_006788168.1:1241283-1248252 GCF_000442215.2 Lipotes vexillifer
GCAGGAATGGTTGTTTCCAGTCAACTCATGGTTCCCAGCACTGCAGGACCTTGTGTCCCCAATGCGTTGATGGCCAAGGTTGACCATAGTTCAAGAACAGATTGGACAACACAGACTTTATATACAGTCTTGATTTCTGATTGTAGAGATTTTATAAACTTTTCTCATTTTGTCTGAACTAGGGGAGGGTGTTCTGATAAGTGTATACAGAGGTCAAATTTTTTCCTTTTGCCTCAGGCTGCAAATGTGGCTTGCCACTGCCCAGGTTTGTCAGATTCCAGATCCTGGGTTGAAAGTCTACTTCTGCCTACACCTGGGCCTCTGAATCCTGGCTGCACATTCAAATCACCTGAGGAACCATTGCAACATCCCCATGCCTGGGACCCATCCCCAGAGTCCCTTCAGTTTGTCTGTGTGGTTCCGAATGGGGCTTGGCATTGGGTTTGTTGCCAAACCCTCCAGTTCATTCTAATGTGTGGCCAAGGTTGACAGTGATCTTGCCACTCTGCACTGCCTCTCTTGAAGGATGACAGAAATCCAGCACACAAAATGAAACTCTCTCTGAGCCTTCTGTAAGGTGAGGTCAGCCGGAAAACACATCCTCTTTCAGACTGGAGCAAGAATCACAGAATTTTAGATCTAGATGGTGCCTTAGGAATCATAGATTGTTGTGCTAAAATGACCTCTAATTAGATTGCCAATTTTACTAATGAGAAAACAGAGGCTCAAATATCGTATGATCTCATTTATATGTGGAGTCTAAAAGAAACCCCAAAACTTGAGTTCACAGATACAGAGAACAGATTAGTGATTGCCAGAGATGGGGGTTAGGGGTGGGCAAAATGGATGAAGGTGGTCAAAACGTACAAACTTTCAGTTACAAAATAAATAAGGCGTGACGATGTAATGTACAGCAGGGTGACTATAGTTAATGATGCTGCACTGTATCTTTGAAAGCTTCTGAGGAAGTAAATCTTAAAAGTTCTCATCACAAGAAACAAAAATTGTAACTATGTGTGGTGAGGAATGTTAATTAGACTTACTGTGGTGATCATTTTGCACTACAAACAAATATCAAATCATTATGTTGTACACCTGAAATTAATATGTATAATGTTATATGTCAATTATACATCAGTTTTAAAAAAAAGAAAACAGTGGCTCAGAAAGGTGACCGGACTTGCAAGTGAGGGGCAGAGAGACAGGAGCAAAGGGCTTCAGGAACTTAGCCCAAGCTCTTTTCAAGGCCACCATCAGAGAAAAAGCACTTCCCACTCTCACCAAAAAGAAATTAAGGCAGCCCCCAAAGTCAGTACCTTTCCCCCAAGTCATAAGATTTATAGTAAAACTTGTCTATTTAATTCAGCATCTTGAAACATTTTTCAGAATAAATGTGATTAATCTGAACCCCAGTTCATAAAGGGACAGCATGCATTGTTACACTTCCCACTCTCACCAAAAAGAAATTAAGGCAGCCCCCAAAGTCAGTACCTTTCCCCCAAGTCATAAGATTTATAGTAAAACTTGTCTATTTAATTCAGCATCTTGGAACATTTTTCAGAATAAATGTGATTAATCTGAACCCCAGTTCATAAAGGGACAGCATGCATTGTTTGATCCACACAATGTTTTCTACTCAATATTCTGTACTAACCTATATGGGAAAAGAATCTGAAAAAGAATGGATATATGTATACCTATAACTGAATCACTTTGCTGTACACCTGAAACTAACACAACATTGTAAATCAACAATACTCCAATATCAAATAAAACTTAAATAAAAATAAAAAGTTGACCCATCAGTTAAACATGGAGAGGCGTCACCTAAAATTTTAGATAATGTGTTTCCTGTGAAGGCTTGGAATACTTGGCACTCAGACCTGCATTCCTGACCCTAACAGTTGGCCGGGGCTGAATCACCGCTGCCCCTTGAAGAAGCCTCCACCACTTCCTGCTGCATTCAGGACTCTAGGCTGGCTAAATGTCTCTGCAAAATGTAAAACGAAAGCGGACATCACTGAAGTGCCAGAATCCTCCACCCCGTCTGTTTCAGGCCTTTGCATTAACTCGTTGGCCCGGTACTATTTGAGTTTGCAGCCCATGATCATGTTGTCACACGCCCATCATCATTCCCCATACATTGGGACAGAAAGAGCGATTCCTGGGCTCCCTTCTGACTGCAAGAGCTGGGCAGGCTGGGTGGCGAGGAGGTTTTCCGTAGCGGAGACCTGAGCAGAGTCCTCTGGAGAGCCCAGGGGGGCTGGATCCTCCATTCTTGGGCTTCGCTGCTCTCAATCACCTCAATACCACAGACTATCAGATATTTTCATTAGAAATCTCTGCTCTACGTGGTCAAGGTTTTTCTTCCTGCTGGTTTGTTTTCTCCCATCCCCGGGATGCCCTCCCTCTTTTCATCTTAAGTCCATTCGCCCTTCCAGGTTCAGTTTCCGGGATTACTCATCCATGGTGTTCTCTCCCTTCTCAGAAACTCCTCCTATGGCCTCATGTCAATACAGAAACCATACGCTCTTTTGATTTCCCCAAGCCAGAGGATAAGCTCCTTAAGTTTGCCTGCTTGTAATTCCTTTGAATCCTCCCTAACACCCTGGACGGCGCTGGACAAACAGGATCTTCCCAACAAACCCTGTGCTTTCAAACTCAGGATCCCCTCGGCCTCCCTCCGCCCACTGGAGCAGGCGATGCAGCTCCCGCTTTCAGGCACTAGAGGTCCCTCGGCTACACACATCTCGCCCGGCCCAGGTTCCCTGCCGCACACATTACCAGCGCCTGTGGAAGTAGGGCAGGCTCATTTATTTCCTCTCCAACACAGCCTCGGGCCATCAGAGCCTCTGATGTCAGGGTCCCTGCCGTGCAAGCTGCAGAATGAAAACACTGCGAATAAGAAAGGTCACTGCATCCGCTCTGCACATTTACTTCTCACCTGAAATCTCTGCTTCACTAGCGACGTCCCGGCTCAGGCTCTGAATATTTTTCCTGACTCGGTGTTCCAGCAGGAGAGAGAAGAAATCTGTGACTACTGCGCATATGTGCATATATGTACTTACAGATTATTGCGTCAGGGCCGTGGTACCGCGTTGTGTCAAAGGTAGGTTTCCACGCGCCTTCCTCTCCGCCAATTCCCAGGAAGGTTCTGACCAGGGCACTGATGTTCCGACTCTGTTTTGCTCTGGTTGCTGTTGTCCTCTACGAATAACAAGAATGACCTTTTAAAACAGGCCCTATCAGATTGCTCAGCCTTGAAGTGAAGACAGCAGTCAGGATTTATATGAGAAATTTGATGAACCCAAAGCAACAACATAAAGGAAAAACAGTAGGTCTGAAAATGGGACAGATGCCACAGGGGAGGGGAGGGGCAAAAGTGTGGGTGCCTATCGTAACACTGATCACGCATGCCCAAGTGCCCAGCACGGTGTCACCTTGGCATTGCAGACCATGGTTCTGACACTGTTGGAGTCACTGTTTGATTGTAAAGCTTGGCAAGTAATATGTTCATCACAGAGATTCAAATGGATGTCCAGACACTGGGAAGAAAGCTTGGAATAGGGAAGACCTGGATCCCAAAGCCCTAAGAACAAGCTTTTTGGGCTGGGATAGCATATTTCAAGGCCACCTCATTGGTAGCTTCTAAATAGCGTTCATACCTACTGGCAAACTTTAAAGGAAAGACCAATTTATGTGTCTATTTCATCCATCAAAAGGATGTGCTTATTAGTAGTATAGCATTTCTGAAGCTAGAGTTCCTAAGTGGGAATCACTTAAGTTAAGTCATGACTTAAACTCTCTCCCTCAGTCAACTCGTCTGTAAAATGGGACTAATAATAATACCTACCTCACTGGGTTACTAAGAGGACTAAATGAGTTAATATATGTAAAATGCTTATAATAGTGTCTGGCACATGGTAAGCATATATGTAAATATAAGCTTAAAAAATTATCTGTTTTGCATGGAGCACACAATAAAGCCCTCTTTTCCATGCTTAGCTGTGTCTGGAATGAAGAATGCCAAAACATTTTTCCAATTTCATACCTAAGTGGTGATGATGTCATTTTCAGTTCAACAATCTCTCCTTTCCTTTCCAGTCAAGTTTATAATTATCTTAAAGGTACTTATTTTCTTTCCATTCCCCCTCCCTTTAAAGTTCTAAACAACATAGATAAGAGCAAAACCAAGAACCAATCTTTTCGGTTCTTCGAAAAGATCGACAAAATTGGCAAACTTTTAGCTAGATTGACTAAGAGAAAAAAGAGAGAGTACTCAAATAACTAAAATCAGAAATGAAAGAGAGGTCATGACTACCAATTTTGCAGAAGTAAAAAGAATTGTAAGAGAGTACTGTGGCCAATTGTAGTCCAAGAAATTGAATAACCTGGATGAAATGGACAAATTCCTAGAAACACAACCTATCAAGACTCAATCATGAAGAAATAGAAAATCTGAACAGACCTATAACTAGTAAGGAGATTTAATCAGTAATAAAAAGCCTCCCAGTAAAGAAAAGCCCAGACCAGATGGCTTCTCTGGCAAATTCTGCCAAACATTTAAAGAAGAATGACATCAAGCCTCCTCAGACTCTTCTAAAAATTGAAGAGGAGGGAACACTCCCAAGCTCATTTTAGGAGGACAAGCATCACCCTAATACTAGAGCCAGACAAAGACACTACAAGAAAAGAATACCACAGACCCTGATGAATATTGATGAAAAAATTCTTAACAAGATACTATGAAACAGAATTCAACAGCAGACTTATACTGTTAAGAAGTCAATACCACCCCAAGTGGTCTACAGTTTCAATGCAATTCCTATCGAAATCCCAATGACTTTTCTGTTGTTGTTGCAGAAATAGAAAAATCCATTCTAAAATACGAATGTAATCTCAAGGGACCCTGAATAGCCAAAACAATCTTGAAAAAGGACCGTGTTGGAGATCTCACACTTCCTGATTCCAAAATGACTACAAAGTCACAGTAATCAAAACAGTGTTGTACTGCCATAAAGAGAGACATATAGACCAATGAAATAGAATAGAAAGCCCAGAATAAACTCTCAAATACATGGACAAATGTTTTTTGTAAATGTCAAGACCATTCACTGGCGAAAGGACAGTCTATTTCAAAAAATGGTGCTGGGAAAACTGGATATCTACATGCTAAAGAATGAAGTTGGATCCTTCTCTTACATTATATGCCAAAATTAATTCAAAATAGATCAAAGATCTAAACACAAGAGCAAAAACTATAAAGCTCTTAGAAGATAATATAGGGGGAAAACATTATGACATTGGATTTAGCAATGATTTATCAGATATGACACCAAAAGCTCAGGCAACAAAAGAAAAAAAAAGAGATAAATTGGACTACACCAAAAAAAAATTTTTTTAACTCCAGTAGGTATGCTTTCTCCTTCCTTTGAAATCATAAAACACTTTTCTTCTACAATTGATACATCATATATCACATACTGCCTTGCATTGCAGTTACAGTTCTCGTATGGTGGGTACAAATTTCATAACCATAAAAACTCCAGTGTACAGACATGAAACTTTCTTTAATTCTATTTTTTAAAATTTTTTAACATCTTTATTGGAGTATAATTGCTTTACAATAGTGTGTTAGTTTCTGCTTTATAACAAAGTGAATCAGCTACACATATACATAGATCCCCATATCTCCTCCCTCTTGCGTCTCCCTCCCACCCTCCCTATCCCACCCCTCTAGGTGGTCACAAAGCACCGAGCTGATCTCACTGACTACACCAAAATTTAAAACTCTGTGCATCAAAGGATATAATCCACTGAATGAAAAGGAAATCCACAGGATGAGAGAAAATATTTGCAAACCATATATTGGGTAAGGGTTTAGTATCTGTAATACAAAAAGAACTCCTACAACAACAAACCTGATTTTAAAATGGGCAGAAGACTTGAACAGACATTACTCTAAAGAAGATATACAAGTGGCCAAAAAGCATGTGAGTAGGTGTTCAACATCACTAATCATCAGGGAAATGTAAATCAAAACTATAATGAGATACCACCTCACATCCATTAGGGTGGCTACTATAAGAAACAGAACACAACTGAAAATAACAAGTGTTGGCAAGAATGTGGAGAAATTGGAACCCTGGTGCACTGTTGGTGGGGATGTAAAATGATGCAGCTTCTATGGAAAACAGTATGGCTGTTCCTCAAAAAATCAAAAGTAGAATCATCATATGATCCAGCAATTATGTTTCTGGATATATATATACCCAAAAGAATTGAAAGCAGGGTTTCAAAGAGATATTTGCACACTCATGTTCATAACAGCATTATTCATAATAGCCAAAAGGTGGGAGCAACCCACGTATCCATAGAAAGATGAATGGATAAACAAAATGTGGTCTATACATACATTGGAACATTATTCAGCCTTTAAAATGAAGGAAATTCTGACAGATGCTACAACATGGATGATCCTTGAGAACATTGTGCTAAGTGAACGAAACCAGTCACAAAAAGACAAATACTGTATGATTCTAGTTATATAAGGTACCTAGAGTAGTCAAATTCATAGAGAAAGAAAGTAGAATGGTGGTTGCCAGGGGTTGGAGGGAGGGAAGAACAGGAAGCTGTTGTTTCATGGATACAGAGTTTCCATTTTGCAAAATGAAAAGAGTTCTGCAGGTGAATGGTGGTGATGACTGCACAACACTGTGAATGTACTTAATGCCATTAAATGGAACACTTAAAAATGGTTAAGATGGTAAATTTTATGTTATATGTATTTTGCCACAATGAAATAACCTGGATAAGGACATATTCAACTCTTCATTCAACAACTATTTCCTGAGGGCCTGCAATGTGCCGAGCCCTGTTGCAGGTGCTGAGATGCAGCAGTGAGACAAATACATGGTCCTGCCCTAATGAGAGTTCTAGTACTCTAGTGGGCGGGGGGGGGGGGGGGGG
>NW_006788168.1:1248262-1254515 GCF_000442215.2 Lipotes vexillifer
GGGGCGGGAGGACACAGGCAATAAACGAGAGAACAGATGAGTAGGCAAGGTAGTTTTGATACTGATGACGGCTAAGGGAAATTACCAGGGTGATAGGATAGGAATGACTTCGAGGGTGGGGTTTACTTACCATGGGCTGATCAAGCAAAACATATCCGAAAGATGACATGTGAGCCAAGATTTGAAAGAGAAAAAGAGCTAGACATGCAAAGAGCCAGAGTAGGGATAAGATAAGTGAGTGCAAAGCCCCTGAGGTAGTAAGGAGCTTGGGAAATCAGGGAACACAAAAAAGACCTGGGGCTGCAGCATGAAGAATAAGGGGAGAATGGGACAGGATGCATTTGGAGAGCTGAGCACTGGCTACACCATGTAAAGCTGTGTTCAGTGGATTAAAGGGTGTTGACGTTATTCTGATGAGAAGCTACAGACCAGATCTAAACAGAGTAGAGACATGATCCAATTTTTGTTTCAAAATGTGGGAGAAAGAGAGAAAGCATTGAAACCAGTGAGGTGATGGTGGCTTGAACCAAGGTGATAGCAGCAGAGATGGAGTGAAGTGGATGGATTTTAGATCGATTTTTGAGTGAAAACACAGGATTGCTGATAGTCTGACAGAGGAGGTTGAGGGAAAGGGAGACATTGGTCATTTCTAGTCGGTTTTGACATGAG
Organism: Lipotes vexillifer; assembly: GCF_000442215.2. Classification (NCBI taxonomy): domain Eukaryota; kingdom Metazoa; phylum Chordata; class Mammalia; order Artiodactyla; family Lipotidae; genus Lipotes; species Lipotes vexillifer. The sequence continues at coordinate 1,248,932 of NW_006788168.1, forward strand.
TGGATAATGTTGGCATTTACAAACGAGGAAGCAAGTGACAGTGAAAGAAGCAGACTGGGCTAGAAAAAGAGTTTGGTTTTGTACATGTTATATTTGATATGACTATCAGATATCCAAATGGAGATGTCATATCAACATTTACATATACAAGTTTGGGGTCCAGGAGAATGGCCAGGCCTGGGGACGTAAACCTGGGAGTCATCAGCGAATAGATATTTAGAGCCAAACGCCTGATTGATGTGATTCTAGGGAGAGTGTGTGTTCTGGATATTCTATATGGCCCTTCGCCTGGAATGGAGCATATAATTGAGCCCATTAGTAAGAAAGTCTCACAACAGTTTCCCACTAGAAGCGGTTTTTCTCTCCTGGATCAGATGAGCACATCCAGGTGCTATAACACACTGAGGAGGAGGGAAAACTGGGATGGGGGGGCATCTTCTTTTTTTCCATCCCTTCTTCCAAGATTTTATTCATTGAGCAGCTTTTCAGTGAATGCCATACACAAATGAATTGAATTGCTTTCCTGTTCCCACTCTGAGCAAAGCACTGGATGACAATTATGGGCGGCAGATAAGAGAAAGAAGTGTGATTCCTTCCTGTACAAAGCTTAACTACTCAGAAAGAAAGGAAGTTCGTGAAAGAATAAAATAATCATAGGTAAGGCATTATATGGGTTCAGTGCAGGAAAGGGAAACTACTTATTTTATTCAGAAAAAGGAAGACAGATGACGTGAACTAGGTGCATAAAAAATTGTGGAAAGGGGCTTCCCTGGTGGCGCAGTGGTTGAGAGTCTGCCTGCCGATGCAGGGGACGCGGGTTCGTGCCCCGGTCTGGGAAGATCCCACATGCCGCGGAGCGGCTGGGCCCGTGAGCCATGGCCGCTGAGCCTGCGCGTCCGGAGCCTGTGCTCCACAACAGGAGAGGCCACAACCGTGAGAGACCCTCGTACTGCAAATAAATAAATAAATAAATAAATAAATAAATAAATAAAATTGTGGAAGGTTTCAGTTCACTCTCAATGGCCCTTGGGACTGTCTCTAACATGATAGAACCGACCACCAGGGAGTTAGGCACCAGAGGCTCTGTTGAGTTCAAGACCTCACTTTGACAACTGCTCTTCAGGAATCAGGACGTTGGAATCTGCAAGTAGCCAGCACTGGGCAATTAGGGAAATTGTCTCTTGACACTCAGAAACTGAGTGGGATCTGGAACCCTGAGACCAGCCATCCCTCATCCCACCCCACAGCCACTGCACATACACACAGCACTTTCTCAACCCCCAGGAGAGCGGACATGGAATATCGCTGCAGAGATATTTTGCATCCTCACAACCCTTTCTGCCATTTGAAAACGGCCGAAGGTAGAGGAAGATGGTCCCCACCTCACTGTATCCTTTCAAATCTAGCACAAGTTCACCTGCTCGTCAGAACCTATTTCCTGTCCAAGATCCTAGATGCAATGGAGTCTGAGAAATGTGGTTTTCAGCTTTCTTGCCTCTGAGGTTCAGGGAGGTACCCTAGGAGTGGTTCTCGAGTGGGGGTGACTTTGCTCCCCTTCCCCTGCCCCGGAGACACTTGGCAATGTCAGAGACCTTGTTGGTTGTCACAGCTGAAGGGTGAGTGCTACTAGCATCTAGTGGGTAGAAGCTAGGGATGTCATTAAACGTTCTGCAATACACAAGCCAGCCCCTCATGACAAAGAATTATCTGGCCCCAAACGTCAGTAGTGCTGAGGTTATAGAAACTTTGCTATAGAAAGAGGGTGAAATAGAAATTGACTAAACCAAACCATTGTGTCCAACAACGGTGAAGGACCCAGATTAGTTATACAAATAATTAGTCTCAAAGTGATTTTTATTTATTTGTTTATTTTTAATGAACGTCAATTATGCAGGATCTGGAGTGGTTCCAGAATTTTTCATGAATGACGTGGGGACCGAATTGCATTCCGAAGATGGTGAAGGATTGTATGTGCTGAGACAGGAAAGTAGGTGGTAAGAGTAAGGAGGGGGAAATAACCTAAGGCTTGAAGTTAGGAATGAAAAGCTGTGTTTGTAAGCTAAAAGGAAGATCAGCCTGACTACAGTGGGAAACTGAAGTTATGAAGTTTGGAAATAGGTGTTTAAACAGGTGGTGTCATATTGTGAAGAGCTTTGACCCTCAGGCTGAGAAGTTTGGACTGTAGCATGGTGGAGTGGAAAGGCTTAGGAACCAGGCAAAAGTATATGGCAGCCTGATTCCTCCACCTCCTATAATGAGATCCTAACTTTTCCCCAGCTAGAGGTACTATGACAGCCGTCTGTGGTTTATGTAAGATCAGTATTCCTCTTTTGACAATAAGGACCTGCAGGAGACTTGTATGTTACCCAGTTCAAGAAGAAAGCAGACAATTCTACAACCTACGAGCCAATCTCTCACTGCAACCACAGTGCTGGGATATCTCGCCTGTTAGTCGAAAGCCAGGCAAAATAGTAAATGTAATCACATTGTATTTTCCTTTTTAGAAATATTTCCGTTTATTTAGATTGTTACGTAGAATATGAAACCAAATTTGTAGCTAGTGCCAGAGAATGGACTTAACTGTTTGGTGTTTAATGAGAACAGTTTCTACACAGCATCCCAAGAGACCTACAGAAAAAGGGGCAAAGCTGTAATATTAAGCAAATTGAACTCATGTTTCAAACAGGTTATACAAAAATTGATTTATACCCCATTTCCCCCTTTTTTTTGATATTTAGAAAGTGCAAATTTAACAAAAGGTAGCCATACCCTTTCTATGTGCAATGCAGATTGTAATTATGCAAACAACAAAACTGTCAGTCTATTACCCCCAAATCCCAATATTTAGGGTTAGGGTATTTTTATTACTTTATTAAACACACTAAGATCATCTGTATTTGTTTTTGGTTTTGGTTTTGGTTTTGGTTATAGCCATCTTAGTGAGAGTAAAGTGGTATGTCTTGTGACTTTGTTTGGCATTTCCCTAGTAACTGATGACTTTAAACATCTTTTCATGTGCTTGTTGGCCTTTTGTATCTTTTTTTTTTTTTTGGAGAAATTTCTATTGAAGTCCTTTGCTCATTTTTTGAGTTGTCTATTACCTTGTAAGAGTTTTTTCTGTATTCTGAATACTAGACCCTTAACAGATACATGATTTGCAAATATTTTCTCCTTTCTGTGGGTTGTCTTTTCACTCTCTCAGTGGTATCCTTTTATGCACAAAAGTTTTTCATTTTAACGAAGTCCAGTATATCTATTTTTTTTCTCTTGCTGCTTGTGCTTTTGGTGTCAATCTAAGAAAACGTTGCCAAATCCAAGGTCATGAAAATTTATCCCTCTGTTTTCTTTTAAGAGCATCGTTTTAGCTCCCATATTTAGGTCTTTGACTCATTTTGAGTCACACTGTCTTTTGAAGCACACTTGCCTTCTATAGAACTCTAATTTCATGTTGCCCTACCAACCTCCATATCCCAACCTCCTCTAACAAATGTTGCCTGCTCACTACCTTCCCACAATGGTCTATTTAGACTTTCTTTCTCTGGATAGTGCCCCATTCCTCAGACACATCTTTGTAAAAGTGCCCCCACCAAAACCTTCTTTCATCACATCCCCTTCAAATATCTAGCTCTTGACTGTTGGCAGTGGAAAAGCACTGAATTAACTGATGGGTTCTTAGAATTCAGAAGAGCTGATCACTGGAAGGTTTTGCCCTTTCCAAGATAGATTACATTTTACTAGTGGACATTTTTTTTTTTTTTTTTTTTTTTTTTTTTTTTGGTTTTGGGTTGCTGCGGCCTCTCCCGTTGCAGAGCACAGGCTCCGGACACGCACAGGCCCAGCGGCCATGGCTCACGGGCCCAGCCGCTCCACGGATTGTGGGATCTTCCCGGACCGGAGCACGAACCCGTGTCCCCTGCATTGGCAGGCGGACCCTCAACCACTGAGCCACCAGGGAAGCCCACTAGTGGACATTTTTTAATAAACTTTATTTTATAGAGCAGTTTTAGGTTCACAGCAAAATTGAGAGGAAGGTACAGAGATTTCTCATATACTCCCTGTTCCCACACATGTATAGCCTCCCCCATTATCAACATTCCCCACCAGAGTGATCCAGTTGTTACAATCAATGAACCTTCATTAACACATAAAAATCACCCAAAGTCCATAGTTTACATTAGGGTTCACGCTTGGTGTTGTAGAGTCTGTGAGTTTGGACAAATATATACTGACACGTATCCACCATTATAGTATCATGCAGAGTAGTTTTGCTGCCCTAAAAATTCTCCATATGCTCCACTTATTCATCCCACCTTCCCCCCCGGCCCCTGGAAACCACTGATCTTTTTACTATTGCCGTAGTTTTGCCTTTTCCAGAAGGTCATATACATGGAATCATACAGTATGTAGCCTACTAATAGACTTCCAGAATCCATTATTGCCTTAGTTCAAACACCAAACCCACAAACTCTTTGAGGAGAGGGATTGTGATTTGTCTTTTCACATGTCCAGGAGGCATTTAATATTTATGGAATGTGTGAATGAATTTCTAGTAATAACATTTCAGTATCTTAGCAATCAGAAAATAGGCAATGCCTTTGGGAAGAAGAGCCCTCTCTGAAGCATTGGTTTATAATGATCATCTGATGGAAAGTTAGCAGTGAGAAGCGTCTGGAATCAGTTTTGAAGACCTGGGTGACATTTTTCCAACAAAGTCTCGGACCATCCACCAGTCTAAGACACAATGACACTTTGAGAGACAAGGGCACAAATAGCAACTGCCATGAAAATGAGATAGTAATTGTGGCTTATAAAATTTCTACATGATTTCCTGTGATATCGCTCATTCATCCTTAGGTTATCAGGGCAGGTTAGGAACAAGGGAATAATGAACCGTTTTTACCTTCATAGGAAAATGAATGATTCTTTCCAAGCACTTCAGAATTTCCTATCCCATGATGATAAGATACATATCCCATTCTTTTCCCTCAAGAATCCCCTGTTTTCTGTAACGCTCCTTCACAAAATTGTTTTGCCAATTGTATACTCAGTATTAGGGTCAATTTATGTTTTATCTTAGAGTTGTTTATTATCAGAATCTTGAAAGAGCTAAACATGTCTTTGGTTAGTCAAAGATATTTTGCTTTGGTGATGTAAACTCAACAAATTAGAAAAAGCCTTTAATGTTGAAATTATGGAAGATCAGATATTTAATGTTCAACAGTCAAACAGCAGAGCGATGCCTTGAAGAGCCATCATTCATGACTAAAAAAAATACCTGTTATTTCAAATGTCGGTCAGCTCAGGCAACAAGCCAATTATTGGAGTGTGTGTGTGTGTGTGTGTGTGTGTGTGTGTGTGTGTGTGTAAAAAATTGGCAACCATTTCCCCCTGCAGACTTGAACATTGCAGGAAAGCAATTACAATATTGAAAAAAAAATTAAAATTTTTTTTGCTTATACTTGAGCAAGTTGCTCTGACTTCTCCTTAGTTGGCTTTTGTGTGTCTGTTTTGTTTATTTATTTTGGAGACTGTAAGTGGTAGGAGGACAGGGCCCATGTCATCCTAGTTCATCCTATAAAGGGAA
>NW_006788168.1:1254525-1286532 GCF_000442215.2 Lipotes vexillifer
GGGAAAGAGGATTGTTGGTGACTTTGGAGGGAGGGTGGGACAGAGGGGAACCCCTTAGCAAATAATTAAGGAAGAAATAAAGCCTTCCTGCTTCCTGTGGGCCATAAAAGACTAATAAAACATTGAAAAAGTAAAAAGGATTATTTTCATTTTACATTTCCTAAGCCCCACCATAAAATCTGTAAGGACAGATATTCTCTGGAGGCTTTGCCTGACAGGAGAATGAAGCTTTGAGGAACGCAGGCCGAGGAGATGGAAGTTGCAGAGAATTGTTTAATTGGGTGGTTGGGAGAGGTTGGCCTTCAGCTGTCCCTCTGCTCTGCGCTTCCTTTTGTGCACACACACAGCCTTTCTCCTTCTTTCTCTTTTCTCATGCATTGTCTCGTTTCCTTGGAAAATAGGTACTTGAAGCATGTGTATATTTTTGCATTTGTGAATCAAAGTTGTACTTTTTTCCTCAAAAGAAGTAAAGCAAATCAAATATCTTCTCTATCTTTCACCCTGGTCTCTCTCCCTGTGCCCTCCTCACCCCCAATAGGTTGGTTGTTGGCTGCTTCCTCTTGTAGCTTACTTTATACGCTAGGTTAGTGATTCTTTTTTTTTTTTAAGATTTTTTTGATATGGACCATTTTTAAACTCTTTATTGAACTTGTTACAATATTGCTTCTGTTTTATGTTTTGGTTTTTTGGCCCCGAGGCACATGGGATCTTAGCTCCCCGACCAGGGATCGAACCCGCACACCCTGCATTGAAAGGCGAAGTCTTAACCACTGGACCGCCAGGGAAGTCCCTAGTGATTTTTAACAGAAAAAAAAAAAAAATTCCTTAACCTTGCCCAAGAAATACTGGTGGGAAAAATGAAAATGTGTGAGAAAACTGTCACATTGGAATACCTCTCTTTGCTATTTAATTTGTTTATTCCCTGCCTTATGCCAGAAATTAAGGATCACTCACAAAAATAGGAATAATTTGGAAAGATAAAGTAAATTAAAAGCAGGTCAGAAATTGAGTAAAAAGGAAAAATAAAGATGGAAAGTTAAAAAGAACCAGAAACAGATCATGTTTTAAACTTGCTCAGATTGGCTCCTTTTTTTCATTTTGGCTGACCAGATGTATTCAGAAAGATTGTTTTAGCAAAGCCCCTTTTGCAGAGGTAGGGGGGCAGAGGATCTTCTTTGGAGAAAATATTGTCTGGATTTCTCTCTGTTTTTTATTTAGTTGTTGTATCATTGAAGTGAATGAAGCAGTTATCTCTGCTGGGATAAGTCTCGTCAAACACGAAATGAAGAATTAGGAGCACAAAGGAATGATGTGAGGCCAGAATCAGAAAATGATGAAGAGCTTGCAATCTTCTGATGTCTAGATAGAGTTTGCATGACACATTATGTTCTAGGAGACTGTTCAGCACATGCGTTCATTTAGTGACTTATTTTTTTCATTTATCTAAATCAGGATTTCTCAACCTCAGCACTCTGGGCATTTTGGCTGGATAATTCTTTCTTGTAAGGGAATGTCTTGTGCATTGTAGGATGTTTAGCAGCATCCTTGGCCTCTACGGACTAGACGCCATAACTCCCTCCAGGAGTGACAAGTAGAACTGTCTCTGGACGTTGCCCAAAGTCCCCTACGTGGCAAAATTGCCCCTTGTTTTGAGAACTGCTGACCTAAATGTATTCAGATATTTATACCAGTCATCCAGTGAATTGGAGAGATGTGTGTTCTTCCTTCAGGGAGCTTGAACTCTTTATTTGCAAAATGAAATGCATGAATTTGGACATAAGTGAATGAGAGAAAGGAAGAATGAATTCAGTTGCTGTGAAGATCAAGTGAGAAGACCTACAAAAAGTGTTCATGGCAGTCCTTGGCACATTATACATGTTCAATCAATGTTTACCATTAAAAGTGTTTATTATTATTACCATTGTTATTATCAGCATTTATTTAAAGCATTACGGTTTTCAACGTTGTTTTTAACTGCTCTCTCTTAATCATCATAACTTAGTGGGTCGTTGATGGTGTTGCTCTTTTACTGAATAGATGAGGAAACAGAGGCTCAGAGCAGAGATGTGTCCCACTGATAGCTGGTAAATAACAGGCTCAAGACTCAGTCTAGTTAAATCCAACTTTTTTCACCTCCTCCATATTGTCTGCTAAAAAGAGAAGAACTGACAGGACAAATGCCACAGAGTGGGACATCCACCCTGGGTATGACTGGGATCAGCTATGGACATCTGTCTTTTCCTTCCAGACACAGCTACTCCCAGACCACCATGTTATACTGTTAACAAATGAAAATCGAAACCCAACTTGACACCTTTGTATTTTTTCTAAAACAATCTAGTACTCATCTAAGCCTGTGCATCCAATCCCAACCTCTGTTCAAATAAGCTGCATTAGCAGACACGTTACATCTTAAAAGCCTTCTGCCCTTTCTGTACACATAGTAGGGACAATTCAAAACCAAGTTTCTCCTGTCCTGCGTCAGAAGCACACAACCTTTTCCAAGAAAACCTTTGGCCTTCTACAACTATGTCATGGATCATTTCTAAGACTCCCCCATTCAAGGTATTGCCGTCTGTGCTTATGCTAGTTTCTGCATGAAAGAGAGATTTACTGGGCCTTACTGCTCGTATGCCCGTGTAACAACTTTTTCCCATGCAATGCGACTTCCACAAAAGGCAGTTGGTCATGTGAGACCCTTGACTGTCAAAGCTGAGTCCTCAACATTGCAAGTTACCAGGGATAGCTGACAAAGAAGCAAAAGATGCTATTAGAAGGTTGAGGTATAGAAATCATGAAGTAAAGGTCATTGTTCCATGAAGATGTGAGAGAAGTTAGATTTGTTCTGAATGTCAGATTTGGATTTGGGAAAACATTGACCTTTACCATCAGAGAATTAACCGAGTCATTTCCCCTGTATAGTTAGCCCCCCCCCCCCCGACCCTCCCACTTTATTACCACCACTCCACCTCCCTCCACCTACACATACAGACCAAGAAGACATTTACAGGTGGTGAATATTTCAGCAGCGTGCTTTTAAATGGTACATTAAATTTCTTCTAGATGTCATCCTTCTGACGTGAATAATGTTACATGATGGAATGAAGACCTCCAAAGAGCTATTCCTGTTGATAAATTGGCTGATAAAATGTCAGAGTGAGCCTCCATTCTGATTCTCAAATAGCGAATCATATTATGATGATAAAACTTCTCAAAGGAAAGCACCAGGACCTCCTCTGCCTTGAAGAAAAACATACTTTTTCTGTTTAAAAATTATAAAAGAAGGACTAGAAAGGAAAATTAAAATTAAAGAGAAGCAAAGAAACTAAAATATCATTTGATGCCCTTTATTTAGAAAACCTGGGAGATTTTCCTGGTTATTTAAAATTTGCTGGATAATAAAAGCAATCTACAGATTCAGTGCAATCCCTTTCAAATTACCAATGGCATTTTTTACAGAACTAGAACAAAAAACCTTAAAATTTGTGTGGAGACACAAAAGACCCTGAATAGCCAAAGCAGTCTTGAGGGGAAAAAATGGAGCTGGAGGAATCAGACTCCCTGACTTCAGACTTTACTACAAAGCTACAGTAATCAAGACAATATGGTACTGGCACAAAAACAGAAATGTAGATCAATGGAACAGGATAGAAAGCCCAGAGATAAACCCATGTACCGGTGGTCAACTAATCTATGATAAAGGAGGCAAGGATATACAATGGAGAAAAGACAGTCTCTTCAATAAGTGATGCTGGGAAAACTGGACAGCTACATGTAAAAGAATGGAATTAGAACACTCCCTAACACCATACACAAAATAAACTCAAAATGGATTGAAGACCTAAATGTAAGACTGGACACTATAAATCTCTTAGAGGAAAACATAGGAAGAACACTCTTTGACATAAATCACAGCAAGATCTTTTTTGATCCATCTCCTAGAGTAATGGAAATAAAAACAAAAATAAACAAATGGGACCTAATGAAACTTAAAAGCTTTTGCAAAGCAAAGGAAACTACAAACAAGATGAAAAGACAACCTTCAGAATGGGAGAAAATATTTGCAAATGAATCAATGGACAAAGGATTAGTCTCCAAAATATATAAACAGCTCATGCAGCTCAATATTAAAAAAAGAAACAACCCAATCCAAAAATGGGCAGAAGACCTAAATAGACATTTGTCCAAAGAAGACATACAGATAGCCAAGAAGCACATGAAAAGCTGCTCAACATCACTAATTATTAGAGAAATGCAAATCAAAACTACAATGAGATATCACCTCACACCAGTTAGAATGGGCATCATCAGAAAATCTACAAACAACAAATGCTGGAGAAGGTGTAGAGAAAAGGGAACCTCTTGCACTGTTGGTGGGAATGTAAATTGCTACAGCCACTATGGAGAACAGTATGGAGGTTCCTTAAAAAACTAAAAATAGAATTAACATATGACCCAGCAATCCCACTGCTGGGCATATACTCAGAGAAAACCATAATTCAAAAAGACACATGCACCCCAATGTTCATTGCAGCACTATTTACAATAGCCAGGTCACGGAAGCAACCTAAATGCCCATCGACAGATGAATGGATAAGGAAGATGTGGTACATATATACAACGGAATATTACTCAGCCATAAAAAGGAACGAAATTGGGTCATTTGTAGAGACATGGATGGATCTAGAGGCTGTCATACAGAGTGAAGTAAGTCAGAAAGAGAAAAGCAAATATCGTATATTAATACATATATGTGGAACCTAGAAAAATGGTACAGATGAACTGGTATGCAGAGCAGAAATAGAGACACAGATGTAGAGAACAAACGTATGGACACCAAGCGGGGGGATTGGCGGGGGGGTGGTGGTGGAATGAATTGAGAGGTTGGGATTGACATATATACACTAATATGTATAAAATGGATTACTAATAAGAACCTGCTGTATAAAAAAATAAACAAAATTCAAAAAATAATTTGCTGGATAATAGAACACTATACATTAATCACAAATATTGTGTCATACTATGTATTATACATACACCTGGATTATATGTCCAGCAATCATTTACTTGATGCCTCTGAACATGATCCTAAATCAGTATGCATCCCATTCAAGAACTTTCCAAAAAAAATTATTGTTCCTGGGCTTGAAGTGGCAGAAGACAAAATGACAGGTCTGGTATTTACTTATCTTCTATCACCATGCAAAAGCTTGAGCATTTGCACATGTGAATGCAAGAAGTCACTGAAGGTTTCTAGAGAAAAAAAAGTGCTTTCCACACACAACACTGCTCACACTTGGGCTTCCCAGAAAAAGCTACAGCTCCTTAATTATCTATCACCTGTGAACATTTAGATGGTTGGATAAACTTCTTTTTCAAAAAAGTAAAACTATATCTGAACCATTTCAATCACAATAAATGACCCCATCTCATGTTTAGGGGTCTGGGTGATGTAACTTTAAAAGCACTGGAAAGAATTAGGAGTTTAGGATTAACAGATACACATTACTATATATAAAGTAGATAAATAACAAGGACCTACTGTATAGCACAGGGAACTATATTCAATATCTCATACTAACCTATAATGGAAAAGAATCTGAAAAATATGTATATATATCTCTGAATCACTTTGCTCTACACCTGAAACTAACACATTGTAAATCAACTCTCTGTCAATAAAAAAATTTTTTTAAATCTAATGAATATGCTAATGTTTCCCTTTAAAGTAAATATTAGTTTCTTTTCAATTAAAAAAAAAGCACTAGAAAGAAATATTGTGTAAGTTACTTAATCTGTGAGTTTCAATTTTCTTGCCTATAAAATGTGAGTGGTGATAATAGTTAATATTTATTGAATACTGGCCACATTCCAGGCCCTCTGCTCTGTGCTTTACATTCATTATTTCACTTAATCCTTTCAACAACCCTTCAGTGTAGATTTTAGTATTATCCCCATTTCCCAGATACAAAACTAAGGCTTGGAGGTCAAGCAAATTGTTGAAAATCACACAACTAATGAATGTCCTAGTAGGAATTCAAGACCAGGTACAACACAATCCACAGTATAAACTCAACTATATTCAATACAGTTAAATAATCCTTAACATAACCAGCAGAGTGTCTGGCAAAAATGGTAATAAACCATAGCTGTGGATTTTAAAATAAAATCTGCCCTTAAGTATCTTTGCTTATGAAAGAGGTTTTCAACTTTGTTATATGTTCAGATCACAAGGGCTATATCTCAAAACCAAACCAAACTAAACCTTTGCTCATATTTCCCCCAGTACAAACAAAGTCAGAATCTTTGGGACAGAGACCTAGGTATATGTTTTATTTTGTATCTTTAAAACTTCTGGAGTTCTGATTCCCAGAAAGATGGAGAAGCACAGGCCACCCCATCTCTCCCACTGAATGCAGTTATAAATCTTGAACAGATTGCATGGAACAGCTATTCCAGGGCTCTGAAAAGTAAAAAATAATAAGAAAAAAAGCAGGTGGATTGGGGAAGAACATCAGAATTCTAGTCTCACTAAACCATCAAAAGATAAACCATGAGTTTATCTTTTCTTTTCTTTTTGGCTTGAACTCAAGGCATCCTGAGACCCAGAAGTGATCACTGGCACAGACAGAAAGATCTCCAGGAGAAGCCCTTTAGTTCTAGCACAAAAAGAAGAAAAGTAGTCTCCCAATAGACAGACAGCATAGGAGAAATCCTGTTATTTTAATTTTTTCTTTTCCTATTCTCTTGCTCTCCAGGTCCCAGTAGCCAATAGGCACTTTGAACTCTGAGGGAGGGGTCCTTCTTTGCACCAAGAGGAACTGTGGTCCCAAGAAGGTGAGGGGAACCTGCTACTTATTTTTCTCTCTCTTTGTCCTCTCACTTCTCAGCCCTGGATATGGGCACGTTGTAAGAAGTATGTGGCGCATTAGACAAATAAAACCTCAGAAGACCAAAAAGGGAGCCTCAGGAAACTAGACTGTATGGTGGAGATGGCAGAGAAGGAGAAGTTTCAGGAAGCAAACCCATAAAAGTGTTTATGGATCTCTAGTCCCATGAACTGTTCGCAAATAGATTTGATCCTAACGAGCATCTCATAGGCTTTGAGAGCTGGCCTATGGGGTGGATTCCTGCTCAGGTCCTAGAATGGCCTCTGGATGGTGCAAATGTAAGGCTGATCTCAACAGTAGTGCAAGGCTTTGAAAATGGAATAGACATCAAAACTCCTGAAGGCTCTCTGGAGCCAACCAGCTTATTTGGAAAAATAAATACTTCAAAATTCTCCATAGATTTAAATAAGACACAGAGTCTCATAACAATCAAAAATGTCCAGGATGAAACCTCATAATACTCAACATGTGAAGAATGAGTAAAATCTCAACTTGCATGGAAAAAGGCAATTGACAAATGTCAACTCTGAGATGATACAGATATTGGAATCATTTGATAATGACTTTAAGGCAGCTAGGACAAATATGCTCCAAGAAGTAAGAATAAATCCTCTTTATTTTTATTTTTTAAACATCTTTATTGGAGTATAATTGCTTTACAATGGTGTGTTAGTTTCAGCTGTATAACAAAGTGAATCAGCTATACATATACATACATCCCCATATCCCCTCCCTCTTGCGTCTCCCTCCCACCCTCCCTATCCCACCCCTCTAGGTGGTCACAAAGCACCAAGCTGATCTCCCTGTGCTATGTGGCTGCTTCCCACTAGCTATCTATTTTACATTTGGTAGTGTATATATATCCATGCCACTCTCTCACTTCGTCCCAGCTTACCCTTTCCTCTCCCTGTGTCCTCAAGTCCATTCTCTACGTCTGCATCTTTATTCCTGTCCTGCCACTAGGTTCTTCAGAACCAATTTTTTTTTTAAGATTCCATATATTTGTGTTAGCATATGGTATTTGTTTTTTTCTTTCTGACTTCCTTCACTCTGTATGACAGTCTCTAGGTCCATCCATGTCACTACAAATAACTCAGTTTCATTTCTTTTTATGGCTGAGTAATATTCCATTGTATATATGTGCCACATCTTCTTTATCCATTCATCTGTCGATGGACACTTAGGTTGCTTCCATGTCCTGGCTATTGTAAATTGTGCTACAATGAACATTGTGGTACATCTCTCTTTTTGAATTATGGTTTTCTCAGGGTATATGCCCAGTAGTGGGATTGCTGGGTCATATGGTAGTTCTATTTTTAGTTTTTTAAGGAACCTCCATACTGGCTGCATCAATTTACATTCCCGCCAACAGCGCAAGAGGGTTCCCTTTTCTCTGCACCGTCTCCACATTTATTGTTTGTAGAATTTTTGATGATGGCCATTCTGACCAGTGTGAGGTGATACCTCATTGTGGTTTTGATTTGCATTTCTCTAATGATTAGTGATGTTGAGCATCCTTTCATGGTTTATATCTTCTTTGGAGAAACGTCTATTTAGATCTTCTGCCCATTTTTTGGATTGGGTTGTTTGTTTTGTTCATATTGAGCTGCATGAGCTGCTTGTAAATTTTGGAGGTTAATCCTTTGTCAGTTGCTTCATTTGCAAATATTTTCTCCCATTCTGAGGGTTGTCTTTTCATCTTATTTATGTTTCCCTTTGCTGTGCAAAAGCTTTTAAGTTCCATTAGGTCCCATTTGTTTATTTTTGTTTTCATTTCCATTTCTCTAGCAGGTGGGTAAAAAAGGATCTTGCTGTGATTTATGTCATAGAGTGTTCTGCCTATGTTTTCCTCTAAGAGTTTTATAATGTCTGGCCTTACATTTAGGTCTTTAATCCATTTTGAGTTTATTTTTATATATGGTGTTAGGGAGTGTTCTAATTTCATTCTTTTACATGTAGCTGTCCCATTTTCCCAGCACCACTTATTGAAGAGGCTGTCTTTTCTCTACAGTATATTCTTGCCTCCTTTTTAAAAAATAAAGTGACCATATGTGCGTGGGTTTATCTCTGGGCTTTCTATCCTGTTCCATTGATCTATATTGCTGTTTTTGTGCCAGTACCATACTGTCTTGATTACTGTAACTTTGTAGTATAGTCTGAAGTCAGGGAGCCTGATTCCTCCAGCTCCGTTTTTCGTTCTCAAGATTGCTTTGGCTATTCGAGGTCTTTTGTGTTTCCATACAAATTGTGAAATTTTTTGTTCTAGTTCTGTGAAAAATGCCATTGGTAGTTTCATAGGGATTGCATTGAATCTGTAGATTGCTTTGGGTAGTATAATCATTTTCACAATGTTGATTCTTCCAATCCAAGAACATGGTATATCTCTCCATCTGTTTGTATCATTTTTAATTGCTTTCATCAGTATCTTATAGTTTTCTGCATACAGGTCTTTTGTCTCCTTAGGTAGGTTTATTCCTAGGTATTTTCTTCTTTGTGTTGCAATGGTAAGTGGGAGTGTTTCCTTAATTTCTCTTTCGGATTTTTCATCATTAGTATATAGGAATGCAAGAGAGTTCTGTGCATTTATTTTGTATCCTGCTACTTTACCAAATTCATTGATTAAAAATAAATCCTCTTGAAGTGGCTGGAGGGATAGGATGATAGATTTCTCATTAAATAAATAAAAATTATAAAGAAGAACCAAATAAAAACTTTCGAACTAAAAGACAGAATAAGCAAAATAAAAGCTCATTAGATGAGCTCAATAGAAGAATGAAATGACAAAATAAAGAGCAGTAAATTGAAGATATAGCAATAGAAATTATCCAATCTGATCAGCTGAGTGAAAAAATATTGAAAAAAGAATAAACAGTGCATTAGGGGCCTATGTGACAATACCAAAGTATCTAATATTCATGTTAGTGGAGTCCTAGAAGGAGAGGAGACAATGAAGTGCACAAAAAATATCTGAAGAGACAGTTGTAGAAAATCTCCTGAATTTTGTGAAAGACATCAACCTACAGATTCAAGAAGCTCAGAGCACTCCAAATGGGGAAAGAAACCCACATAGAAATCCATGCCAAGATACATCATAAATGAATGGCTAAAAACTAAAGTCAGGTGTTAAAAGCAGTCAAAGCAACATTTCAATTAATTGTGTATCTCTCATAAGAAACCACAAAAGCAGAAAGCAGTGGCATGACATTTTTAAAATGTCTGTGAATTTCTCATCAAGAACCATGGAGGCCAGAAGGAAGCATGGCATGATATTTTTTGTGCCAAAAGAAAAGGATTATCGATCCAGAATTCTATATTCAGCAAAAATAATCTTGAGGAATGAAGGAAAGTGAAAGGTAGTCTCAGAAGGAAAACTAAGAAAATTCTTAACCAGCAGTCCTACCCCCAAAAAACAAAAAATAAAACAAAAAATAAAAATCCCACAAAAACAAAACAAAATGGAAAGTTATAAAAGAAAGCTCAGACAGAAAGTTGTAAAGTTTCAGATGGACATTTGTAATATTAAAAATGAAGGAAGGGCCATAGAAATGTTAGGTATATAGGGAAATGTAGTAGACTATACTTCTTTTGTTCTTTAAAATATGTGGGATGATTGAGAGCAAAAATTATAACAGTATCTGATTGGGTTTTCAAAAGATATAGTTATAGTACATAAGACAACTACAGCATTAATGGAAGAAGGCAAAGGAATCTATATAGTGGTAAAGTTTCTACATTCTACCTGGAGCGATAAAATATTGACCCTAAGCAGACTGTAAAATTTAAGTATGCTTATTATAATCTCTAGAGAAACCACTGGAAAACAAAAACAAGAACAAAAGAACGAACAAACAAAGAACTATGCAAAGTGATATAGCCCAAAACAAAATAGAAAAATTTAGATGGAATACTAAAAAACATTTGAATAACCCCAAAGAAGGCAGGGATGGGGAAGAAGAGGGATGAAAAGAGAGGAATAAAACAGAAAATGATAATAAAATGTAGACTTAAATCTAAACACAATAGTTATCTTTTTTTTTAATTTATTTTATTTTATTTATTCTTGGCTGCATTGGGTCTTCGTTGCTGTGTGTGGGTTTTTTTTCTCTAGTTGCGGCGAGTGGGAGCCCCTTCTCGCTGGGGTGCATGGGCCTCTCACTGCGGTGGCCTCTCCTGTTGCAGAGCATGGGTTCCAGGAGCACAGGCTTCAGTAGTTGTGGCTCGCGAGCTCCAGGAGGCAGGCCCAGCAGTTGTGGCGCATGGGCTCAGTCACTCTGCAGCATGTGGGATCTTCCGGGACCAGGGCTCAAACCCGTGTCCCCTGCACTGGCAGGTGGACTCTCAACCACTGTGCCACCAGGGAAGCCCCAAAATAGCAATAGTTATCTTAAATGGAAGTAATCTTAGCACCTCAATTAAAAGACTGAGATTGGGACTTGAGAATGCTCCACAATAAGAGAAGCTACTGTGATGAGAAGCCTGCGCAACTTTTTTTTTTTTCAGTCTCATAAATTATTTATTTATTTTTTTAAATATCTTTATTGGAGTATAATTGCTTTACAATGGTGTGTTAGTTTCTGTTTTATAACAAAGTGAATCAGCTATACATATACATATATCCCCATATCTCCTCTCTCTTGCGTCTCCCTCCCACGCTCCCTATCTCACTCCTCTAGGTGTTCACAAAGCACCGAGCTGATCTCCCGCTGCTATGGCCTGCGCAACTTCTAAGGAAGAGTAGCCCCCGCTCACTGCAACTAGAGAAAGCCCCGCACAGCAACGAAGACCCAATGCAGCCAAAAATAAATAAATAGATGAATAAATTAAAATAAATAATAAAAGACTGAGATTGTCAGATTTAAAAAAACCCATGACCCATCTATATGCTGTCTACAAGAGACTCACTTTAAATACAAAATGATAAAGGTAGGTTAAAAGTAGAGGGTAGGAGGGCTTCCCTGGTGATGCAGTGGTTGAGAGTCCACCTGCCGATGCAGGGGATGCGGGTTCGTGCCCCGGTCCAGGAGGATCCCGCATGCCGTGAAGCGGCTGGGCCCATGAGCCATGGTCGCTGAGCCTGCGCGTCCAGAGCCTGTGCTCCGCAGTGGGAGAGGCCACGACAGCGAGAGGCCCACGTACCGCAAAAAAAAAAAAAAAGAAAAGTAGAGGGTAGGAAACGATGAGTCATGTGAACTCTAATCAAAAGAAAGCTGAGTAGTTGTATTAATAATCAGACAAAGGAGACTTAGGGGAAAGGAAAACTGTTAGGATAAAAAGGAGCTTTACATAAGACAGAAGGATCAATTCACCAAGAAGCCGTAACAATCCTAAATGTGAATGCACCTTACAACAGATTTCAAAACACATGAAGCAAAATCTGGCAGAATTGAAAGGAGAAATAGACACATCCATGGTCATAGAGACTTCAGCATATCTCTCAGTGATTGATAAAACAAGTAGACAAACCAAAAAAATCAGCAAGGGAAGTTGGAGAAAAGTCAACAGAGTAACATTAAAATGAAAAACGGAAGAAGAAAGGCATTTGGATTATTGCAAACCAATATCACCTACCTCACAGTTTGTTTTGTGTACATACATCGGTTATAAAAGTGAAAATCCATATAGTGCTTTTTTTCACTAGAGAACCTTTTATACAAACCATAGGCATCCCTCTAAAAGCATTTCCATTCGTTTCCCTAAAATATTATTGACCTTAGGCAAGTCATTTCTCCCTTCTGGGCCTCCTTTTCCTCTGCCCCCGCTCATCCCACCCTCCCTCCCACATGATCAGACTTCATCCAAGTTTTCTTCCAGCTCTGTGATTTTCCCTACGCTTTTATTTCCAGTGACTTTTTTTTACTAGGCTGGTGTTTTCAAATCATTCTGCACTGATAGAGCCAAAACATCTTTCCATCTTCCTATTGTTTAATTTGCAAAGAAAGTATTAAAGATAAGACAGGGTGGGGAACTGACAAGTCACTGTCACTCAACCAAAATACTGCGGCCCGGAAATCTCCCCTCAGACACAAACATTTTGAAACAAAGGTGGAAACCAATATGGAAAAAAACAAAAGTGGAACACGTTCCAACCAAACATATTTGCTTTATTTTCTGCTGAAATCTTTTTTCCCCTGTCATGTAGAAACAGCCTAGGTAATATTTAACCAAATATTACTTAACGTGTAATGAGAAACATGGTTCTATTGCATTTGGAAAGTTATATGTTACAAACAAAACCTGACAAACTGTTCCAAGTTTGATAATAGGAGAAGAAACAGAATAAATTAAAAGGTAAACCACATTTTTCTCAGCTTCCTGCTGGGTTTTGTTCAAGCAGCTTGAACAATTGCAAAATATTATTCAGGTAATTTCCAGGCATTCTGCTATTATCATTTGAGTTGGAGCAAAGCTTATTGCACATTTACTGTATTGTTCTAGTTCTAGACCCTTTGGAAGACACAGAGATGTAAAAGACATGGTCTCTATTTTCTAGTTATTGTGAGAACTTCTTACTGGACTACAAATTCCAGGAGAGCAGAAAGTACATGTGCTTTGTTTATCACTGTGGAACCAATTCCTGCCACAGTCCTGCAAATGGGGTACTCCAGACTGGTTGCTAGGTGATACGAGAGCTTGATTACAGAGCTAATCTTACTGAGAGGATGCATCTCTGTACAAAAATGGATTATACGTATATACATACCCAAATATGTGAAATGTAGCAGACTCACACATACAGTTTATTTGTTATATGTAACAAACAAAAAATAGACTTTTTAGTTTGTTTTTACCCATAGAGACCCCCGAAAACAACAGGATTGATGAAATTTGTCAGTCTCAAGGCTGTTTTTCTGCGAGTCCAATAGCTCAGTGCTTCTAAAAACCAATCACACGGAGATCTTCTTTAACTGTAGGTTCTGATGGAGTAAGTCTGGGGCAAGGGCTGAGCTGTGCATTTCTTGCAAACTTCCACTGACTGTGGTCCATGGAACACACCTCAAGGAGGGAGACAAAGCATCCAGTGCCAAACAGAAGTGCTGTTCAGGTCCAGGTGAAAGAAGTTATAATGACTGCATTGTGTGACCTTGACAGGGCAATAAACACAGAATTTTTATCTGGAAATGACTGTAGAGATTATTTTGGAGGTGTGGACCCTTAGATATAAAGAGGTTAAAAGCGACCTTCTTGAAGCCCTACAGCCAGTTGTGGTTTTCTTCCCACTAGATCTGGACCTTGGAACTTCTGATTTTAAACCTCCTGTTCTTTCCACAAGTTAATGTGTCTACTTTGGTTAATAAAATAAGAGCAGTCACTTGGGTATCTGTGGGAGGAAAAGCATCTCCAGTTGAGACCAGGGATGTGGTCTAAGCTTATAGCCTATGTATGAATGAATCTTGGGTAGCGTAGCTGAGCTACCTTCTTTCTCAGAATCATTTCCCAGGTGACCTACGTCTGGTTCCTGCAATCTGCAGCCTGAATTAGGATATTTGCCTCACCCCAGCAGCCTGGCTGTGAGAGTTTTGGGACAGGCTAGTTCAAGTCCATGCTGCTGGGTCCTGAGACTGAATTTCTAGGGTCATCTGGTCAGTCTGGGTTCCCTACCCGTGACTTGGAAAATGTCTGATTGCCTGTTCTGATTTCACAACACTGGCAAAGTCTACTTCCTAAATAGCACCTTAGAAACTATTCTTACCCGGCTTTGTCTTCATCAGACAGGCCCACGTGGAGGGGAGTAAATGTGTACATAGGAGAGAAAGTGGCCATTGAACATGTAGATAAAACCCACTGTTTCTAAGTTGCCTGGAAGTCACCAGCATTTTTCATGAAGCATTCCTCTGGAGACTGTTTTCAAGGGAAAACTCTCATGCTAACCAAGTCTAAAGGCATCTACAGAATCTTAATTCTGTTTGCAACATGTCCATCGTAATCAGATGATGAGCTTTGTGTGTTAGCTCAAGGGGTGGGGGAGAGGATACACGGGCAGGAATACCAATAACAGTGCTTGGAGCTCAAGGAAGCCTCTGGTCTGGCATCATTGCTAAATGTTGGAAGGTCTTCTAAGTCTCTAAGTCCCTAGAGTCCTCTTAGAGTGAAAATCACAGGCTTTCTTCTCACGGAATGAAAATCTAATAATAAATTCGTATCACCCTGTTGAAGCCACCCCCTTCTGAGAAACCAAGTCCTTTTCCGGGGGCTGACTTTTCTGCAAACTCTCCCCTTTCTCCCATGCTCCACTACCTTTAACATTTCAATGGAAAGAAACAAAGCAAAGGCAGTAAGACAAGCACAAACCTTCACAGTACAACGGAAAGCACATAGGGAGTAAATACACACGTGTCTGAGTTTTGACTCTGTCAGTAATGAGCTGTGTGACCTTTAGCAAGTTGCTTAACTTCTCTTATGTTTCCATTTCTGGTTATAAAATAAAGAAGTTGGACTAGATGATTTCAAAATATATACTTTTTAGCCCTAAATATCTAGGCTTCTACAGCTTAGTTTCTTTCTAGAGCTCATAAACCCATCCACTGGATTCTGACTTATTGAGACAGAAACTCATTCATGAGACTAGTGTCCTATTTAGTTTGACATTGGAATTCACTTAAAAATCAAGATTACCTGGGTGATTGAAACACATATTAAATCCCCACCAAAGTCAAGGGGAGATCATCGCTCAGCACGTTATTAATTTTAAACTAATCAGCTTGACAGGTTGTGGTTGATAGCCCATTTCCCTGTCATTTTCCATTCTCTAAAGCATTCTTCTTTTCTTGTCCTCAGATTCATCTGAGAGCACTTTGACACTCTCAGGTGAATCTACCCGGTACCCACCCCTCCGATCTCTACCCCAGCCGAAGGGGACTCTAACATAGAAACACAAAGCCCCATCGGTTAACAACAAAACACTGAATCTCACAGGAAGTAGATCTTGCTTTGTTTTAATAAAAACAGTCTTAGAGCACATACACACACACCAACCACACATGGAAAATATGTGTCATTTGTACCTTTGCCTGGAGGAAAATGTTGATATCGCACCATGGTTAATAGAAATGAAATCAACGTTAAATCTCTAAATGACTTTTCTCTGCAAGTGGAAGGGGTGCACAGTTTAGGACTCAGAGGAGAAAGGCAGAAGAAACCTGATCTAAAGTGACTTGGCATTTTGGTTCACCAAGAACCAGAGTGCTGAGAGTCAGATCTTGTGAAATAGAAGGGAGGTATCTGAACTGCCTGAAAGCGATTACAAGAAAGATAATGGACAATTACATCAGCACTAACTCAAACCTGCCACGAGGCTCAGTCGCTCTTCATTAATAATGGGGATGCTGGCAAAAAATGAAATAGATGAGTGAGAGGCCTTGACTAAGCACACACACTTTAGCACACGATCTGCCAAACAAGTTTGCATGTGGCATGTTGTAACTTTACTACTCAGAATCATAAAAGAGCTGGGCAGGATTCCCAGAACATTGCTAACTTTTCTTTCTTCTGTGGTCCACATATTATAATTGTATGATTTTTTTTCCCAAAGCCATTTTCAACTCTAGAAATGGAGAGAATATGCAATGCACATGCTACCCAAGTTTAGACCTAGTCGTCTCCTGACAAGTTCTGCCCCAGCATTTAGCTCCTATGGGAACAGTGAGGGTTTACAGTCAGAGATGAAACGGTGCTAGCACAGCAACTAAATTCAAGTCGCTTCATGAGGGTTTGATTAACTAAAGGCTTCTTCAACCCAGCCCCCCTCCCTTTTGGCAGGTGATCTCAGCAAGATGTAAGGTATCAGCCAACTCAGCTTCCTTTCTCTTCACCCCCCAAATTTCTGGGGCTCATCATTCATTTCCACGTCCCTTCTTCCATCTGAGAGAAAAAAGCATTTTTCCTCTCCTCTAAGCCACACCCACCAGTTATGCCCTGAATCCCATCCCCCCTTCTTGATTCCCCAATCTGACCATGCATACAGTGTGTGGGTTCATAAACAGAATTATGCATCTCCTTCCATGGCTTTCTCCTCTCTACCCTCTGGCCCACAAGTACGCCGTCACCCCACGCTTCAGATCAGAAAAATGGGTTATTATCTGCGTTTTAGCAGCCTGCACCTCAGAACCCCCCTTCCCTTCTCTGCGCTTGAGGTACTTCAGAGGTCAAAGCCACGGAAAAGGAAAAAAAGAAAAACAAAAGCAACCTGGGGAATTTATTCCCTTACAGATGACTTCTCCATCTTTCCACCTTGCGCCATGATCTGCCTGCATGGACCTAATTTTCAGAGTCCTTTTAACATCTTTTAGCAAAGTTTCATCTTGGAGGCAGGTCATTTTTCTTATTTCACCTCTCCTGTGGGTCTCATGGCTTTTAAGCAAGTCCTTCCTTTCTAAAGCATCCTTCTCTCCACCCTGCCTCCCTACCAGAGTTCCATCCTGCTCTCTCCTTCTTTGTTTTCTCTCCAAGCTCCTTGAAAATGTACTTTTCCACATGAACTTACACTCCTTTTCTGGCAGAGGAGGGCACGCCCACCACAGCCTACCTCTCCTACCTATTGCAACTAAAAACTCTGGACAAGATACAAAAAGTAAATACTTGAGAACTCTGGAAACTAAGCCCAAGTCAACAGGGCACTTGAATTTCTCGAGTCTCTTTTTCCCCTTTTCTCCCGGCTTTGCCCTGAGGGCGACCCCAAGCACAGAAGTGGGAAGGGGTCAGCATTGCAGGTACCTAAAACTAAGCTAATATTCCCACTTTCTGGACTGAGAGCTGGAAAAGGGGGCTTTGTGGGCCAGAGAGTGTGGAGAAGAGAGAACTACACAAGAGGATCCATAATTCTGTTCATGAACCTGCACAAGTGCATGTGTGGATCAGACCCAAACCAACATAGCCAAGGCTTTGAGAACTGAACTGATATTTAAATCACGGCCCAACTCTTATTAATCCCTAAGTGGCACACACAAGGGACATACTCAAAGCAGCATACTAAAGGCTTTAAAAGCTCAACTGAGATTAGAACTACCACCCACAAAAGGCAAAACAGAACTTTCAGTGTGAATAGAACTAGGTATCAAACAACAACAACAAAAAATCAACACTTTCTAGAGAATTAGAACAAGAATCTACATGACATAATATTCTTGATGGCCAGGAGACAATGCAGAGTTGGTCAGACATACATAGAACCAGAAAAATGTGACCAATCTTCAAGGGTAAAGAGAAGCAACATAGGTCAACCCTGAGATGACCCAGATGTTAACATTTTCAGGCAGAGATTTTAAAGCAGCTTTTGTAACTATGATCCGTGAAATAAACCTCAGAATACTTGCAATGAATGGAAAGAAAGTAGTTCTCAGCAGAGAAATAGAAACTATAAAGAGGAACTAACTAGAAAGTATAGAATTTAAAAATAAAATATTTGAAATTTAAAAAATTTATTGAGTAGGCTCAACAGCAGAATAGAGATGACAGGAAGAAAAGAGTCAGTGAACTTGAAGATAGATCAATAAAAATTATCCAACTGGAAGAATGGAGAGAAAAAAATAAAATAAAAAGAGAGCCTCAGGGATGTTTAGAACAATATCAGAAGGTCTAACATATATGTCATGGGAATTCCAGAAAGAGAAGAAAAAGAAAATATGAGCTGAAAATTTCTAAAATTGGAGAGAGACATAAACTTAGAGATTAAAGCAGCTTAGCGAACTCCAAGTATGATAAACTCAAAATCAACCACACCTGACACATCATAATCAAACTACTGAAAACCCAAGATTAAAAAAAATCTTGAAAGCTGTCAGGGAAAAAATAACACATTGCACACAGGAGCACAATGATTTGAAGGAATGTGAACATCTCAGAAACCATAGAGGCCAGAAGAAAGTGGATCAACGTCTTTAAAGTGCTGAAAGACCAAGAATGAGGTGGGGCTTATACCTGAGAGAGATTGGAGTGCAGGCTGATTACTAAATATGGGGTCAGGTCCAGGAAACGGGACAGAAATCTAGAGATTAGTACTGGGGTGGGCCTCAGAAACAAGACAAGGCCTGGTTGACAATCAAGGCTTGATTGGCAACTGAATATCAGATTCACGCACACACGCACACACACAAGTGCATGTGTACACACGGGGTCCAAGAGGTCATTAGTAAGCTGGGGATAGAAGTCAGATAGACACAATTGCAGGAGAGGAGGGCTCTGGGGGCTGGCAGACCTGGCTAGACATTAACTCTTTTTTGTATATGTCCAAAATATCACACCTTTGTTCACACCATTCCCTCTGCCTTGATCTCCTACTTTTTCAACTCATTATGACTAATTTCCTACTTATCCTCGATGGTCTAGTTCACATGCAACCTCACTGATTCTGCTGAATACTTACTAGTACCAGGAAGTGAATTTCTCCACAAAGACTTCCCAGGTCTTCCCACTGAGAGTAATGTCCCCTTCCTCTGAATTTTTACATCAATTCATTGTACTCATTTTACACTTTGTGCTAGACTTAGCCATATGCATGTACACTATATATTGCTTGAGGATAGAGATTGTTTGTTGCTTTTTACTCACCTTTGTGTTACCACCAGGGTCAATCATGGTAACTTAAATGTACTCCTTGTTTAGTACTTTAATGAACAATGTGAGCAAATACCTTTTTTTCCCCAAAAACCAATTAAAATACTACCAGTCATTAAGAATAGCATGAATTGCTTATACTTTAAACAACTTGCTTGATAAAACAACAGTCTTTAATTAACAAATGACCCAAAAGTTAGAAGACAAAAAGAACACTGATATTTCTTAGAATTATTTCTCACAATTCTTTGGCGTTTACCCAACCTCAGAAGAATCACAGAATGTCGATAGGGCTGGAAGAGAAACTTAAAAATGAAAGACCAAACTCTTATTTTACGAAGTAGAATACTGAGAGGTTAAAAGGTGGCTCCAAATCCCACACTCATTGAACCAGACTAGAATCTAGGTTTTTTTCAGCTCTCCATCTGCAGTTCATGCTTCCTCCAATTCAACACTGCAAGGTATAGTCTTACTGAAAGAACAGAAGACCAGAGATTGTTTGATTAACATCCTTGAAGAGGCTGGTCTTCTCCTTCCACAAGATTAAGGAGCTATTATGAAGGTTATCCTAACGTTCGGCTAGCCCTTCCTGAGTGTCTAAGGCTGGATACAGAAGGCACTTCTGCCTCACCAGCTACTCACTGTTTATAACCCCATCACTTGAAGCACCAGAGAGTTCAGAAGGAGCCAGTTATGAAACAAGAGGGAAAGCATGGTTGGAAAGAAAACTCGGCATCTCATGATCTCAATTCCTTCAAAAACCGAGTTGAGGATGCTGCCAAGCCCTTATTGCCTTTGTGGCCTCAGTGTTTCTACTTGTGAAAGGATGATGAAGATGCCAGTAACTCTAGAAACAGAAATGGAATACATATCAACTGGCCACCAAGTAAAACAGATTTCAGATGCAAATAGAAACAAAAAGCTGGGCAAGTATGAAGAGTTTTAAGGATAAAAGAAAAAAAAAACTAAAAAGATAATCCTTTTAAGAAGCTGATTTTTTTTTTTTTCTTAGTCATTCCCAAAGTAAGAGGGCCAGGGTAATACTGCCAATGCTTAACTCCAAAATAGATGAAAGGTTAAAAAAAAAAAGAGGCTGCTCTATTGAGGAAAAAAGTCCTGAAATAACCTATCACTGGTGTTCAGAAGTCACAAGGTCATCATTCATCTTTATAAAAGGAGACACTGAACAAAGACAAATAAGGTAAAGCATTTACTTTTACATAACGCCAGGACAGGTAGAAGAAATGGCTATAATTCCACAGGCCTTGAGCATATGACAGAGAAATATAAAGCTTTAGGAAATATCCTGTGAAATGCTATACTTCTGGTTTCAAAAAATGCTTGGAGCCATCATGAAAGTCCTTTTAATACGGACAGAAAATTTGTTCACTATTTCTTTTTCATTCTTTTTGTGTCTTTTTTTAAATTGAAGTATAGTTGATTTATAATGTTGTGTTAGTTTCAGGTGTTCAGCACAGTAATTCAGAGAGAGAGAGAGAGATATTCTTTTTCAGATTCTTTTCCCGTATAGGTTATTACAAAATATTGAGTATAGTTCTCTCTCTCTTTTAAATTATTAAAAAAAAATTTTTTTTCAAAATCCTCCACTCTACTCTCTGTCTTGACCTAAGATTAGTCAGGGTCAAGCAATCCATAACTTCATAAGTTTACATCTAATTTTACGACCTTTGGCCTTAATATTTATTAACTTCAACACAGAATAATGTATTACTCTAACAATAGCTAACATTACTGATTCCACGAGCTCTCCATTTATAATTGCCTTTGTGGGGTTATTTTAAATTGATATGCATACACACAGGCACACAATCTTACAAAAGGAGGAATGGAAAAAAATTTAATGGGTTTGTCCAGTGAAAACTTGACATAAATATACCCCTAATGGCAGAGGTAAATGTATAGGGGACCAGGGTCATAGACTAACCTGTAACAAGAATAAAATTTCTTCAAAACCTCCTGTTTATCAAAAAACTTATGTAAATTTAAAATTGTACATCATGACATATACAAGTTTCTTTTACTATTAAAATAATATTTTCCTCCAAAATTTGCTAGTTGAATGGCATCCATCAATATAGTAAAACAAAAAGAAAACCAACAACACTTTTGATTCAATCTTCTGGCTATTTTCAGGCCATGTATCTTGAGTATTTTGGTTTGTTTTCTCTTTTGAATTATTCAGATCTCCATGCCCAGTCATGCCCTGCACTTTGCAAAAGTATAATACTAAGAAATCTTATAATTTTTTATTAATTTGCAGATTTTTCTGGGGCAGTAGTATCATTTAAATGTTCCCTGAGGAGAAACCAAATGAGAGGGTAATTTTCCTCTGAGTTTTCAATTGTAGCTGATAGTGAATGGGAAATCACTTCTCCCTTAGATCTACTTGGCTATTTGTGAGCAGAAAATAGTTTTAATTATTCTGCCTATGCAACCAAGATTTCTGGGACAATCACAATTTCACTCTTTTCAATAAATGTGAATTTCCATTACACTTGCAGGAAGTTGTCCAACACATGTACTCACATAGGTGATTAAAGTCCATTGTAGAGAGCTGTTCACTGCACCCTTGTGCGTAATGGTAAAACAACTGGAAATGAGTTAAATGCCCTTCAGTAGGAGGAAGAGTTTAAGAAATTTCCATTCATCTGTATAATATAATACCAAGCAGAATCAGGTAGAGCTCCATGTACTGGTCTGGAAGAATATTCAAGATACATTGT
This sequence comes from Lipotes vexillifer, assembly GCF_000442215.2. NCBI lineage: Eukaryota > Metazoa > Chordata > Mammalia > Artiodactyla > Lipotidae > Lipotes > Lipotes vexillifer. Next base: position 1,276,712 of record NW_006788168.1, read on the forward strand.
TCATTGAAAAATATCAAGGTACAAAACAGATGTTTAGTTGTACTCCCATTTGTGTCACACTTTGAAAATTTCAACCATATATGTTTATAAAGGGTTAGAAAATTTCTGGCAGGACATATCAGAAACAAACAAATCCAAAAATTGCCTTCAAGGTTGGGATGAAGGGTTAGGGGTAAACAGAGACTTTTATTTGTTACTCATATTTCTTAACTCCCAGTATTTCTGCATCAACTTCTATGAATTAAACTCTCCCTGATTCCAATTCTCTTTGCTTTCCACCATGTTTGAGACCCTATATTGTCATAACTCATACAGTACTGGCCACAAGATATGAGCTGCACGAGACTGGTATGAGATGGTTGGAAAAGTAAAGAAGGTAGAGGTCACAGAACTTAATTAGCTACGGGGTTGACTGAGGGCTACAGCCTTGGGCCAATGGTAGTATCTAGAGGGATGAGGTATTCCAGTCACCAGCAATGTCAAGAGAGTCCTGATCAGAGGTGGGTTAGGAACTGCCAAGGAAAGGTGAGTAAAAAGGATAAATAAACAAGTGCTAACTGGAGGAGTTTCTTTTTAAATTTTTTTTAAAACTTACTCGGAAGGATGCATTATCTGTTAGTAAGTAGTGTAAGTAATTATCTTTAGTGTGGAACTGGTATATTTTTGGCAATCCCGCTGAAACGGTGTAAACAACATTTCCTGTGTCAAAAGCAGAGATCCAAGTCTGTTTTAGAATGGTCCTAATCTCCATCTATTATAATTTCCACCAATAACTTGTCTTTTTATATATGCTGGCATCTGTGTGAAAGACAGCATCCCACTTTGACCAAGTCTCCATCTGGTGGCAGGCGGGGGAGCAGGAACGTAGACTGTCACTTTATGCAGATGGATTTCTATTAATACAAACAAGTGACCCTAAAAGAGAAATTGGCTAGCTCCAGCAGAACTTTAAGAAGATTGTTCTGAATTTCCTGAAAGCAGGTTATTTCTAAATACATGGTGTTGCCTTTTAAACACAGATCAGGCATTTTTGTCCTTCTCAGAGCTGGTTTTATAAAGTTGGCTTGCTGTTCTGAGCCCATTTGCTTGGGGAGGGGGTGGAAGGAAGTGATTGCAATGAGAGAGAGAGAGAGAGAGATCTCTTGCGGGAAGAGCCCCAAGTTTTCCTATCTCCATTTCAGGACTCATCAGTTATTGAATCCTGGAGAGCAAAGCATGGGGCAAGCAGAACTGAAGGGAAGGGAAGTGGTTTCACCCATCATGGCTACTGGCCACACTCTTTTTTCCTGCCTTGCCACAAGAATATGTAGCTTTAAAATATACTCCAGTGCATCCATCAGGTAAATTTACAATCTGAACTTACACGAGCAAACCTTTTCCAAGGGAGTCTGCTTTTGAAGATTGCTAGAAAGGTTTTCACTGGTTACTTCCACTTCCTCTGTGAGACACCCCTGGCCAGCCATGGCAAGGAGGGCACCAGCTGGGCACTGGGGAGACTCACCAGAATAACAGCTTCTAGTTGTGAACAACCCAATGGCCCATCAAGAGAGACTGAGTGACGCTATACCCACCTGTGCAACAAAATACTATGACGTGATTTAAAAAAGTATTTTGGAAGAGGTTTTTTTAAACTACAGTTATTTCAGTACCATTTCAGGGCTTTTGCCCTATGTTTAGGCCTACTATTACATACTTAGTGTATTTCTATAAATTTTCTGTTTTTAAAACATATGTTCCCACACATATATCCTGATCCTAAGCAGTTATATCTATGACATGAGTTTGACGTGCTCATTACATTTTTCAGTACACAATAACATAAACGGATAAGTATTAAAATAAAAAGTGTTCAACAAAGTACCAACTAAAATTGTCCCGAGTATCCCCAGTGGTACTCTTCCCACCTTTTGGAAGCACCCTGCTTTACAGGAATATCTGGTGTCCCTGGAGGAAAGGCTATGCTGTTACCTGAAAAAGAGTAAACACAGAATGCACTGCTTGATCAAAATCTTATGGGAATAATGTGTGTGTGTGTGCAAATGTGCATATATACCCCAACATATGAATAGCCTTAGCTTTATTAATATGTAATATGGTCTCAGATTGAGTTATGTATTTTTTTCACAAGTGCCATCTTTATTTAAAAATGACAATCCATTGGATTAATTTTAATAACAAGTTTATTGAGATATAATTCACATACTAGAAAATTCACACTTTTAAAGTAAAAATTTATACAAGCAATCAGTGTTGCTAACATTTAAGGCACGGGGAGAGCATGAGGAAATGGGTAGGGGCTGTGGCAATAGATCTGGCTCTTTTGGTTTGCTGAGATCAGATGATAAAAAGTGTTAAGTGCCCTGTTCCAGCTGCTAGAATTTATCCTGGAGGTTATAGGGAGCCATTAAAGAATTTGGGGCAGGAAAAAAATAAAGTAAAAATTCAGTGTTTTTAGCATATTCACAAAGTTGTAGACCATCAACAATATCTAATGTTAGAACATTTTATCACCCCAAAAGAAACTCAGTACCCATTAGAAGTTATTACCCCACTGTCCCCTACATCCAGCCACTGGCAATCACTAATCCACTTTCTGTCACTATGGACTTGCCTGTTCTGCAAATTGCACATAAATGGAATCATATGATACATGGCCTTTTGCGATTGGCTTCTTTCATTTAACATAATGTTTTCAAGGTTCATCTATGTTGCAGCATGTTTTAGTATTTCAATCCTCTTTGTTGTAGAATAGCATCCCCCTGCCTGGATATATTATATTTTTATTTATCTATTCAGTAGTTAGTAGACATTTTTGCAATTTCTACTTTTTGACTATTATAAATAATTCTGCTATGAATATTTATGTACAAGTTTTATGTGGACATATGTTTTCAATTTTCTTGAGTCTACTTTTCCAGAAGTAGAATTGCTGAATTATATAATGACTCTATGTTAAACAGTTTAAGGAACTACCAAACTGTTTTCCAAGGTGGCTACCCCATTTTATAATCCCAGAAGCAGTGTATTAGGATTCCATTTTCTCCACATCTTTTTTTTTTTTTTTTTTTGCGGTACGCGGGCCTCTCACTTCTGTGGCCTCTCCCGTTGCGGAGCACAGGCTCCGGACGCGCAGGCTCAGCGGCCATGGCTCACGGGCCCAGCCGCTCCGTGGCATGTGGGATCTTCCCGGACCGGGGCACGAACCCGCATCCCCTGCATCGGCAGGCGGACTCTCAACCACTGCGCCACCAGGGAAGCCCTCTTCACATCTTTGCCAACATCTCTTACTGTCTGTCATTTTGATTTTAGCCATCCTAGTGGATGTGAAATAGTTATTGTGGTTTTGATTTACATTTCCCAGGTAACTAAGGATTTCAAGTATCTTTTCAAATGTTTATTAGCCATCTGTGTGTCCTCTTAGGATAAATGTCTATCCAATCTTTTGCCTGTTTTTCAATTGGGTTATTTGTCTTTTTATTATTGAGTTGTAGGAGTTCTTTATATATTCTATACACAAGTCCTTTATCAGATATGTGATTGCAAATATTTTCTCCTATTCTGTGAGTTGTCTTTTTTCTTGATAGTGTCCTTTGAAGCACAAAAGTTTTAAATTTCATTAAGTCCAATTATATTTTCTTTTGTTGCTTGTGGTTTGGGTGTCATATCTAAGAATCCATTGCCTGATTCAGGGTCACAAAGATTATGCCTGTGTTTTCTTCAAGGAGTTTTATAGTTTTAGCTCTTATATTTAGGTCAATGATCCATTTTGAGTTAATTTTTGTATATTATTTGAGGAAAGGGTCCAATTTCATTCTTTTTCATTGATATCCAGGTGTCCAAGCACCATTTTTTGAGAAGACTATTCCTTACCCATTGAGTGGTCTTGGCACTGTTGTCAAAGACCATTTAACCATAAATGTATGGATTTAGGGAATTCCCTGGCGGTCCAGTGGTTAGGACTCTGTGCTTCCACTGCAGAGGGCACGGGTTCAATCTCCGGTCACAAAACTAAGATCCCTAACGCCATATGCATGGCATGGCCAAATAAATAAATAAATGTATGGATTTAATTCTGTACTTTCAATTCTATTCCATTGATCTATATGTTTAGCTTTATGAGAGTACCTCATTGTCACAGTTATTGTAGCTTTGTAGTAAAGTTTGAAATTGGAAAGTAAGAGTCCTTTAACTTTGCTCTTTTTCCTCAAGATTGTTTTGACTCTTCTAGGTTCCTTGAATTTCCTTTTGAATTTTAGGATCACCTTATCAGTTCTGCCCAACAAAAGGGAGTCAGGGGCTTCCCTGGTGGCGCAGTGGTTGAGAGTCCGCCTGCCGATGCAAGGGACGCGGGTTCGTGACCCGGTACGGGAAGATCCCACATGCCGCGGAGCGGCTGGGCCCGTGAGCCATGGCCACTGAGCCTGCGCATCCGGAGCCTGTGCTCCGCAACGGGAGAGGCCACAACAGTGAGAGGCCCGCGTACGAATCTGTAGATCAATTTGGAGAGTATTACTACCTTAATAATACTAAGTCCCTTGATCCATGAACATGGGATATTTGTTCGTTTAGTTAAATCTCCTTTAATTTCTTTCAACAATGCTTTGTAGTTTTCAGTACATAAGTCTTACACTTTTTTGTTAAATTTATTCCTAAGTATTTTATCCTTTTCGTGCTATTATAAATGGATTCAGATTGAGTTTTACTTTCACCTTTACCCTTTTCTAAAACTTAAAATTATTTACAAAATATTCTTTATTATTGTCAATAATACTCTTACAGGCAGAAAGAATATGAAAAATAACAGTTTCAGCTCCAGGAAGAACTGGGAATCATAGACATGGATTTTCCGAGAAATTTTTTTTTTTAGGCCTGAATTTGTGTTGTAATTTGATTCAAATAATTCATGTCGCCTCTAATGGAGCTTGAGGAGTTGGCTTCATTCTTAACTGCATTTTTAGCCTATTGTAAAGACGGAAAGTACAAATTTATTACTTGCAACATAACAGATTTTAGGCATTTTGTTTAATGAAAATGAAAGATGTTTTGTTGGAACTAAGATCAATAAACTCTCACTTTATAACCTTGAGTCTATAAAGCAAGTCAAAATAAAGCACTTCATGGTCTAATAGAGTAGAGGGGGGAAAGGAATGGGGATCTCAATGAGAAGGGAAAAAATGCCTGTTGGCTTCCAAATTTTAAATGTAGCTGGCCTGACAGAGAGATTAGCTGTACCAGCTGCCTATGCCCTGACCTCACTCCAGGCTGTAACTTACCTTTCCCTTGCAGGTTTATTATATTCTAGTTTTAAGTCAGATCCATCAGCTGAATCACCGGGACCCTTGAAGATCTCTACTGGAAGCCTCAGCCAGAGACTTCAGTTTATGGCTTAAACCTGTCCTTTACAGTTTTATTTGTTTGTTTGTTTGATTGTTGGCTTTAAATCAAATAGGACTTGCTCACTTTGGTGGTAGGGCCCATTTGTTATTAGCCCTTAGCTGTTTAGTGAATATAGGACTTACTTGGTTGTCGTAGCTCCTCCAAAGAGTTAGGTCACTTGTAACAAATCTAAAAGAGCTTCCTGATCGTGGAGATAGTCCCCTGGGGAAGGCTAAAGCTCCACATCTAAAAATCATAGTTCCCGGCAAGAAAAATTACAGGCCAAAAATATCCTACGTAGAAAATAAGAGTTCAGCTTCAACAATCACTCAGATAAGTTCTTGGAAAAACGTTTCTTGTTTAATTTAGGACAATCAGCCCTTACCTGAAAAGAATATACCCTACAACTCAAAATGCTAGAATATAAAAAAAAGAATGTCTACATGTGCGTAACTGAGTCACTTTGCTGCACAGCAGAGACTGGCACAGCATTGGAAATCTACTTCAATTAAACAAAAATTGAAACTCAAAATTCTTTAACTATGCTTTTCTGGCATCATCCATGCTTTCCAGTAGCCCATGCCATGGACTGAGAAAGCAGTGTATGAGAATTTACACCCAGAAAACACTCATCAATACGAGCATTTGACAGATTTTAATTTAGAAACAAATCTGAGCTTTCAGACACAGAGAACCAACAGAGGACAGTTCACAATACCATTAGAAGCCTTTTAACACAATACCATTAGAAGCAAGAACTGGGTAAATTGAATCCCTTCTCCCCAAACCTAGACTTCCGAAAACCTAGACTTCCAAAGTCTTGTGTACTAATGTCTCTACCCCATTCTCTCATTATGAAAAGCATTAAGAAGCTAGCTAGAAATGCCGTCAGCTCCCATAGTATGTATCTTTAAGACAGAGGTAGACAAGGCCTGCTGACATAGCCTTCCTTACAAAAGACCCATAACTTTCTTTCCCAACAAGAACCTGACCAGAATTCTTCAGCCCTTCAGGGACTGAGGCTCTGTACACATCCAAATAATGCTTAGCTCACCACCCAAGAAAGGAAATTGAGTCAAGGGGATCAGGTAAGAAAGGTAAGATCTTCTGGATGTCTTCCTGAGGATGAGCAAAAAGATCTCACACTGTTTGAAAGCGAACAGATTAAAGGGTCAAGGCTTTAACCAAGATTCTCCTCATGAGGTAGAATCTTGTGTGATAACATTTTCATCGGTAGAAACACTCAGGCAAATTGCTCTGCTCATCTCTCGCCGGGAAGCTTAACCCTAACCCTCAGCCTATCTCTTTCTCAGCAGTCCCAGAACAATATCCTGCCCTGTATCTGCGTGATTTCTTTGCAAGACCTTCACTCCAAAGATGAAGGCCCAAATCCTTCCTTTTAGTGCTATGCTTGGCCCTGATAGGTCAGGCCTTGCCAACAACAGGTCAACAAATATAGAGCTGTTTAGGGTCACGTCCTCAAAGAGAAATATGGCCTTTCTTTCTGACACCCAGAGCGTCTTCTGGTGACCATTCATCTTTTCCTTGAAAGTGAAAAGGTATATAAACATTCTGACTTTAAAATGTTTCTTTTAGATGTTAATATCACCCATTTACAGATTACCCCGTGTTCCAGAAAATGCTTCCTTATCCGACTCTTCACTTCCTCCTTGTATTCTTCTTAAGCTTGAAGGCAGAGGAATTCTGGTAGAAGCAAAGGCTCTGGCTACACTGATTTTTGCTGTCATTAGAGGGTCAGCTTGTGGAATATCAGGTGAATGTGATTCATTTTATTCAGGTAGCAAGAATGGACACCTCCTTTTTCTGGTCCAGCTGCATGATGGGATCATCTTGGTCCATCCTCATATACCAGTCCTACCTACTAATGGTCACACAGATTCCTTTAATGTGGGGTATCACTCTGACAGTTTTCAGCATACATTAGCTTACTAAACACTTGTTGGAAAATTGAATGACAGATTTGGCAATGGTTCTTTAAAATTTCATCTACAGAAAATAAGAAAAGTGAAGATTTATCCCTATTGGTCATTTCCGCGGGGATGTCTGCATGAATCAATAAGGACAAAATGAACATCATGACGATTCACTGATGGCATATTGGGTGAGTTTGTTATGAACTTTGCTTATATTTCTAATCAAGGGTGAATAGTACTGACTAGTAATCTTCACTTTTTAGTTTTTCTCTATTTTCAAAATGGATATTTTAAATTGGGTTGAACGACATTAGTTCTCCCCTTAAATCTACTCCAACTGCAGTGGCAGGTGCTTATTTATAATTAAAAATCCTAATTGAATGAATAAAAGGTGAATGAATGAATCCATGGAACAAAAATGAAAACCGTAACTTTAATTTGTCATTATAATGTTGCTGCAAATATATAAAAATCGAACATATATACTGACAGCTTTAAAAGGTAACAAGGACACATGAAAATATTGATTTTGGTATGTAATCAAATTGAAGGAATTTTTCATCTTGTTATCTCTAACACTCTTATTGCAACAAAACAATACTACTACAAATGAATGAATCTGATAATATACAAAACTAGAGATGTAGGATTATGAGAGACGCTAATAATTATCACAAGAGATGATTGAAAGATTTAAAGCATGCTTTCAAGATATCTACTTCAATCAACGTAACCAAAAATTATAGATAAGCTGAAAGCCATATTGACTCTCCTCTTTGGATAAGCAGTATATTTCAGTTTTTGTGTTTTTTTTGTGTTTTGTTTTTTTTTTTGCGGTACGCGGGCCTCTCACTGCTGTGGCCTCTCCCGTTGCGGAGCACAGGCTCCGGACGCGCAGGCTCAGCGGCCACGGCTCACGGGTCCAGCCGCTCCGCGGCATGTGGGATCTTCCCGGACCAGGGCACGAACCCACATCCCCTGCATCGGCAGGCGGACTCTCAACCACGGCGCCACCAGGGAAGCCCTATTTCAGTTTAATAGAGACTTTTAATAAGGAAAAGGAAAAAAAAAGATGGCAAAGGTTAAAAAGAAAAATATCCTTTTACAAAATTGGATTATATAGAGCCCCAATGTATTACATTTCACTCTCAGGGCCAACAGTAAGTGCAGATAGAAAGAGTAGCTGCCTCTGGTGTGACTTCCGCTAAAAGGTTACCAAGAGCATCAGTCTTTCTTAACTTCACGGATTCTTTCTCTCAACTTCAAATCTCCCACAATCCCTTAACATTTTGTGGATCCCAGTTTTGACTTTGGGAAAAATAGCTGTTTTAAGCAACTGTTCCATCATCTGAAGCTGAGAAAACTCCCAGGCTCATAGTGAGAATTGCTTTAGCTCCGTCTTAATTTGATGGTCTCCAATGTTTTGTGACTCCGACAGTTTTGATGAGTACTCTCACAATTCTCTCTCTCTCACCTTCTTTATTATTATTAGTTTTTTGCTTTTTTGGAATTTTATTGGGATAATTGTAGGTTTGCACACAGTGTAGGAAATGATAGAGATTTGTTATACACTTGGCCCAGTTTCCTTCAATGGTAACATTTTGCAAAACTAAAGTGTAATATCACAACCAGGATATTGCCATTGATACAACCCACTGATGGTATTCAGCTTGAGTGTGTACGTGTCTGTGTCTGTGTGTGTGTATTAAATTCTATACCATTTTATTAGTGGCCCCCAATTTTTGTCAAATTGTTTGTCCTAGTTTTTTCCTCAGATGTAGTTCATTCAGGGTATTCACTTTTCAAAGTGAAATCCACCCCACATTTAACCTGGAATGTTCCACATCTGCCCCAAATTAGAGACTCATTGGTTTACTATTCATCTCTTCAGTGGTCTACATCAGCTTTCTTCCTCAACATTACAGAAGACAAATTTTCTTGGATTTAGATGAACATGAGTCATCTCTGGGTTAATCTGTTTCATCTGAGTATAGATTCCAGATTTTTCATGGTTTATTTGTTCATTCAAAAAATATTTCCTGGTTGCTTAATGAATCCTTAAAGTAGTATCCTAGGAGCTTGGTGTACAGTGGGGAACAACAAACATGATCTCTGCTCTCAGAAGACTTATAATCTACTAGACAGCCAGGACTGTGCCAACAATAAACTGCCAGAATCAAGTAGGTACAGATTAGCTGAAAGGATGGTCATATTTTTTAAAAGTTCAGTGCTCTTTCCTCACTTGCCTCAACAATCAGATGACCTTCATCTAGTCTCCACAGGAATTCATCTACCTAAAAATTAGGAGAATACATTACAAATAGAATTCAAAGAGAAATACTGCAATAATATTCAGCTTCTGTCATTCAAAGGGATTATGCAGCCAAGTATAAACCAAGCAATCCAAGTTATTATCTTAGAAGATTTTCCAAAATCTTTATCTTTCCCTTTAGTGTGGCATTGGCCAAACTTGAAGGACCTAGTTCATAGAGTTCTTCTGATTGTAGGGAA
>NW_006788168.1:1286597-1311761 GCF_000442215.2 Lipotes vexillifer
TAGGGAAAATACCACTTCCATCCTTTCCAACCAGGCCAGAAGCTTTATCGTAGGATGATGCAATAGAAGGAAACTTGGGGGAAAAAACCAGAGAGAAAAAAAAGTGTTGAACTTATACCACATATTCAAATAATAGTGTGAGTAAAATTTGCTATCGGGCTAACACACATATACTAAACAAAAACTATAATCACTGTAGATATAAGACAGTGTCCGACGTTCAGATAGACAAAACCCCTAGCCACAGGTTGACTTATTCAGAATCTCAGAATATATTGTTCAGCTAACTCTTTAGCGTCCACCCTTCTAAAATTCATTCTTCTACCCAGACTATGCTTAAGTTATTTTATGGTTGAAACTGCTAGATTGTTCCACCTGCCCTTTCCCAGTCCCAAACTCTAATCCATCTTTGAGCAAGGGTTTTCAACCAAATTCTTGTTCAAGTGCTTTCACTGATTCAAAGTTCTTTTCTGAGTAAAATCTGGCTTTGCACAGATACCCTGTTATCATCTGTGTGCACAAATAGGGTAGCCCCCCATCTGGGCTAGCATACAAGTCAGGATACTAAATTTGCACAACAGAATGTTGGCTTTGCCACCTGCATACCTGTTATCTAAAGCATATGGCTCTCTCTTTAATCAACAATACAGAACATAGGCTCTTCATAGACACTCCTAGGAGATTTCAGTCCTGCCTCTGATCCAGCCCTTGGCAAAAGCTCACTTGAAACATCTGATATTTGAAGGAGAGACTTTAAGACATGCTAACTACACATTTCTTTAGGTACCTAAGTTAAAACATTTCCATCTTAAGTGTAAATATTTCAAAAACAATGTATCTGGATGCTCTCTGTGAGCCTCCCACAGAAATTCTCTCTCTCTGTAATGGGTTCTAATGGAGGTAAATACATATTTACTTGGAGTTTATTTTGGCATCATTTGAAATTCTATCTCTGATGAGCATATTTACAAACAAGGATGAGGGTGCAGAAAGCTGGAGGGATCTATGTCCCTTATGAATTGATGAAGCCACCATATAGCCCTCACTTGCCTATCTCTGAAACTACTTTGATCCTGAGAAATAAAGTTCTGAATTATTCAGACCACTGTTATTTTGAGATTTTTCTGTTGAATATAGTGAGGTAGAATCCTGACCAACAGCTTGCACTGAAAGAACGAAGAGTCAATAAAAACAATGCAAGCCACATATGGAATTTTAAACTTTTTACTAGCCACATTTAACAAAAAGCAAAAGTTAACAGGTAAAATAGATTTTAATTATTTATTTTACTTAACCTAATATGTCACAAATATCACTAACATTAAATTAATATAAAAATATACTAATTAATTATATTAACCCCTTATCAGATGTAGGGTTTACAAAAATGGGAGAACCATTTCGTAGGTTGATGGTTTTCTTTGCTTGTGGATCCTTTTTAGTTTGATGTAGTCCAACTTGTCTATTTTTGTTTTTGTTGCCTATGACTTTTGTGTTATATCTGAGAAATAATTGCCAAGACCAATGTCAAAAAGCTTTCTCTCTGTTCTCTTCTGGGAGTTTTAGGTCTTATACTTGTCTTTAATCCATTTTGAGTTGAGTCTCACATCAAGCATTCTAACCCAAATTTTTTTTAATAAAAAATAAACCGCTGAGATATTTTATGCCTTTTTCATACTAGGTCTTCAAAATCCAATGTGTACTTTAATTTACAGCACATCTCAATTTGGACTAGCGTATTTAAGATGCTTAAGAGCACATGTGGTGGGCTTCCCTGGTGGTGCAGTGGTTAAGAATCCTCTTGCCAATGCAGGGGACAAGGCTTTGAGCCCTGGTCTGGGAAGATCCCACATGCCATGGAGCAACTAAGCCCATGTGCCACAACTACTGAGCCTGCATGCCACAACTACTGAGGCCTGCACAACTAGAGCCTGTGCTCCGCAGCAAGAGAAGCCACCGCAATTAGAAGCCCGTGCACCGCAATGAAGAGTAGCCCCCGCTTGCCGCAACTAGAGAAAGCCCTCACGCACAACGAAGACCCAACACAGCCAAAAATAAATAAGTAAAAATAAATAAATTTATATTTTAAAAAAGAGCACATGTGGCCAGTGCCTCTAATATTGGACAACACACATCTAGGTAAGTATATGTATGTGCATGCACATATGTGTGCACATGTATGTGCATGCACACACATAATTCAACATGTAAACAGATACTATTACAAGGGGGTAAACGCTTCAGCAGAGACATTTACCAGATGATTTGTGTAGCAAAAATGCAACATCTAACTCTGTCTTGAAGTAGAGAGGAAAGGGTCATAGAAAAGGGGAATTTATGAGGACCATTAAAGAAAGATCAGATATTTGTCAGCTAAATGAAAAGAAAAATATAGTCAAGAGAAATACAGCCTATTTTGAGAACTGTAAATTTTTTCAATTGAGAAATAGAACTTGAATACAAAAAAATGGGTAAAATATGACTTTATAGTAAACTGAATAATTAGAAATGAATTCTCATCCAACTATCACCCAGGTCAAGAAATAGAACATTGTTATACCCCAGAAACCCACCATAAGCCTCTCATCCCAGAAGTAGCAATTATCCTAATTTTAAGGCAGTCATTTTCTTGCTTTTCTTTATAATTTTACCATCTATATATGTATCTCTATATAATATAATTTACATTTACTTGTTGTTGAACTTTTATAAACAGAATCATACTATATGATTCCTTTGTGTTTTGCTTCTTTCATTCAACATTATGTGTTTAAGATTTGTACATATTACAGTGTGTAGCCTCAGTTTATTCCTTTTCACCTGTGTATAGTATTTTATTGTATAAATACACTGTAGTTTGGCCATTCTACTTTTTTAAAATTGAAGTATGGTCGATTTTCAATGTTGTGTTAATTTCTGCTGTACAACAAAGTGATTCAGTTATACACATACATACATTGTTTTTCATATTCTTTTCCATTATGTTTTATCACAGGATATTGAATGTAGTTCCCTGTGCTATACAGTAAGACCTCGTTGTTTATCCATCCTATATATACTAGTTTGCATCTGCTAACACCAAACTCCCACTCCATTCCTCCCCCATACCGCCTCCCCCTTGCCAACCACAAGTCTGTTCTCTATGTCTTTGAGTCTGTTTCTTTTTTGTAGATAAGTTCATTTGTGTCATATTTTAGATTCCACGTATAAGTGATATTCTATGGTATTTGTCTTTCTCTGACTTACTTCGCTTAGTATGATAATCTCTATGTCCATCCATGTTGCTGCAAATGGCATTATTTAATCTTTTTTATGGCTGAGTAATAATCCATTGTATATATGTAGCACATCTTTTTTATCCATTCATGTGTCGATGGACATTTAGGTTGTTTCCATGTCTTGGCTATTGTGAATAGTGCTGCTATGAACATAGGAGAGCATGTATCTTTTTGAATTATAGTTTTGTCTGGATATATGCCCAGGAGTGGGATTGCTAGATCATATGGTAATTCTCTTTTTAGGTTTTTGAGGAACCTCCATACTGTTTTCCATACTGCACCAGTTTACATTCCCACCAATAGTGTAGGTGGGAAGGGTTCCTGTTTCTCCACGCCCTCTCCAGCATTTGTTATTTGCAGACTTTTTAAAGGTGGCCATTCTGACTGGTTTGAGGTGCTACCTCACTGTAGTTTTGATTTGAGTTTCTCTAATAATTTGCCACGTTGAGCATCTTTTCATGCGCCTGTTGGCCATCTGTGTGACTTCTTTGGAGAGATGTTTATTTATGTCTTCTGCCCATTTTTTGATTGGGTTGTTTGTTGTCTTGTTATTGAATTGTATGAGCTGTTTGTGTATTTTGGAAATTAAGCCCTTGTCAATCGCATCATTTGCAAATATTTTCTCCTAGTCTGTAGGTTGTCTTTTCATTTTGTTTATGGTTCCCTTTGCTGTGCAAAAGCTTGTAAGTTTGATTAGGTCCCATTTGTTTATGTTTGCTTTTATTTCTATTGCTTTGGGAGACTGACCTAAGAAAACATTTGTATGATTTATGTCAGAGAATGTTTTGCCTATATCTCTTTTAGACGTTTTATGGTGTCTTGTATTTAAGTCTTTAAGCCATTTTGAGTTTATTTTTTTCATGGTGTGAGGGTGTGTTCTAACTTCATTGATTTACATGCAGCTGTCCAACTTTCCCAGCACTACTTGCTGTGTTCGTCACAGCAAGACAGACAGAGACTGTCTTTTTCCTGTTGTATATTCTTGCCTCCCTTGTCGAAGATTAATTGACCATAGGTGTGTGGGTTTATTTCTGGGTTCTCTATTCTGTTCCCTTGATCCATATGTGCATTTTTGTGTCACTACACACTGTTTTGATTACTGTAGCTTTGTAGTATTGTCTGAAGTCTGGAAGGGTTATGCCTCCTGCTTTGTTTTCTTTTTCCTCAGGATTGCTTTGTGCTTTATATTTTTCTCTTATAAGTATTATATACTTGGATTTGGTTTTTTATCCTGTCCGACAATTTTTAGTGTTTTAATTGAAGCATTTAGTCCATTTACATTCAATATAATTACTCATATAGATTGGGTTTAAGTTTAAATCTGTCCTCTTATCTTCTTTCTCACCTATTTTATGTTTTATTTTCTCTCTCCTTGCTTACTTCTGGACTGATGGACTCTATTTTATTATTCCATGTTCCTCTCTACTATTAGTTTCTATTATTTTAATGGTTTCCCTAGAAATTATAGTAAAGACCTATAATATATTAAATTCAAATGTTAGTACAGTTCACTCCTCTCTAAGGAGTACAAGAATCTTTAGCTTTATTTATCCCCCTCCCAATATACAAGGTACATTTTTTGTAAATATTAATTATATATTTACATATATGTGTATGTGAAGCTTTTATAAAACAAAATTCATGCCCATTTTTTCTAGATCATAACTGCCTTCAAAGCCAAAGTATCTTTGACTCTTAGGCTTACATCTTTATATCTCTGGGTTCTTTCCTTCTTCTGAATTTGGTCTGAAGCTTTCTCAACCTCTTATTAGATTTCAGTATCTTTAAATATTTTCTCAATCAGTAAATGAAATCCAATTAGGAGGCCCTCAAATTAGTGTAAATTAAAGATTATCATATGGAATGGAATGACAAGGAAATATTTAAGAAAGATTAATGATGGACTGGTTTAGGTTCCCAAGTTCACATGAAGATAAGTATTCCTTTTATTCTATAATGATCTATACCTTACATACTTTTAAGACCTTAATGCCAGGAAAAATTTGTCTCCCCATCCTAATTTGTGTGTTTCTTTTTCTTCAAGTTAAAAATTAAATAATTTTATTTTCTGTGGGTGGGTAGCTAATGGCACAGTTTAATGCTCAGAGCGCTAACTTAGCTTCTGTGCCTTACTTAGCTACTTCCTATTTCAAAATGGCTTTTTTCAAATGTTTAAGCTTTCTTGGTAACTTTTGAATATAAATAAGGAAAAATAATAAATAACAAATAATAAATTCTAATTTAGACCAGTTGACAAAATTAAGATACTAGTTTCAAATATTTCTGTTATTAAGGATTATAACTGAGTAGCCCATTCAAACTATCTAATTATATTACATTATGTTATGTTATATTATATTAACATAGTTGCATGAATTTGGGGAAATCATGATGTGATTTTTAATTTAATTTTTATTTATGCTCAGCTCCACTATCTCCACCTGTGAGTTCTGCTCACCTAAGGAGATAATCACTTTCACCTCTTTTGTTTCTTTTTATATGTACCACAATATTTTTAAATAATAGGCTTATACTACTATTTTATGATTTTTAAACAACAATTTTTATCTTTCTTTAATGGAGATGAAAGTTTAGCTCTCTTACACTCTCTTTTCCATACATTTACATACACATAATTTCTTTTCCTTCATGTTCCCAGCAATAGTTATTATGATTATGTTAAAATTGTTCAAACTGAGATACAAAACATGATATAAATATATTTAGTTTCTTATACAAATTTTGGAGGTTTTTTCTGGAGCTGATAGTTGCCTTGGTGTTTTCACCAATGTAAACCATGATTGTTTTCTCTGAGCACTCCTATACAGATGTAAAATAAATCATCTTAGCATGAGCAAATGATAAAGAATTGTATCCATTTAATTTTTCCCTCATCAGTATGTCTTCTGAAACTCGTTTTGTTTTGTTTTGTTTTGTTGTGGTACGCGGGCGTCTCACTATTGTGGCCTCTCCCGTTGCGGAGCACAGGCTCGGGACGCGCAGGCTCAGCGGCCATGGCTCACGGGCCCAGCCGCTCCGCAGCATGTGGGATCCTCCCCGACTGGGGCACAAACCCATGTCCCCTACATCGGCAGGCGGACTCTCAACCACTGCACCACCAGGGAAGCCCTGTCTCCTAAAACTCTTTAACCTCCTGATTTAATCTGAACTCTGGGCCCCTGGGCTTAACATGTGGCTTTCATCCTGGACCTTCTCTTTGCCACAATACTAAAAAGTCTCTGTGATCCTGTGTTGATCTCTTGTTGCCTGTCTTCCTCTTTATTGGTTTACTCTCTTGCTTGGGTGGAACACATCTTCCTGTTGCTTCAGGAGAAGGGATATATGGAAAGCAGATTTTTGAGAACTTGAATGCCCCCAAATGTTTTTATTTTCTTCTGATACTGATTAATAATAGTTTTGTTGTACAGAATTCTAGATTGGACTAATGTTTCCTCAGAATTTTCAAAATACCATTTTGTGGTTTTATAGCTACCTATTTTGCTGTTCAAACAACCAGCTCCATATGATTACTAATCATTGGTCTTTGACCTTCTTTTTCCCCTAACAGCCTTTAAGCTTACTCCTTATTCCAGGTTCTGAAACTTCACAATTATGTGAATTGTTGTGAGTTTTTTCTTCATTCACTTTAGCCCTCAATGGGCCCTTTAAATTTGTAAATACATGTTTTTCACTTCTTAAAATTTTTTATTTGATAATATCCCCTTTCAATTTTGTATTTTTCTCTCTCATGAGAACTTTATTTGGGTCTCTGATTTTCTTTTCTCTTCTGTTTTCCATATCTATGTCTTATTTTCATACTTTCTGAGTGAAATTCTCAAATTTACCTTCAAGTCTTCTGCTGAATATTTTATTCCTGTTATTGCATGTTATCATTTTCAAAAAACTCATACAGATTCAATTCCACAAACATTTGTGGAGTATTTATTATATACAAAGTTACTGTATTTGGGAATGCTTTATTGGGGGTAGAAACAAATATAAAAATATCTCCCAATACAAAAAGCTTATAATATATAAATATATATACAGGTATCTATAAAATAAAAGCTACATTAATTTGAGTCAAAAATCTGAAAATAGGGGCTTCCCTGGTGGTGCAGTGGTTGAGAGTCTGCCTGCCGATGCAGGGGACACGGGTTTGTGCCCCGGTTCGGGAAGACCCAACATGCCACGGAGCGGCTGGACCCGTGAGCCATGGCCGCTGAGCCTGCGCGTCCGGAGCCTGTGCTCTGCAACGGGAGAGGCCACAACAGTGAGAGGCCGCGTACCACCAAAAAAAAAAAAAAAATTGAAAATAGAGAGGGAAGACATGTCATCCATATTTTTCTCCTTTCTAAGCCAGAAGTTCAACTAATGAGACTATCAGGAAGTTAATTAAAAGATATTACTAATGATCATATTAAGCAAGCCGGCAAATTCTCAATTTTGATTGACACCTACTCAGGATAAACCTTTGATTGACATTAGTTCAGACATTCTAATATGTGTCTCAGAGCCCATGATGGATATAATGGGCATAAAGTTAAATTCTGGAGAAAATATATTCCATCCTGTTACAGAATTTTTTGAGATCAAATAATAGAGATTCTTAACAAGTATGTAGAATGTTCAAATACTGACACACCCTACTTGAAGAGATCACTCAACTGGTTTTTGTCCTGGTTAAAAAAAGAATCCTCTAACCAAGGTCACATATGGTATTATTCACAAGTCTTAAATCTAGTAATAGAATGGATAATGGGAAGGCAATAAGGGATATTTCACAGTTTTGACTCAAAATGTCTGAGCAGTATTTACTATGGAGCAACATAAAAGAATTGCTATTTGACACAAACAGCAGGGGACTCCAGTCCACTTTCCCAGCATTATGGAAGCAAGACAAGGTTCTAGAAAAGGAACTTGGAAAACGGGGCTGTATTGCTCTGAGAGAACCTGTTCAAGTAAACAGTGGCTTTTCCTTGCCCTGTCCCCAGCTTTGTTGAGATGTAATTGACATATAATATTGTGTAAGTTTGAGGTGTACAACACATTGATTTAATATACTTGTATATTGCAAAATGATTACCACCATAGCTAACACTTCAGTGTCACAAACTATCATTTCTTTTTTGTGCTGAGAACATTTAAGATCTATTCTCTTAGCAACTTTCAACTATGTAATACAGTATTATTAACTATAATCATCTTGCTGTACGGTTAGATCCCAAGAACTTATTCATCTTATAACTGCAAGTCTGTACTCTTTGACATCTCCCCATTTCCCCCACCCCACCTCAGGGCCTATAACCACCATTCTACCCTCTGGTTCTGTCCGTTTGTCTCTTCAATTCCATATGTAAATGATTTTATACAGTATTTGCCTTTCTCTGACATATTTCACTTAGCTTAATAACCTCAAGATCCATCCCTGTCGCAAACAGCAGAATTTCCTTCCTTCTTATGACTGAATAATATTCCATTTTATATGTAATGCTGCAGTGAACACGGGAGTGCAGATATCTCTTCAATATCTTATGTTTTTTGTTTTTTGTTTTTTTGCGGTACACGGGCCTCTCACTGTTGTGGCCTCTCCCGTTGTGGAGCGCAGGCTCCAGATGCGCAGGCTCAGCGGCCATGGCTCATGGGCCCAGCCGCTCCGCGGCATGTGGGATCTTCCCAGACCGGGGCACGAACCCGTGTCCCCTGCATCGGCAGGTGGACTCTCAACCACTGCACCACCAGGGAAGCCCAATATCTTATGTTTATTTCCTTTGTATATATACCCAGAAATCAGATTGCGTACAGTAGTTCTATTTTTAACTTTCTGAGGAAACTTAATACTGTTTTCTATAGTTGCTGTACCAATTTACATTCCCACCAACAGTGCACGTTTCTCCACATCCTCACCAACACTTATCTCTTGTATTTTAGATAATAGCCATTCTAATAGGTGTGAGGTGATAGTCTCATTGTGGTTTTGATTTGCATTTCCTTGATGGTTAGTGATGTGGAGGATGTCTTCATATATATCTGTTAACCATACGTATGTCTTCTTTGGAAAAAGGTCTATTCAGTTCCTCTGCCCAATTTAAATCTTATTGTTTGGGTTGTTTGCTATTGAGTTGTATGAGTTCTTTATATAATTTGGATATTAACCCCTTATCAGATAAATAATTTGCAAATATTTTTTCCCTTTCTATAGGTTGCCATTTCATTTTGTTGATTTTTGGGTTTTTTTGCTGTGCAGAAGCTTTGTAGTTTGATGTAGTCCCATTTATTAATTTTTGCTTTTGCTGCTTGTGCTTTTGGTGTGGTATCCAAAGTATCATTGCCAAGACCAGTGTCAAGGAGGTTTTTTTTTTTACAGTTTCAGTTCTCAATTTTAAGTCTTTCCAGTGTGTGTGGGTTTTTTCTACACAACCAAGCAATACTCTGACACCAGCTGGGTGTCCTACAATTCACTTCAATTCAATTCTGATGCTATATCTACCTGGAGATAATATCAGATCTCACAGGGTCAGTCCTACAAGACTCCCCCCCTCCCACTTCACATGCAGTTGCGAGCCCAGCTTGTCACCTGTGCTTCTGACCAATTGGCTATATATCAGAGGTTCCAACAACCCCCTCCTCGGGTTTGATTAATTTTCTAGCGTCACTCTCAGAACTCAGAGAAACATTTTACTTACTAGATTACTGTACCAGTTTATTATAAAAGGATATAACTCACGAAGAGCCAGATGGAAGAGATGCATAGGGCAAGGGATGTGGGAAGGGGCTCAGAGCTTCCATGCCATCTCAGAGTGTGTCACACTTCCAGCACCTCCATATGTTTACCATGTTGGAAGCTCTCAAACCCCACCCTTGGGATTTTTTTATTTTTATTTTTTTACCCTTTGGGATTTTTAAGGAGGCTTCATTACATAGGCATGATTGATTAAATCATTGGCCATTGGTGACTGAACTCAATCTCCAGCCCCTGTCCCCTCCAGGAGGTCTGGGGGTGGGACTGAAGTGTCTAACCACTTCCAACCTTCTGACCATTTGGTTGGTTCCCCAGGAAACCAGTCCCATCCTAGGTTACCTTGGGCTTTCCAAAAGTTACCTAATTAACATAACAAAAGACACCTTTATGTCTCTCATCATTTAAGAAATTCCAAGGGTTTTAGAAACTGTGCCAGGAACAGGGCAAAGATCAAATATGTATATATTTCTTATTATAAATCAAAATATCACAGTCTTTAATCCATTTCAAGTTAATTTTTGTGAGTGGTCTAAGGTCTAATTTCATTCTTCTGTGTGTGGTTTCCCAATTCTCCCAACACGATTTATTGAAGAGATTTCCTTTCCCCACTGAATTTTCTTGGCTTCTAAACAGCAGCTTTTCATGCCTCAGGGTCCGTAAGGGGAAGCCAGTTGAAATTAATGGATGGGGGGCATTGTTTTGTCCGCAGATATAAAAGATGCTCCCCCAAGGGAGGTGCTGGCATTTGACATTAGTAAAGAAAGCCTAACTATTCTATGACTACTATTCTTACTTGAACTCCTCAGTTTCAAGGGCCCCTCATCACTGGGCCCAAGTCTTGGGAGTAGCTTTGAGTAAGTGGTATAGCAATAGCTTAATTAAACTTGTGTGGTCATGACCAATAGCACTGTGTCTGTGTTACCCAAGTTCAGTCAAGGAATAAATCTGCTGTAAGGCTATGGACAGCAAAATGAAGGCTTTTTCTACGGGGCTAGAATATATGGGTCAGAGCAGCCCATTTCATTGGCTTAACTGATTCAGATGTCTATAAGGCTGACCCAAACAGCTGTGTGGAAATTGGCTGGTTACATATCAAAAAAATGAGCAGTTCATGTACTTAATAGATTTCTTCCTGAAAACATTATCTTTGTATCTTAAGAGCCTAACACACTGTCTGGCATAGCATGGCTGCTCCATAAATATTTGTGGAATGAATGAGCTCTAAGAAGTCTTAGAGCAACTTAGTTCCATCCTCACTACCTGCTGTGCTAAAAGTCTCCTTGGCTGATTCCATATGACACTTAGGAGACCTGTCTTGTTTTCTTATATTGCATTTCATCAGCTCCTATTAGATTCAAAGAAAATCAGCAAATATTTATGGAAACCTACCAAGTTCAAGGCACTGTTGGAAAAATAAAACTCTAAGATGGTCTTTTCCCTACAATAGCTTACAGCCTTAAAGAGGAGATATGTACACAGAGATACATTCTCAGAATTATAGATCTCTAACTAATAAATGCATTCATATGCAATTGTATGCCCGAAACTTATATACGTGGTATGAAATAAGTCCCTCTTTGGTTTGATGCTTTATTTTGTTTAATGCTAAGATCTAAAATGACTGTAAGCCCTCCCTGGCTATAAGTGACAGTCTTTTCCCTTACCAGGTACTTCCAAAAAAGCTCTGGAGTTTCTGTGCTAGGTAGTCTCCATTTGTCCCTCCTCCTATTCTCCTCTTTGTCTGCCTGCCCTGAGCCCCAGGAGGCTGCCCTACACCACTGACTGTATCACTCAGACTCCAAGGTCCACTGACTTTCGGTTGGGTTGGGCCAGTGGAATGCAGTGGCAGAAGATGGGTGTGCAGAGAGAAAGAATGGGGTGTTTATTCACTCCTCTTCCTGCCTGGGAGCTGTTCTGATAGCAGCTGTACCTCTCTCGACCACAGATCCTTTCTCAAGACTTGCTACTCCAGCTCATGCAAGGCTCTGAGAACACGATTCATCCTTTGCCTCTGTCATGGTTAATTTCACGTGTCAATTTGATGAGGCCGTGGGGTGCCCAAATATCTGGTTAAGCATTATTTCTGAGTGTGTCTGTGAGAGTGTGTCTGGATGAGATTACCATTTGAATTAGTAGATTAAGTAAAACAGATTGCCCTCCAGAGTGTGGCCTCATCCAGTCTTTTGACGGCCAGGATAAAAGTCTGAGGTAAGAGAAAATTATTTCTCTCTATCTGACTGTCTTTGGACTCACACTCGGGGCTGGAACTTACACCATTGGCTCTCCTGCTTCTCAGGCCTTCAGACTCGGTCTAGGACTCGGACTGGAACTCAGACCCACCAGCTCTCCTGGATTTCCAGCTTGCCGATTGCAGATCCTGTAGCTTTTTAAACTCCATAACTGCGTGAGCCAATTCCGTACAATACATACATATATATCCTTTTGGTTCTGTTTCTCTAATTTTTTCTCCTGACTAAGACACTCCTTCAGATCTAGAGATGGTAACAGCTTCCTAGTGTTGTCAGCCTCTGGGTGCTTCAACATTGCTTGTTGGTAGCTTTAGCCCTGCCCATACCTCTGTAAATTGTCCCTTCAATAAAGTTGCTCAGAATCTTGGTTGAGTGTGCATCTGTTTCCTGCCAAAAGCCTGAATGACACAGTTGCTCAGAACCGTCTTCTCATTTACTGTACCAGCTGGGAGGACACGGGAGTTCAGGTCTCCCGAGGTACCTTAAGGCCGCTCCAAAGCTGCTGGTCTCCAGACACTCCCACCCACTGATCTAGGTTTATTCGGCAATGACCATCTCCCTCCCTCAAATGAAGACTTTGTGTTATCTAGAAAATGAAGAACTTGGTTACTTCATCTAATACAATGGAATTCTGTAATATGGAAGAGCTAGAGAAGCATGTGATGTGTTAAGATTTTATTCTATTTAAATATAGAATGATAACAGGTTACTCATGTTCAGGGTTGCTTACTCTGTCTTAATCTTCCTGAAAATAAGATGGTAAAATGAAAGACCATAAGAGGTAGCTGAAATAATCCTTTTTTTTTTTTTTTAACTGTGTCTTAGGTACATTATGGGTCAAACAGGCTTTGGTCCTTTGGTTTTATATTCCAGCCATTTTCAATACAGTTATTTATTGAAGACAACATGTCCTTTGTTCCAAACAGCTGACTTTCATTCTTTCGTCATGAAAATTTTCTTGTATCACAATTATTCGTTTGTATATCCAGAGTAGTATACTTGTTCTCATAGCAAGACCTTATCTTATTTATCATTTTATCTCCAAAGCTATAGCCGTGCTACTACATAAGCATTTATTAAATGAATGAATGAAAGAATGAATAAATGACAATGAACCTTGAAACGTAACTCATTTGTAAATTGAGAACTATGAAGCTGGAGTGGCACAGAGTAACGCCATGGATTTTTCTCTCCTTGCTATGAAGGGTCCTGCCCCTCACCTCTTTCCACGTTATTTCCTACCTATTGTGTGTTGCACTCCTCTGAAATTGATTAGCAGCCTATGAAATTACCCAAAAATCCTGTGGCTGGCAAACTGCCTTTTACCAGTATAAGTAAAATTTGCCGTTTTCAAATCCTCACCTATGAGAATATGATTCACAATATATCCCCTCTATTCTCCAAACTTCAGACTCAGGTACCACAGAGAAATCTTTATTTCCCTCATTCTGATTATTATATAGCAGCAAATTTATAACTCAGTGATGGCCCTAAGAATTTTAAGCCCCTGAGCAAACTTGTAAACTTTCCTTATCCCTTGCAATGCAGGGCTACTCTTGTTTTATATATATATATATATATATATATATATATATATATATATATATATATATATATATATACATACACACACACACCCATATACATACATATCCTATATATGTAATTTATTTATATTTAGTTATACATAATATATATTTATTATATATAATATGTACATATTATTTAAATATATTATATATCTAAATATATTAATTAATTAAAGGGAGAAAATGGCAGTAACCTCTTTCCTCATTTTTGTGTGTTTTCCCCATGCAAAAGTATCAGAGTAATTAACCCTCAGCAGGCTGAACAACCTATGCACAATCATTTGCTACACCTTTGGCTTATAGAGTTCAGCAGAAGTGAATGTTTGCTCAGTCTTAGGTAGAGATGCAGAGAATTCTAACAATTCTCCAGCACTATCCCTTGTTGACTTAGAATTACTTTCAAGTATTAGTAGCCATACGTAAATTATAAAATGTCAGTGGCTTAACACAATAGGAGTTAATTTCTACATGTTTACCAGTCCAGTGAAGATTTCCTGGTGGGTAGACAGGTTTCACCCAGTGGTGATTCAGGGGGCCCGGGCTCCTTCCATATCATGGCTCTTCCATCCAGGAGGGCCTGAGTCCTGAGTCCTGAGCCAAATAGAAAAGAGCAAGAAGAGTGTTCCATGAGAGGCTCTAGTTCACACTTCACTACAAAGAGCTCAGCCATTTGGCTGCTCCGAAACCCAAAGATGCTACTGCTCAGTGACAATTATACAATGGGAAATAAGGACACAGATTTTTCTGTGAGCAACGAGCTGACTCTGCCACAGGAAGCATGGGCACAGGGGATATAATCCCAGATAGAATTTTTCTGTGGATTTAGAGTGAGGGAAGAGGCGGGAGTTGAATCTGAAACTCCGAATGTGAGCTATCTTCAGCACTTGTCCCTTCAGTAATAGGGGAGAACCCTTATAGTCTATTACAAGTTATTCACCAAAGGGATGTTTCCTATAAGCTAAGATTATACATAATGGCCCATCTCTGGGAACCCTGCCTCCCAGGTAATGAACATAAAGCTGGAAAACCTTTGTTTAGCTCACAGGAAACATCCTGACCAGACACCCCACCCCCCAACCTCCCCAAAGCCCCCTACCCTCACCCCACCCCTGTGAAGGACCGCAGGGAGGAAGAAATTAACACATTCCCTCTGGAGGCTACCTGGAACTAGGAAATGTTTTACTTTACTCCCTCCCCTTTTAGTATAAAAGAAGCCTGCATTCTAACTCAGGCAAGATGGTTCTTTGGAACATGAGTCCACCATTTTCTCGGTCTGCCGGCTCTCTGAATAAGGTCGCTATTCCTGGCCTCAACAATTCATCTCTCGATTTACTGGCCTGTCGTGCAGCGAGCAGTACAGGTGAGCTTAGACTCGGTAATGAATTTCCAAGCAGCTAGCCAGCAGCCTTCCTGTTCGTGGCCTGCTGGCCCCAGTTGGGGAGTTTTCGGCTAAGGCCCTAGCAGCTGCCGCGGCCATTTGTCCTGGGCTTTTTCCTTCAAAATTCCCCAAAGCAGGGCTTCCCTGGTGGCGCAGTGGTTGAGAATCCACCTGCTGATGCAGGGGACACGGGTTCGTGCCCCGGTCCGGGAGGATCCCACATGCCGCGGAGCGGCTGGGCCCGTGAGCCATGGCCGCTGAGCCTGCGCGTCCGGAGCCTGTGCTCCGCAACGGGAGAGGCCACAGCAGTGAGAGGCCCGCGTACCGCAAACAAAAACAAAAACAAAAAACAAAATTCCCCAAAGCAGCCCCCGCTTCCCCAGCGCTTGGCAGTTGGAGGAAGGAATCGACATTTGGGAGCTGACAGACTCCATACAGAAGGGTAAGTCGCTCTGGTGTGTACAGCCGGAAACTTTTTTCTCTCCGTTTGGGGCTTTTTCTGAAGAATAAGCCAGTTTGTTTGGGGCACCCTGTTGGAGAGAGGAAATAGTTGCATTTTCTCTTCGTTTGGGGCTTTTTCTCTGGAATAAGCCAATTTGTTTTGTATTTGAGTGGGGTACCCTGTTGGAAAGAGGAAAGAGTTGTTGGACTTCTACCTGATTTTTGAACTGGTTGGTTTGTTTCTTTGGATTCTAGCATGTGTTGTGCCACTTGTATTTTGTTTGTCTTGGATTTCTGTCTTTAAAAATGGGAAATGTTTCAACTATCCCTAAACAAAGTCCTCTGAGGTGCGTTTTGGTAAGTGATCTGATTACAGCTGAGAGGAGGATGATATCTTATTGAAACAACGTGTGGCCACACTACCTGTTAGGATCTCCACAAGGGGTTTAGAAAGGGTTATCCTGGGACCCTGTGCACCATATACTACTACCCTTGATGTGTTAATTACATTGTTTGTGGTCTCCTGTGTCGTTGGTATATGTAAAACCCCAAGACCAAACTTGAGGGTTTATTTAGGATTTTCTGTTTGTCCTTTTGGGTTTTTCATTTCATTTTGTTTGGTACTGTTTCTCCATTTATAGCCAAATCAGCTTTGTGATATTTAAAACTTTTACTGATGTCAAATGGAGGAAAGGAACAGGAAAACAAAACAAAACAAAACATTTTCTATTCTTATCCTAGAGGGGACATTCCCAGGAAGAAGAGGAAGGTTCCACTTGGTTCCTAAAATCACCAAAAGCTGCAAATAGACATAAAAGTCTTTTCCATAAATATTAGTAAAAACGCTTTAGTGATCTAGGCAAGTGACCATGACTTGTCCCGTCTGCCAGAAAGAAACCCAATTTGAATCCAACTTCTTTTGTAACTGATGGGTTTTACATTGTTGTACCTGACTCATGGCTGAAATTTTGGAATGGAAACTGTGAGGTCCCTGTGTTTGTTTGTACATGTGTTATACAGATGTGTGGCATCCCCAAAGTTAATTTGTAAAAGAGGTCTATTTAATTGGCTTAAAGGAAACTAAGCCCTTATATAAACATTCAAATATAAAAGAAACAGGCCAGAATGAATTTTGCGTTCATGTGATCTAGGAAATATCCAGTATTGAATTAATATCTGGTATTAAAGTTAGCTTAAGTTTGTTGGTGTGATTAATATGGACATGTCTTTACAGTCATCAGCATTAAATATAATGCTTTTATTGTACCTAGGTTTACTAGAAATCAAATAAGACCTTATTATTCCTGTTACAGAGTTTTTCAGCAAGAAAAATAATATGACAAAGCTTTTAAGTAAATAAAATAGAGGTAAATGAGGTGTAAGAGTTTTACTCCGTAGGAATAATTATGCCTTGGGAATGTCTTGAATGTCTATCTAAAATAGTCTCTCCAGATTTTTGTAACTTAAAACTAAACTAAGTTGAATGAAGAGAATTCATTGACTATCTGGGTCATTTTAAATAGATTAAAATATTAGAACATTAATTGCTGGGCAGGTCCAAGTTTTCCTACCTTTGCCTTCCTAGGAGAGAAAGACTTAGGCATAACTTTGTCAATCAGGAAATGCTGGTATGACAAAGAGTTGACAATTACTTGCTCCTTGGTTTTCACTAGAGATTAAGGTTTTAAGGTTAAGAATTATAAGAGAAACATTTCAGTATGCGAAGATGTAGAATGTGTGTTTTCAGTGAAGAAGGTATGAGGAATGAAAATGCATTTTGTTAAAGGGAAAAGGGTGGTATTGTCCTAGAGCTGGTTGTTTCTGAGGGGAAGAGAAAGTGAGAGACAGATAAGTATGGATACAGGAAGTTATGGAAGGTTTGTGGAAGAGGCACACAGAGTTTTGTGCATGGTCAAGATTGGCTAAGATAAGATTGAATTTAATTAAGAAAATGAATTTTAAAGGTAAAGTGGTACAAAGCCTGAATTTGATTCTCTAAGAGGACAAAGTTCTTTAAATATTGAACTGCTTTTGATAACTCTGAGTTTCTTTAAGTGATCTGTATTTGCCTTTGTGATCTTTTATTATCACTGGTTAAAACGTTTTGAAATTTTTGACAAAATTCCCAAATATCAAATTCTAAATGAAGTTCCTTTGACCTCTAGCTGACTTTGGGGTTTTCCAAAGGGTCCCTGAAACACCTCAAATTATTTCCTCTCTCTCCATCTGAGAGACAGTAATATTAAACTAACTAGGCTTATTTGGTATGTTAACTCACATGAGAAGCATTGTCAAATAAATGGTGATAACACTTCTTAGACTGTATCACATGGGTAAAACGTTATTAATATACACATTCTAGAAATTATATGGAACTCCTAAAATTCTGGTATATCTGGTAAATGATATCAGTCATAATTTGAGGAATTAAATTGTATGTCACAGCAGTAACCAGTTTTCTTTTCAGCTGCATTGTATTCCCAGCTGGTTGATGCCAAAGCAAAAAGGCATCATTTTAGTGGTTTTACAGTGGCTTTTGAATGACTCTACATCTATTTTGTGAAGAAGCAGGGAAGAATGATGAAATCCTTTATGTGCAAGCATTTGTGCTCTTACATCAGAGAAAATAAGAAAAGGAAGAGAACGAGAGTGAGGATATGTCGTTTCAAACCTTAACTCCTCCAGCTGAGGCAGCTGTTCCAGCCTCTCTGGCCATTATGCCAAGATATCCATCCCTTCCACCACCTCTTGTTCCTATCCAGCCCCAATTCCCGACACTGGGACTCAGGACTTGCCCTCCTTCTCGGGATCAATTAGAAAAACCTATGTTAGTTTCTGGAGCATGGGGACTTGGTCTGGTATCACCATCTAAGACCCGATAGGGCACCCAGTTTGGGCCAGGAGCCACTTCCAGGGCAGGGCAATTTCCATTGTCATTATCGCATATAGGGGGCTAAATGCAAACGACCGACCAGCTGGATTTCTCAGACTTTTTTTTTTTTCATGGAAAGGCATTTTATTTTAAACATAGCAGTGCATACATTTCAATCCCAAACTCCCAATCTATCCCTCTCTCCTACCCTTCCCCACTGGTAACTAAAAGTTCATTCTCTAAGTCTCAGACTTGTTTAATTGGAAAGATCGCAACCCTACTTTATGGGACTTGAGACCCATTTCAGACTTCTGACCTCGAGAAATGTAAGAGAATAAGTTTGTATTTTAAGTGATTAAGTTTGTGGTAATTTGTTATACTGACAATAGGAAACTAATACAGCTAGTAAGTAATAAATAGCAGCTTTCTAATAGCTGCTTGAACATCATTTTAGGATGAGCTCAGCATGGGTATGAAGAAAATGGACCCTGTTCTTTGTGGTCTTTTATAGAGGAAGGAGAGGAAGCTACTTTACCAAATGGTTCTTTCAAAAATAGGTTTAGGGGAGCAGGGGCAGGGTTTATGCAGGAGGATAGAGAGTAGGTCTCTTGCAATTCCAAAAACATTGAGACTAGGAAAAGAAGTAGGTTCCATAGAGTTTGCTCCTTTTTTAGAGACAAAAGGGTTAAGAGGCAGACGTGCTGTCTTAACTAGCTGAATTAACCATCTAGAATCAACAAAGCTCTACTCTTGAGCTCTTTAACCACTTTTTGTAGAGCATATGTGGCTTACCAGTCCCGTCTTCATCTCCTGCTCTTTTTAATGGAAAAATCACTTCCTGACACCCGGTTGTTAGTAGGGTCCCATGCTTGGAGAAGACTGGGGATTACCATCTATTAAAACTTTTTGTTTGACCTACTGCAATTTTGTCAGCCTATGAGCATACAAGCTTTGCACACTGAGATGATCTTACCCACACTACAAATGCCTTTAAAAAAAAAACAAACACTCAGATCAAGCATCGCTTCTTTTTCAGACTGCTCTCTATAGTAGACAATGACAGCTACTGGTTGTGAACTTCCCAAGATTTCTTCTCTCATCCTCTTATCAGAGCCTGCCTGCCAACCACAGGTGTAGGCAGGTGAACCAAGCTTGACTGATCGGCGTCCCTCCCTGGGACTGATATATAGACACTGGAATTGCTGCAAGTGACAATACCAAAATGGGGTTATCTTCCCACCATGTTAGTTGAGACTGTCCTGAGAATAACTCTATACAGAGACTGGTATAAATGAGAAAAACAGAGCAGAACAACACTGTGACCTATGGCATTGAGTCCCAAGTGTTAATCTCTACATCCCTATCCTATAGATTTCTCTTCAACCTTGTGAGCTCCATGTTCTTTTCAGCTGCATAAGCCAATTCATTCCCTTTTTGCTTCAGTTAGTTTGAATTGTGTTTCTGATTCTTTTGACAACTAAATGAGCACTTCTCGTCACATTAGAAAATATGTCAGCGTATAAAGGTTAAATTCTATTTCAGTGAATTCCAGAGAACCTATTTTGTCATTGGAGAACATACTTTGCATAATCCTAATGCTTTTTAAATTTATTAAGACTTGTGTGATGGCCCAGGATGTGGTGCATCTTGATTAATTCTCCATGTACATTTGAAAAGAATGTGGATTCTGCTGGTGTTGTAGGATGGCTTATTCTATAAATGTCAGTTGGATCAAACTAGTTAATAGTGTTGTTCAAGTCTTCTAAACTCTTACAGATTTTCTGCCTATTTGCCATATCAATTATTGAGAGAGAGGTACTGGAATCCTGACTATAATTGTGGATTTTCCTATTTCTTCTTACAGTTCTATCAGTTTTCACTTCATCTGTGTTTTGCTCTGTTATGAAGTGCATGTACATTTAGGATTCTTATGTCTTCCTCTATGAAATTATCCCTTTGCTATTATGAAATCTTTCCTTTTATCTTTCATAATATTCCTTGTTCTGAAGTCTGCAATGTTGGATATTAATGTAGCCCATTGATGCAACTTTCTTTAATTACTATTTGTATAGTCTGTCTGTTCCATGCTTTTACTTTTAACCTATATGCATCTTCATATTTAAAATGAGTTTCTTATATGTAGCATATAGTTAGGTCTTGCATTGTGATCCAGTCTGACAATCTCTGCCTTTTAATTGGAATATATTGACCACTTAAATTTAATGTAATATTTTATTGGATTTAAATATATCACCTTGCTCTTTGTCCCATAGGTTCTTGGTTACTTTTTTCCTTTTCCTGCCTTCTTTTGGATTAACTGAGTATTAGTCAGGATTCCATCTCCATTATTGCTATTGTCCTTTGTTTCATTTTTTAGTGTTGGCTCCAAGGTGTCAT
Organism: Lipotes vexillifer; assembly: GCF_000442215.2. Classification (NCBI taxonomy): domain Eukaryota; kingdom Metazoa; phylum Chordata; class Mammalia; order Artiodactyla; family Lipotidae; genus Lipotes; species Lipotes vexillifer. The sequence goes on from NW_006788168.1 coordinate 1,307,544, forward strand.
CTTTAACTTATCACCGTCTATATTCAAGTACTGTTGTTATATCACTTCCTGTATAATGTAAGAGCCTCACGATAGTATACTTTCATTTCTATTCTCCTTTCCTTTACACCACTGTTGTCATACATTTGACTTCTATGTATCATCAACCCCCAAATATATTTTATTTATTAATTTTGCTTTAAGCACTTATCTTTTAAAGGCACTTTAAAAGAATAAAACATTGTCTTTTATAATTACCTGCATATTTTTCATTTCTCACAGTTTTTATTCCTTCATTTTTATATATAGATCCAAATTTCCATGTAATATTAATCTCTTTCCACCTAGAGAACTTTCTTTAAACTTCTTGTAGCACAGTACTACTGGCAAAAAGTCTCTTAGCTTCTACTCGTCTGAAAAGTCTTTATTTGTCTTCAGTTTGAAAGATATTCTTAGTATAGAATTCTAGGTTGATAGCATTTTGTTTTGTTTGTGAAGGTGTTGCTCCACTGTTGTCTAAGTTGCTTTATTTCTGACAGGAAATCTGCTGCCATACTTATTTTGTTATTCTGAATATTCTGTTTTTTTTTTTCTCCTTGCTGCTTTTAGAGTTTTCTCTTTGTCCCTGGTTTTAAGCAGTCTGCTTATAATATGCCCTAGTGTCAATTCCTTCATCTTCTTCTGCTTGAGTTCATTGACCTTCTTGAATCTGTAAGTTTATACTTTTCATCAAGTTTTGAAAAAATTTACTCAGCATTTTTTCAAATATTCTCCTATTCCTTCTTTCATACCTTTCCTCTGGAACTCTGATTACACATATGTCAAGTTTGTCAATATTTTCCCACAGATCCCTGATGGTATGTTCACTTTTTTCAGGCTTTTAAAAATATTTCTTTCATTTTAGGAGTTTCAATTGCTATGTTTCCAAGTTTACCACAATGTCCAATCTGCTGTTAATCCTATTCACTATAATTTTCATTTCAATTATAGAGTTTTTCATTTCTGGAAGTTCTGTTTAGTTCTTTTTTAGTCTTTCTATTCTCATCATGTTCATCTTTTTCATAATATTCTTGACCATATTTACAAGATTCATAAAGCTGTTTTAAGGTCCTTGTCTGCTAATTCCAGCAGCTCTGCTGTTTCTGGGTTTGTTTCTATTGATTATTTTCTTCTCATTAGGGGTGTCATATTTTCCTGGATACTTTGCATGCCTGTTAATATTGTTATTGGATACTAAACGTTGTGAACTTTACATTATTGGTTGCTAGATTGTGTTGTATTCATTTAGTATGGGACTTCGTTATGCATGCAGTTAAGTAGCTTCATATCAATTTGATTCTTTCATGGCTTGCTTTTTTTTTTTTTTTCCTTGCGTTATGCGGGCCTCTCACTGTTGTGGACTCTCCCATTTGCAGAGCACAGGCTCCGGACGCGCAGGCTCAGCGGCCATGGCTCACGGGCCCAGCCACTCCGCGGCATGTGGGATCTTCCCGAAACGGGGCACGAACCCGCGTCTCCTGCATCGGCAGGCGGACTCTCAAGCACTGCGCCACCAGGGAAGTCATGGCTTGCTTTTGATAAACCTGAGAAGCCTTTAGTCTAGGGCTAATTTAGCCTCACTGCTAGGGAGAGCCCTTTCTGAACTCTGTACCCAATGCCCATTTATTACAGTCTTTTCCCTCTGACAGGTGGGAATGTGACCTATTCCCAGTCCTATGTAAGCTTGGGAAATTTTCAGCTTCTTTTTGGTGGTTCCTTACCAAACTTTTTCTGCCCCCCAAAAATCCAGAGACCTTTCTGCACATCTCTGGAGCATTTATATTCTCCCTCTCTCTCTGTCCCTCCCTCCCTCTCCTCCAGCGTATGTCCACAAATGTAGCTGCCTTATCCTCCCTGAACTTCATCTCTGGCTTTCTTAACTCAACAAGACTGCTGTGTTGTTTGGGTTTCCCCAACCTGTGCTATGGCCTGGAAACTGCCTCCAGGTAAAAACTGCAGCAATCATAGGACTCACTCATTTGCTTTCCTCCTCTAGAGGTCATCGTCCTGCGCTCCCTATTTTTCAGTGTCTGAAAACAGTTGTTTCATATAATCTATCTGCTTTTCCAGTTGTAACAGCAGGTGAGCAAATTCTGTACCAGTTAATCCTTCACAAGAATAAGCAGGGTTTTTTTCCACTCTATTTTGGTTGTGCTGTTTATTTAGTTTTGCTGTTATTGTGATGGTTTTTCTTTTGTATGATATATCACATCACATTCAGATGTACAGCAAAACTGGTCTGTAATTGCTCTGATCTCGAGTGCTGAAGACCAGTGGAAGAGAGGGGGGATCAGAGACTAAATTTTAGCCCAATTTGGATGAATCATTCCATTGCATCAGTTTAAACTGTCTCTTGAATTAGCTCAATTTTTGTTTGGATGAGAAAATAGTATCCAATCTTTCAGAGTTCTGCATCCCCTTAGGGTAACCAGTATGTAGTAGTTTGCCTCCAAAGTGTTTCAGTTCTAGCGCTAAAAGTCCTGCATCCTGGGAAACCTCTCAGTTCCAGGGAAATTAAAACAATTGGTCACTGCATCCCTCCCACTTCTCTCCTAGATGGTATCTGAGTGTTGAGGCAGTGATGTGTTTTTCCTATCCCTGTGGTTGCAGAGGAAAGATTGAGTGTGAGTCAAGTGAGCAGTGGATTTTTACTAGCCAGTAGCCAGAACTAGTGAACAGAGATTCAACTGGTTCCATTCCTGGTTATTCTATTAGAGCTGTAGCAGCATGTCTAGGGAGCAATGTCTATCTACTCCTTTTTTTTTTAAATTTTAAATAATTTTTATTGGAGTATAGTTGATTTACAATGTTGTATTCGTTTCTGCTATAAGCAAAGTGAATCAGTTATACGTATGCATATATGTATACATATATCCATTCTTTTTTAGATACTCCTCCCATATAGGTCATTACAGAGTATTGAGTAGAGTTCCATGTGCTATACAGTAGGTTCTTATTAGTTATCTGGCTTTTTTTTTTTTTTTTTTTTTTTTTTGTGTGGGTGCTCCCCCTTTTTTTTTTTTTTTTTTTTGTGGTACGCGGGCCTCTCTGGAGCACAGGCTCCGGATGCACAGGCTCAGCAGCCATGGCTCACGGGCCCAGCCGCTCTGCGGCATGTGGGATCTTCCCCGACTGGGGCACGAACCCGTGTCCCCCGCATTGGCAGGAGGACTCTCAACCACTGTGCCACCAGGGAAGCCCCTAGTTATCTGTTTTATATATCGTAGTGTATATATTTCAATCCCAATTTCCCAACTTATCTCTTTCCCCCTTTCTCCATTGGTAGCCATAAGTTTGTTTTCTACATCTGTGACTCTATTTCTGTTTCGCAAATAAGTTCATCTGTACCATTTTTTTAGATCCCACATATAAGTGATATCATATGATATTTCTCTTTCTCTGTCTGACTTACTTCACTCAGTGTGACAATCTCTAGGTCCATGAACATTGCTGCAAATGGCATTATTTTATTCTTTTTCATGGCTGAGTAATATTCCATTGTATATATGTACATCTTCTTTATCCATTCATCTGTTAACTACTCTTGATGACTAGGATATACTTCAGTCTCACTGGCCCAAGGAACCCATATTCCCATGAACTCATGGGCTAGGACTCCCATTCTTCCCCCAGCTCGAACCACTTGCCCCACAGCCTCAAGTATAGGGCCACTGCGTGAAAGCCCACACTGGCAAGCTCTCCAGATAGCACTCCTACCTACCTATGGCCTTTCTCCATAAGTCATGCTGGAAATACTTTATTTTATCCCCAACCTGGGAGTTCCTGTGGAGCTTTTTCTGCCTCACCACACGATCAGAGTTTAGCTTAATGTGGTCACCCTCAGCTTGTTGTGAGGACAGGCAGTGAATAATCACCTTCCACAGCCTCAAAAAGAAAGTGGGTCAGTCAAGCTCATCTGTGATCAGCATTTTTCTTAACCTAATATATCTTTCCAACTTGAAACTTGATCCTGGGAAGGGCCGATCTTGACACATGTCTGACCATTGGTTTCTTCTCTTCCTGGCTCCTTATTTTCTCACCATTCTGGGGGAGCTGAGAAAGGTGGAATTTTTGACTTTTACTTCTTCTTTATCATGTGTTTCTACTACAGACCTCAAGTATAAACTAAAACTGACCCACCAGGTATAACTCTTACAGCATAAAAGGTGGAGACTTTAAAAAATCATAATACTTTCCCTA
>NW_006788168.1:1311901-1334311 GCF_000442215.2 Lipotes vexillifer
TCCCTACCAGTATAGCCTAGCTTTCTAGATGTACATATCACAATTTTAATATTAACTCTCTCTTCTTACACTTTATCTATAACATTTAAACTCTTCCCTTACTCTCTCCATACCCAGCCAAAGGCAAATTCAAAAGAAAATTCCTTTTGTATTTTACAATTACATATGATTTTCAAAACTTTACTTTTAACCTTCTTTAGTTTTAAATGTATTTCTTGAGGACAGTATTCTTTTGGATTTTCTTTTTTGAAGTTTTTGTCTTTCTATGAGTTTTGTCCTTTACATATGGGCATAACTGATATCCTTGTCTTCTGTTATTAAGTTTTCTATTTTTTAGGGCTCCTTGCTGTAATTACCTTAAAAACTTTCGTATTATTATGAATTATTTTGTTGGTTGTGATTTGTAAAGTAGACCTCATACTCTTAAACCTGATAGTACAGCGTTTCCTAAGGTTTCATGGGTTGTAAGGGTTTTTATTTATAACTAAAGAATTCTCTCATTAAGTAAGTTTGGGAATTCAGGATGATATAAATTTTAAAATGCTTCTTATTGTAGTTCTTCATATAATTTTTAGTTTATTAATGAATTTTAGGCTCCAAAAGTAGAATACAGGATATACCAAATTTATTTGATCACAGAATCCCTTTTTCAGTGAACCTTTAGTGAAACAATTATTCTATAAAACTTGATTGAGAAATGCGATGCTAGTGATTTCCTAGTATTTAAAAAATTTGCACCTCTATTTATGTGAATATCAATAAATTAAAAGTATCTCTCATCATCGTCTGTGTGAGATATTCTGTTTCTCCTCGGGTCCATTTTCCACCCTTCTCCAATCTGCTTGAAGGCTCAGAGGCTGTCCTCTATGGCCTTCTGCTGGGTTCCCCCATCCTCAGGCTCTCAGCTGGGTCAGTCAGTGGGAGGCTCTGGCAAGAGATGGGAGGCTGTGAGGAAAGAGCCCGTTATTACTCTCCTGGTTCCCTTCCTGTCAGGCTGTGGGTTGGCAGTGCTCTTCTCTTGAAGGCAGCAGCTCCTGATGGAAAGCCGAATTCTACAGTTACTACTCCAGCTCCAGCTCTCTCTAGGTTCCAGAAACCATTCCTTTCCCTTATCTCTTCAGGCTTAGGGGTTGGTAACAGCTACTTGCTGTTACCATTGCCAAGGTGTTTCACCATCTATTGCTGGTTCCACGTAACCCTGTATAAGGTTTATGAGAAATCATTTCTTCATTAATCTCTCCTTGATTTCACCGTTTGAGTGAGTTACCCATTTCCTGTTAGTTTCCTGACTCATATAATGTCTGTTTATAGTGTTGAAATTAATTCACACTTTCTCACCCCCTCCCCCTTCCAACCACAATTTTTGTTAGTTAATATGGAATTTCAGAGTTTTCAGTTGTTATTATTATCATTTATTTTAGGCTGAGATTTTTGTCTGCAGGAAGTATTAGTGACATTTGCATTTCATTTCTTCAGTCATACTTATTAATATTATTTAGAATAACTTTTGTTTAAACTGTTTGAAGGCTCATTTTTAGTGATTTTATACATTCTTGAATACTTTACTTTGCTTAATCACTCAGTTACCTAGAGTGATTGTCAAAAAGAATATATGAGTTGTATATTTTAAAAGTCATTGCATAGCTTAAAATACCATTCTGTTTCCTTCTCAAAACAATGCTTTGGCTTTTGGTATAAAATTCATGAATCACCATCCCTTCAAACCTTCTACATGATTTTTCCAATATCTACTATATTTTAAATAATGGAGTAGTAGTCTGGTGCCAACCCAATTTTTCTTTGAGGCCCAATATGAGCAGAGCCTCCTTCTCATCACTGCCAGCCAGAATATCGGGGAAGAGTTCCCTGTATTTCAGAAAACTCCCCTTCCTTCCTCCACCTCTCTCTCCTCTCTCTCTCTTTCACTCACACACACACACACACACACACACACACACACACACACACACACACACTGTAAGACCATGAAAATATTCTGCTCTTCAAATTTTCCTATGAGATATATCATTCAGTAATGTCTCTTGCCTGATTCCATGTTTACCATGATGCTTGCAAAATAGTTTTCCAACTTTTACTACTTGGTCTCTGACGCTCAGCTGTAAGCAAGAGTTTTCTTTTCTCCCTGAATTATTTATCCATTTGTTATCAGTACGGATGCACAATTTCCTGTTTTTTCAGTGGTTTACATTTTCATTTTTATACTTAATTTTTTTCATGTTCAGATTTTCCCAGACCTGTCCAGTGGGAGCCTTTTCAGTTTGAGACACCCTCTCTTGACATTCAGTTGCTCGTTTACAACAAAATTAAGATGCAGGGAATAAGATTCCTAAGCTCAAATCACCAGCCTGTTCTGGAAGCTACCATCATTTTCTCTTTGTATATTTCCCCATGGCCAGAATAGGCATTAGACAGCAATCTACTGCGTTCGTTCTGTATTTCTTCAAGTCTTTTCTGATGACATATTCTTTTGTATACTGATTGCTACAAGCTTCTGTATATACTCATGTGTATCTAAATTAGAGAAATCTGTACATATGATTCTTTTTTTTTTTTGGTTAGATCACCATAAAGCAAGATCTGACATTTTGAACATAAGTTCAAACGTGCTTATGCAAAAATCCATCTAAAAATACGAGCCTTATGGCTGCACAGTCTAATGATGTGTGTATATGTGTGTGCACACATGCGAGCATGTCCACTATTGTTGGAAACCATCCAAGAAACAGGCTGTTCCTTGTTAAAACCATAGTGAAAGTAGCATCGGGTGCAGTTGGTTATCAAAACCAGACTAAGCTTGATGCTTGCAAGTCATTGCTACTGAGATCAGTGAAGTCCGTCAGGACACAGATGAGGGAGGAAGCTGCAATGAATTAGAGCTGAAGTCAAGTCCAGGGTAGAGACTAGATGTCAGGTACAAAACAGAAGGCTCTGGCCTCTAGGCCAGGGAGAATCAGAGGTGGAAGCAGCCTAGTACCCTGGATAGCTCCCTGTGCAAGACAGCTTTGCTGGGCAAATTGAGGCTTTTCCTCAGAATGACATTTTGATTTCCTGCTCTGTTTGGGATTCTCAGGTACTTAAAAGCTCTTATCCCCTTTGTGTTCCCATCCTTCCTTTATCCAACCTTGTGACCATTTCCATTCTTGTGATGGTTGATTTTGTGTGTCAACTTGACTGGGCTGTGGAGCCCCCAGATAATTGGTCAAGCATTATTGTGGGTGTTTCTGTGAGGCTGTTTCTGGATGAAATTCACATTTGAATCAGTAGACTGAGGAAAGCAGATTGCCCTCCCTGGTTGAGAAAGAGCCTCATACAGTCAATAGGGGGCCTGAATAGAACAAAAAGGCTGAATAAGAGGGAACTCCTTTTAACCAGCTGCCTTTAGCTATAGCACATCAGAGTTTTTGTCTGCCTTCAGACATGAACTGAAACATCATCTCTTCTTGGGTCTTGAGCCTACCAGCTTTGGGGGTGGAACTTACACCATCAGCTCTCCTGGGTCTCCAGCTTGGGACTTCTCTGTCTCTATGATTGCATGAGGCAGTTCCTCATAATAAATCTATATATTGATAGATAGACAGATATTCTTTTGGTTCCATTTTTCTGGAGAACTCAAATACAATACTCTTAGGAGCTTCTGCAATTTTTACATTGAGAGGGAGGGTCTCTCATGGAATATTCATATCTTTAGAGAGATCTACAAAGCCTAGAAGTAAGGACCCTGGGACATAGCATCAAACAAACAAAGAAAATTAATGGCATTTTCCTCTTTGCCTCTGTGTGAGTATTGCAGCTGAGTGTCATCTCTCAGGATATCTTCCTGCATGTGCACGCAGCACATGAATGGCTCCAAGGGCTATGAGCTACAGCCCATAAACTCCTATTTTAACCCTCTCCTGCCTCTCAGCCTGTGACACGCAGCAGTCAGCCTGAGCCGGCACCCAGAGTTCCACGGCTCTCCCTTCCCAGTGAGGCTGCCACATGTCACCAAGAGCTGCAGTTCGCTCTCACACATTTTGCATAATCAGTTTCTATTCTGTCGTGTTCTCTCACACATGGTGCTCAGAGACTTCTGGAAAATAGGGAACTTTTTCAGTTCAGTTGAGTAGCATGATTTTACGTTGTGCTCAGACTTTTTGGTAAATGAAGGCAGTTACTCATGTATCTGTCAGATGAAGAGAAAGACACATAGTTGAGTAGAACCCGTTTTTAGATCCACAGACCAGTCCTTTTCCTCTGTCCTCCTGAGAAGAGCAGTGATCTGCATCATGGTTCTGAGAGTTGTTTGCCTTCAGATTTATAACTTAATCGCTACATGTGTTTCTGCAATAGCTTTTAAATGTTTCCCTCCTTTTAGTACATTCTCTTATACATTCTACAGGCCACTCCCAGATCAAACTTCTGAAAGCACAATTTATGCTCAGCTTAGAGACCCCGTTTTACCATTGACTGGCTGCCCAATCTGTTAATGTTGCCCCTTCTCTGAGCCTCACCTTCCTGAAGAGTAACAGTAGGATAATAATGTTGTTTCTTCCTTGAAGGGTTGTTAGGAGGATTCACTGAAAGACTGTACGTGAAGGGCTTTCTAAAAAGTCCTGGCAGGTGTTGATTATTTCTCAAAATCTTTCTATGGGCTTCTCATTACCTAAAGTTCAAACTCTACCCTGGCATTTAAACAACTCCAAGACCCAAATCCACCCAAACACCCCTTTGTTGTTTTGACTTTCTATTACTCCCAGATATGAACCTTCTTTTCCGGCTGGACATGTGTACCCACATTCTCAGTGGGTGTGGCTGGTGTGAAAAAATAAAATCCAGAGAAATTCAGGACATTGAGGAAACGTGGCAGGAACACCGGATGAGTTGGCAAAACTTAGATTTAAATAAACATTTTAGACATAGATTTTTTTTTTTCTCACTCGACTCCTGATGGTAGAGTGTACCAACTCAGCATCCTTAACTTGGAAAAAATGATCAAGACTTGCTTTCTGGCTGTCACTATTTTCTAAGTGTGTGACCTTAGGATGCTCACTTTAACTACCTAGGATTTCCTTTCTTTCTCTGTTAAAACTTTGCATGTTACCAGATTGTTGGGGGGAGTTGATGAGGCAATGTATGTTAAAAATAAAGAAAGAAAGTTAAAGGAAAATGTTAAAGGATTATACAAATGCTGGTTTGCCATTAATGGGTCATTGTGAGGACAGGTGTATTCACAGCGCTTGACAGACACCTGCAGAGCAGTTCTTTTGATCAACAAATCCTTGTGTAACCCCCTAGGGTAGATGATTCCATTATTCCCTCAATAGGTCTGTCCTAAAATTTCATAAGCAGTGCCATTCTAAGGGCAGAGGAGAAGCAGTTAAACAATCTAAAAACACTAATTTTCCCTAAATTTGGAGAGCAGGTACTATCTGTGCGGGTAATTGCCTTGCCTCAGAGCACTGTTGGGTACTTGAAACCTCTTTCCATCTACAGCCAGCTTTTGATCATCTAGGGACTGTTCACTCCATTTGGGGCTTTGTTTTTCTTCCTCTTCCTGCCCACAGCCTCCTCCTTCATCATCCCCTACCCATTAGCACACCTCCCCAAGGGAGGACCAGGAAAGAAGACATTGATGAACTCAAGGAAGTCGGTAAGAGTCCTTTTTAACAATTTAAACTGGTGAAAGAGCAGAGGTCAAATAAAATGTGGTTCCCCAGCACTCTGTGAATTTCATTCGTCTCTGACCACCCTTTTTCCCCTTCAACATAACCACAGGTAACTAGAGGTGGACTGAATTGGAGCCCTTCTCATATAAACTCAGCTTCTTTGGCAAAGAGCTACAAAGTGTAAGGGTCCCCCCTCCTCCCTTTTACAAATAATGAAACGCTGCTCATCTACTTAGAACTGCTCTTTGGGGCTTAAGGACATCAGGCCAGCGAACAAGAGCCACCCAGAGCAGCTGTCTTGGAGCAATAGTCTTCGTAACAGAAGCAGGCAGATCCCAAGGGAAAGAACAAGTATCCTTCAGCCAAATCCAGATAGGGACCCTGTATTCTTCACCTGAGCTGCATTCAGTAAGCACACTTCCAAGACGCATGGGCTCCCCTGAAAACCAGTCGCTTAAACATCTGTGGGGAGACAAAGGGAAACATGGGGAAGGAACACAGAAATGAATATTTCAGCATAAATGTGAGAAGTGCACTGCAACTTGCAAACAGCCTTCTGTAGCACATGCCATAAATTAACACAATATAAATTTATACATATTTACACCACATAGTCTCTAACTATATAAATCCTCAATACTCAGACTTGTGGGGTAGGTGTAAGAGAACAGTCCATATGTTTATTCATGTTCTGTGGAGCTCTAGGGAACTCAGTGATTTTACACACATATGCACACAGTACATAACCAAAGGTGATTCTAAATGTTTAACTCAAATTAATGCCTAACAACAACATTTTCTATTTTAGAAAACATTCCCATTTTTAAAGATAGTCACAGCCAAAGAGAATTTTAATTCCATTTAACTGAGCAGTTACCTAGTTGCCTTACGTATGCCAAAACATCAGTAAATAGTTACTGATGTGTGCATAAAGATTGTATGGAGTAAGCTTTTTACTGATGGAAAAGACACTTTAAATGACTTTCTCCTAGCCTCTCCCATTGTATGAAAGAAAGCAGGATTGAAATGCAAGACTTCATAATTTCTGCTTGGAAGCTCCTTAGTTGATAAGAGACACTGTCATATCCAGGTAGCGGGGGAGGTCACTGAAATCAACAGTCAGAATAGCTGGGTTCTGCTCTTGGCTCTGACATATGCTGGCATATTCTCCCTCGACAAGTCACTTAACCTCTTGGAGACCATATCCTTGGGAAGGTAGTAACAACTGCCCTGAGTGCCTCAAAAAATGGCAAGAATCAATGACACAGAGCCGATGTGAAAGTCCTTGGCAACGGCAATGTTTCTGCATGCACTGTCAAGTCATTGTTATGGGTTCTTTCATAATTTGCTGCTAAGCAAACAAAATGCAAACAGTTTCTTTTACAGTTTTCTTGGAAGAAGTCTACAGCTGAGTTTCTGTTGACACTCTTTGTCTCAGAAGAATGCCATCCACAACGGTCCGAGAAGCACATCCTAGCACCAGTTGCCAACTTGCCTTTGCCACATGCATGTGTGTGGGCAGGGACTGTCAATGTGTCTTGGACATTGCCCAGTACCCAGTGGGTATTCATTAAATATGGAGTAACAGTAAGTATTTTAGGGGAAAATGGCTGTCTGACACAAACAACACAGCAATTCCCTCACATGTCACTACTTAAAGGTATAGCAGATGTAAAGTGAGCAGAGCCTTTCTGTCCTGGCAGGCACCAAAGAATCACAAGAAAATGGAATTATGCTCATCTTAGCCAAAGTAACAACTGCTACACAATGAAGGGTACAGTAGCTTCATCTCTGCTTTGCTTTACACTGACAGTGAATAGCGTCCTCTTCAGATAACACCTTGTTTCTATTTCTGAATAACTTGTTTCTCCCACTTTGTGTTGGAGATTATATTAGTAATACATCATTAGGGGGTTGGAGAGGAGAAACTCTTTCTTCTCCTACCTCCTCCAAATCCTTATAGGCATGGGAAAGGGCTGCACATCACAGAGATACCCTTAGACGCTGTGTAACAGCCAGGACATCAACTGAGGATCACGTAGAATAATTGAGTGATGCTATGTCCCTATGGACACCCCTGTCCACTACCACCGCCACCATGCATTGTGGAGCAGTGAGGGGTCCAGCAGAATCACCCAGCCCCAAGCTCAGTGAAATCAGTAAGGCCTTCTGAGGAATAGAGTTCGGCATGTGTAAGAAACAAGAATAGCACCAACAGGACACACAGGAACATCATTTTAGAGCAAAGCCCCACTCAGCCTCATCCCTAGGAGTGGAGGAAGGACCACGTGTGAAGGATCGAAGATATTTTAAAAGTTCTCTTTCTCACACTTTTTCTTTTACTCCACCCACAGCCTGCTGGGGGTTAAGATGTGAAGTTGGGAGTGCCCAATCAAGAGTAACATTTGTAATTTTGAGATCATAGATTGCTTTCCTAATCTGATGAAATCTATGGATTCCTTTTTCTAAAAAAATGCATGTGACACAAAATTACAAATACAATTTTGGAAGGCTGACTGCCACTTCTAACCCAGTTTCAGAGCTCAGCTCTGAAGAATCAAGGGAAAGACAGCAAGGAGTGATGCTTTATTAGGTCTGTTTTTTCTATAGAGCTAAAACGGGGAAGGAGTGTGTGTTAGTTTTCTATTGCTGCTGTAACAAATCATCACAAACTTGGTGCCTTAAACAACACAAATTAATTGTCTTACGGTTCTGGAGATCAGAAGCCTAAAATTGTTCAGCCAGGCTGTGTTCTTTCTGGAGGCTCTAAGGGAGAATCTTTTTCCTTGACTCTTCCAGCTTTTAGAGGCTGCTCAAACTCCTTGATTCACACCCTGCTCAATCCTATGTCTGCTTTCCTCATTGTATCTCCTTCTCTGATTCTGATCCCCTCTACTTCCTCTTATAAGGACCTTGGGATTGCAGTGGACCCACCTGGATAATCCATGATAATCTCCTCATCTCAAGATCCTTAACTGAATCACATCTGCAAAATCCCTTTTGCCATGGAAGGTAACATGTTCACAGGTTCTGGGATTTAGGAAGTAGGCATCCTGGGGGGTGGGCATTATTCAAACTACCACCTGGTGCTTGAAGGGTTTTACTTAGCAGAGGACCATTTGCTAGAATAGACAGGGGTTCAGGGCAGAAGAGCTAGCCAGAAATTGAAAGTGGGCATTTACTTATCACATCCTCCAAGCCTCTATCCTCATGGAAATTACTGGATGGGAACCAGATCTGGGCAATGGGAAGAAATTATTGTACTGCAGTGCTCGAGAAAGCATGATTCCCTTTTAAGCCATGGTTCCAGACAGACACTTGGTCTCACTCTAACTTGAATGGGACTGTTCCAACTAGATTATTGATAACTTTGAATGGCACCGACACAAAAAGAAAAGGGAGCATTGAGGAGATGATCAAGCTAATTGAGGTTATATGCTTAGTCAAAATAATTTACATCACTCTCCCCTCAGTTTTCTGGATCTTTGAAAGTCATTTTTCCTTAAATTTCCAAAATACCAAATTTCCAAAATAGATAATCTCCCCAACTAGCCCCTTCATTTTCTCCAGAGAGATAGGATAATGTACAAGCTAGGGTCTGAACGTAGAGAAAAGGAAATGAATACAGGCCCTAATATGGTAGGACTTTATGATTACCTGGAGGAACTTTTGCAGATTTCATGTAACACTAAGAGTGCTATTCTTAGCAAAATTCGCACTTGGTATGCTCAGTTTCAATATGAACTCAATATTTGAGGAAAAGGAAATTAAATCAGCATTTGGGTGGTTGTTTTCTTTTCTGATCTATACCAGACTGGTGTGTCTGGATCCTGTGATCAAGATAGAATGTCATTATCCTGGTTTTTGTCTGTGACCTGTCAGAATGGACGATTAGGTTTGAACTGAAAGGCAGCACATATGCTTCTGAAATGCTTAGTTGTAGCAACAGAGAAACATTGAACAAGCTTCATGCTGAAAATGTTGTCAGTTCTCTTCCTAAGCCCTTCAGTGTTAAAACTGGGCAAAAATAGATGGTAGAGCAAAGGCTGTTGTTTCCCTGATGTTCTCAGAAGCCAGTTCCCAGTTCTTGGCTTAGCCTTACTGCTGAGTTTGAACTGAGGCTGGTGAGAAGATAAATGCCATACAGTCCCCCACAATGGAAGTCAGAGGTAGGCTTTGCATCTTTCTAGAGCATTGCACTAAAGTACTGTTGATGTGGTTCTTTTGCTTTAAATGGAAAACCCTCCAGGGAAGTTTTGTGTACTGTAAGCATGATCTCTGTTGGATCAGATAATAGGATCTATGTGAATGTAATACAAAAGAGAGAGAGAGAGAGAGAGAGAGAGAGAGAGAGAAGGGGGGCAGTGCATGATAATGCAGATTAGAAATTATGCAGCTGTGACTTTCATTTACTGGGGCACATAATAGAAAAATGCCACTCTCTCAACTGCCATTTTATTGTGGTTTCTCAAAGTTTTGGGGAAGGTTATTTTAAAAACAAAACCGGTTTAACTCTCAAGAAGTCAGGCTGATAAACAAAACTTAATATGTGTTTCCTACAAATACTCATCTACACGATGTTTTTAAACTGCACACGTTTTGAAGGTAGCACTTGAAATAAACAATAGTGGATATGATTATCACTGATTTCACCTGGATAATCAAGGAGTAATTGATTTGAAAAGGGGTCTTTTATTAAAAGAGGTATAGAAAATGTTTAGATAGCCTAGCTTAATGATTCAAAGACAACGCATATAGTGAGGATGCTACTTGTAGTACTGTGATAACTAAAAGGGACAGTGTCACGAAATTCCATACATGCCAAGAATGTTAATCTTGACATATGTAAATATGTCAAAAATGTTAGTTCTTGGCATGTTCCCTCCTGTATTAGTCAGGGTTCTCCACAGAAACAGAACCATTAAGAGACAGGTAGATAGATGACAGATGACAAATAGATAGAGAATAGATTTATTATAAGGAATTGGCTTATGCAATTATGGAGTCTGACAAGTCCCAAGATCTGCAGTCAGCAAGCAGGAGACACAGAAGAGCCAATGTTGTAGTTCCAGTCTGAGTCTGAGGCCCTGAGAACCAGGAAACCTGATGGTGTAGTTCTAGTCTGAAGATGGGTAGTCTTAAGACCCAGGAAGAGCGAAAGTTTCAGTTCAGGTCTGAAGGCAGAACAAAAACAATGTTCCAGCTCATAGGCAGTAGGGCTGAAGGAATTCCTTCTTACTAGAGGAGGCTAAGCATTTTTTGTTCTATTCAGGCCTTCAACTGACTGGATGAGGCCCACCCGCATTAGGTAGAGCAATCTGCTTTACTTGGTCTACTGATTCAAATGTTAATCTCATCCAGAAATATGCTATTCGTACAATGGAATATTATTCAGCAATAAAAAAGAGTGAAATACGGACACATGCAGCAAAAAGGAGGCACCTTGAAAACATGATGCTGTAAGTGAAAGAAGCTGTTCATATTGTTCCATTTATATGCAATGTCCAGAGTAAACAAATCTATAGGGACAGAACGTAGCTTAGCGGTTCCTTAGGGCTGAAGGGAGGGGGTGGAATGGGAGGATAGGGGGAATGATAGCTAAAGCGTAGGGGATTTCTTTTTGAGGTGAACAATATGGTCTAAAATTGATGGTGGTGATGGTTGCGCATATCCACAAATATACTAAAACCCAGTGAATTGTACTTGGATACTTGCTATGCTAGAAATAAGCACAGGATGCTCTGGGAGCTAATGAGAAAGTTAGGAAAAGCTTTGTGGAGGAGGTGATACTTGAGCTAGATTCTAAAATACTGGTAGAAATTGGCCTGTTGAAGAGAGAGAGAGAATAGGGAATGTAAAAGGAGAAAAGAAGGAGGGTATTAACACAAGAGAGGATAACATGAGCAAAGATTTTGGGGAAAGTAGTAGTAATGGAAGTTTGGAGTTTTGAGCATGACAGTAGTGGGAATGGAGAGTTTGGGAAAGACTGGAAAAAGAATGTGATATGATATATACGGAGCACACTGGGACACCACAGACACTGTTGCATGTTTGATCCTTATGTAACATTTAAGTGTGTTTTAACCAAAAATATATGCTAGCATAGAAATGCCTGTGGAAGAAATATTGAACTGACCAGGTTATGAAATATAGCACAGAGCATGAATTGGCTGCATTAAATGTTAAGAGGTGTAGCTCTTATATCCCATGAACAACCTTAAATTCGTGAATGAACCGTCCTCTGCCACCATATTCCCCTCCAGAAATCCTCTTCCTGCTTCTCCTCATGTCTTTCTCATCTAACCTGGAAGCACTAAGTCAGCAAGACAGGCGTTAATTTAGGGGAGAAAAAGAGTTAAGAGGTATAACATAATAGGCTGGTATACACAAAAAATTGCATGTTTACTGAAACATGTAAAACCTTCCCCATAAGTCTATAGGAGAACCTGGCCAGATACAAAACACTCTTTTTCAAACAAGAACAATGGTGAAGGGCATAGAGAAAGGAGTGCAATAACTGTGGATTAATTTTTAGGTGTTACAAGACGTAGTTATGCCACTGCTATGTCTGTGCAGTAATGATTGCTGACTTGCTTTATGTTTTTAAAGTCTTTTAAATGTGCTTCCAAAACACAGTATTTTAAAATAAGTTTTGAAACACATAAGGGCTGAGAATACTGCTTTCAGTTATGGGGTTTATTAGGATAATTAAGCTAACTGCAGCACCAGACAAATCCCTGTATCTCAGAGACTGAATACAGTAAAGGTTTGTTACTTGCTTATATGAAATGTGATATAATTTCCTCTTGAAGATACATCATCTGGCGTACACAGTGCTCAACAAAAGAGAGGGGTAGAGGAGACATTGAGCTGTTCACGGCCTTACCCCAGAAGTTTCACCTAGAAGTTTCACTTCCGTTCCCAATCCGTTGGTCAGAACCAGTCATATGGTCCCAATCTAACTCAGAGGAGGCTGGGAATACAGGGGTACACATGGAATATTTAGTGAGCACTGAGTGTCCCTGTTACGTGTGTGTAATGAAGAACAAGGCTAAAGGCTGGGAGACTTCAGCCCTGAATTGGCAGTAAGCAATTATGTTGGGGGAGCAGGGCACACACGAGATGGGTGAATTGGGGGCAATAAAAGGAAGAGAGGAAACAAGGATATCCAAGATGCCTGGCTGACAGTTTTAGGTCTAAATATCCATCTTAGGAATTATCCAGTCCATTTAATTTCCTCCTTCTCCCTCTGGCATCCCCTCCAGTTTGCTGGAGAGTAAGCTGAGTAAGATAAAGATATAAAAGTACAAAAGGATAGAGACATTTTCTCTTTGTCAAAGGCCCAGTAGAGGAGATAATAACTCCTGATGAAATGAAGGTGGAATTCACTCACCCATACTCTTTCTGTTTTGCGCTCTTGCAAATAACTGAATAAGTAAATTCAGGGGTATCTACTTAGGCTTATAGAAGAATTGGATGACCACAGCGACCACAGTGACATTCATATCTGACACAAGACGACTTTATTGAGGGAACCAGACCATCCCATCCTCCTACAGGACTCCCCCAGATCATCTCACCACCACATTTCCTTCTTCCCCTTCAGAAAGTACAGTATGTCAAAACCAGCAAAGAGGGCTTCCCTGGTGGCGCAGTGGTTGAGAGTCCGCCTGCCGATGCAGGGGATGCGGGTTCGTGCCCCGGTCCGGGAAGATCCCACGTGCCGCGGAGCGGCTGGGCCCGTGAGCCATGGCCGCTGAGCCTGCGCATCCGGAGCCTGTGCTCCGCAACGGGAGAGGCCACAACAGTGAGAGGCCCGCGTACCGCAAAACAAACAAACAAACAAACAAAAAACCAGCAATGATAACCGTATTGGAAAGCCAGGCTGGGAAAGAGAAAAAGGGAAAAGTGCAATCACTGCCAGTTCTGCTCCTTTCGGAGCACAGGTTGCCTCAGATAATTCAGCACAGGCCCCAGAGTGGTCCTCAGGCCATCATCTCCGCCTAGCCAGTGGCTAATGCTTAGTGAATGGCCAACAGCTTGTTTCCCGTGGCTTCAATAAGACCCAAGCGAACCAACGGGTTTATCTTCCTGATCACAAACCAACAGATGCAGCAGGTAGTGGTAAGTGTACTTTTCCTTGAGTTGAACTGAACGTTTAGTTTCCTTTGAAAGCTTTAAAGCACTCCAGCAATGTGAATGGAGTCATTAGCTAGACTTCAGAACATTTCTCTTCCTGCCCAATGGATTGTAGGAGAGACTGTCAGCAGTGACAAGTAGATATGTGGCCCAATGGACCCTTTTCGCAATGGGGACACATACTTCCTAAATCCTGATTTGAAGAAAATAGCTCCCTATTTCTGGTGCTGCAATTACCTATTTCCCCCATAAGGCTGTGTGTGTGTCTCAAGAAAAAAGATGTCTTATGCAATTTTGCATTTCCAGTATCTGTCACTGTCAGAAGCACAGCTAGGGGTGGGTGACGGAACAGATTACACCTTTGATCCCGGGCTTTCAGATACACAGTTAATTTTATTAAATGAATGAATGATGTCAGAAGTCTAAGACGTAGTCCCTGTAAATAAAGAATGAGAAGGAACCAGCCAAGCCAAGAGCAGGAGTACTTCTGGCAGAGGGAACAGTAAGAGTAAAGGCTCTGAACCAAGAAAGAGGGTAGGATGTTAGAAGAACAAAACAACAGAAGCCATTGTGGCTAGAGCCTAGTGAATAGGGGAGAGTGGAATTAGATGAATTGAAGAAGTAGATGGAACCAGATCATTCTCGGCCATCATCTCTTCCTGGAAGCCACCATGATCACTACCAGCTCAGTTCGGTGACCTTTTTTGGACCTTCCGTAGTAACCAGAATTTGCATCTCTCACTACTATTTTGCCACCTTATGACTATCTCTTTGTGTGTTGGTTACCCTCTAGACAGTGACCTTTCTGAAAAAAATAATCCATTCATCTTTTTCTCTCTAGCATTCATGCCAACACGTATAGGTGGTCAATAAATTTTTCTGGTACAAATGGATGAAAAAAATGGTGACGTTGCAGGTCTCCCTGTGACAGTGGCTGGAACCAGCGTGATGATAGTGGTGTTAGGGAGCAAAGAAGGATTCTAAGAGACAACTCGTCTCCAAAAACACTTTGAGTTTTACCAGTGAGATTTGATCTCCTTTCAAGAAGTCCTTTCCTCCTCCCACCCACCCCTCCTTCAGGTTCTTTCTAAGGATGACCCACTTCTCACTAAGATTTCTTCCAGATAACAGGTTGTTGGGACCCTTCATTAAAGAAAAAGGTTTCCCCTTCAATGAAAATGACTGGAAACAGTGAAAAGACACAGTTTGAAGCTGAAGGCCCCCTGCCAATACGATGACCTAGTTAGGAACCAAAACAAAGAACAGATAAATCAGGGGCATAAAAGTCTCCCCATCACCCCCTTCCATCTTCTACTCACTGCGGTGACTTCTATGAAGTTTTAAACTTGAGGAGCTAATTTAATTTTCTAGAATTGGAAAATCCCAACCCCTACCTCAAAAGTTCTTCCCAGAGACGTGGAGATAGAATTTTATACACTCTAATGATGTGATAAGGTCAGTTTTATTCTCACCTCTCTCTAATGATGTGAGAAGGTCAGTTTTATTCTCACCTCTCAGAGGCACAATTCCCTCCATTATTTCTCATTCTTCCTGTCCCCACGCCCCCAGTATATCTTAGAAAGTTCATGTTTGTCTTACTGCTCTCAAAAATCATGACAGCTCAGCAACAACTCTCTACTTACTAATATTGGGGTGAGTTGGGTGTTGGAAGGTACAACTAAGTGTTGGTAAGGTGGGAAAAGAAAATTACATTCTTTAGGGACGTGGCTTTTAAATAGTTCTACTGAATTATCCCCTAATGGCAAAGGAGAGTCAAAGAGTACGTCTTAGGGTTTGGGGTCAGAGCATGAAGGAGGCATAGGCAAGCCTGAAAATATTTTAAGTATCTTGTTTTATCTTAAAAATTGCTGAGAAATTTATCGCACACACAAACACTCCTCCATGTTTGTACTAAAATTAAAATGGTCCATCTACCAAATCTTTGAGTCTAATTGATAAGACCAACATCATGAAGTTTAACCTGTGCCTTAAGGTACTAGTATCTCCCAAGACCATCATTACCTCTGAGAGAATGAATACCTCTATTTTAGAGCCTTGTTCCCGGGACATCTGTTCTTGCAAATTCCAGGCAAGCATGTGTAGAGGTTAAAGCTACCTGTCATAAGTTTCAATGAGACAGTGGAAGAGCAGATTCCCAACTGGGTTTTAACCCAGTCTCAATTGAGCATATTTAGAAGGCTGTTAGGAAAGATGCTGGAGACAGGAGAGGAGAGAATTGATCATTATTCCACTTTTTGTGGCCATTGATGGTTACGCAAAAATGTACAGAGATGGTTATTTCCTTATGATCCATTGGTAGGTAAGACACGAGGGCAGAGCATTTGAAAGGTTGCAAAGGTTGTTCACGGCAGCTTTTATTAGCTCACTAGGCTTCAGTCTCCTGTGGGCCTCATTCATTTCCTCTATCCTACCGCTTTATTTATTTTCTCCTTCTTGCCCCCACGACTCCAGAACGGGACGTGACTAGTTATTCTTACCTCACCTGAAATTTCTGGGTGTGACAGACCATGAGATAATTGTAGCTTTGGATATTCTTTTTTCCAGCTGAAATGTGATTTTGCTTTCCTGTTGCTCTAGCAAATTATCATTTTCATTGCCAAAAAGTATTATTCACCAAATATTTGTTACTGTCTTGTCAATGCATTAAGGAAACAAAAACCTTATGGCACAGTAGGAATGCACACTGTAGAAAGTGTTTTATAATTTTCATATTTTTTTGCTTTGATTTTCCATCTATTTCTGGTGCCTAAGACAATGCCTGGAGTATAAGTGCTTTCACTAGTATTGTTGAGTTTGAGTGAATTGTTTAAAAAAAAACAAAACTGTAGAGCAGAGACAATCTACAGAGGATGAAACTCAAACCCCTCGCACTACAGAAGAGAACCAGAGAAGCCAGGGGGATTGTCCATAGATACGCAGGTAGTAAGGCAGAAGCAGAGCTAGAAGCAAAGTCTGGTCCATTGCTGTATACCACACAGCCTCAGAATTGAAGCAGGCCAAATGTTACTAAATTGATTGACTCTCTCTTAATGACTTGGTTCTGCTTTTAGAATTATCTAGGATCAGATGTGATTTGTAGACTAGCTTGTTAATGTTGAAATGGCCCCCACTTAAGCTACTGTGTCAGATAAGATGCTTTTGCTGCAGGTGACAAAAAATCTAAGTCAACTGACTTAGTAAAGAATTTCGTTGGCTCACTTAATTGGAAGTCTAAAAGTAAGTTAGACTTACTTTTGTATGTGACTTGTTATAGCTCCTAATCTGTCTCCTTGTGACCCCATGGCTCCGCCTTCCTCGCTGTTCTCAAACCAGCAGTAAAGAGGCTTTAATAGTAGCAGGACTCCTGTCAGCACTCTGCAGGGTTGGAAGAAGTGGATAGTATCTCTTCCTGTGCACCTCTGTTAGGGGCATCATCCAATCCACTGAGGGTCCAAGGAGAACAGAAATGTGGAGGGAGGGTGAATTTGCTCTCTCTGCCTGGGCGGGGGTATCCACTTCCTCCCGCCCTCAGGCATGGGCGGCTCTCAAACCTTTGGATTAAGACTGAATTATACCAGCTCTCCTGGTTCTGCAGCCTACAGATGGCCAACTGTGAGCCAATGTCTTTAATAAGACACTGACTCCTCTCCCTCTCTCTCCCTTTCTCTCTCTGTCTCTCTGTTTCTCTGGCTGTCTCTCTCTCGCTCGCTCTCTCTCTCCCTCTCTCCTCTCCAAGCATACAGACACACACAGCTAATTGGTTCTCTTTCTCTGGAGAGCTCTAATATACCACATTTAAGACAAATGGACATCCATCAGTGAAGAGAGGATTCATTATATCTGAGGAAGCCTAGTGTATTAAAGTAGACCTTGGCCTCATCTCTCTCTTTTTTTTTTTTAATTTATTTTTGGCTGTGTTGGGTCTTTGTTGCTGCACGCAGGCTCTCTCCAGTTGTGGCAATCGGGGGCTACTCTTCGTTGCGGTGCGCGGGCCCCTCATTGCAGTGGCTTCTCTTGTTGCTGAGCACGGGCTCTAGGCGCATGGGCTTCAGTAGTTGTGGCTCACGGGCTCTAGAGCACAGGCTCAGCGGCCGTGGCTCACGGGCTTAGTTGTTCCGTGACATGTAGGATCCTCCCGGACCAGGGCTCGAACCTGTGTCCCCTGCATTGGCAGGAGGACTCCCAACCACTGTGCCACCAGGGAAGCCCTTGGCCTTGCCTCCTGCCCCTGAATTCCTCCTCGTCCCATAGCGCCACTACCAGGACCTCTCACTTCAGACTCTGCCCTATCTTCACTTCTCAATCATTGCTTGGGTGGAGACTGAGATTTTCTGACGAACAGCTGAGTCTTTAGCATCACATCCCCTTTGCCTCGATTTGCGTCTTCTCTCCTGATCCTTGCTCCTGACTTCCTGTTTAGTGAACACTCCAGCTCTCTACTTGCCCCAGGACTGTGACTCTTTGTTTCTTCCTTTCCCAGCCATCACCACGGCTGTGAACCCCCCTCTCAGAAGCTGTAAACCTGTTCTTTTTGATGACCTTCCTCCACGTCAGCTTCTTGTCCTGCTTGTCTGAGTCTCCTGCTTTGAATTTTCTACACTGAGTTGGCCAATTAGTGGGATGCTTTGCCATCTCTTTTTGGACTTCCCACTCCCGGTCACTTGCCCTGATGGCGAGCCTCAACTTCTAGCCCCACACCCTGCCCCTACCTGGACACCCAGTGCTCATTCCTACTAACTCCTACCAGCTCCATCACGAAGTTTGTAAGGGTCATGCCCGTTCCTAAGATGGTCAACTTATGTATTAGTCAATTATTTCTTAAGACATAGAAATTGTCTTCCTCGTCAGGACAAGGTTTTTGTA
Organism: Lipotes vexillifer; assembly: GCF_000442215.2. NCBI lineage: Eukaryota > Metazoa > Chordata > Mammalia > Artiodactyla > Lipotidae > Lipotes > Lipotes vexillifer. The sequence goes on from NW_006788168.1 coordinate 1,330,570, forward strand.
GCATCACAGAGCTCACAAAGACTTTACAAGATGGCTTAGTTCAAACTGCTAAACTCCCATAGTACTTAGTTTTACAAATTTGTAGTCTGGTTTTATATATGTCTTCTCTCTCTTATATCCTAGTGACTGTAAGTTCCAAGAGAATTGGGCTCCATCTATGCATATTCTATGCAGAAGGGGGCCTTGAAGGTCCTACTAAATGCTAGTGGGCTAAATGAGCCAGACGAACAGAGTGAAGTCCAAGGTCACACAGCTGGTGGCAACCAGAACTCAGGTTTTCCAGTTCCTTGGGTTTTCTGAATTACAAAAGCAAAAGTATATAATAATCGGCTTTAAAATAGTTCTATGTATTTTATCATATTTTCCCTCAAAGCAAACAAAAGGATTTTTCAGATAATTTCTCCTTTACCATTCTCATTCCAGGGTGAAGGGAAATTGTTATAAAAAAACACACTTTGTAAAGGACTCACTGAGGTGAAAAAACACTGAAGTCCCCTCATCACACAGCTAGTTTCCTACACTCCTCTCATTTGCTTTTCAGACCCATAGTTAAATTTCCCTGTTCCCACTCCAAAGCAAAGAAAATGCTGCTGGCTTTGTCAACAGCAAATAAAACACGGGTAACTACTTTGCAGTCAGTTCATGTATTCATCTCTCAGCGTCTATTATGAATCTATTATGAATCAAGCTATACTTGGCATATCTGTGAAAGAGCGTGTGAAGCTTTCTTGCAGAACAAAAAACAATAACACTCATATTCATGGATTGTGATATTCTGGGAGAGCCATATGTGACTACTGTGTCTTCAAAATATTTTATTCTGTTGATACATAAAAGGTTTGAAAATGTTGTTTTCTCGGCCTCTGATGTTCAGGGAGGCCAAAGAGCTGGCAGCCTGGGTTTTTTCTTATTCATATGCAAAAGTTATATCGAAAACACCCTTCTGACCTAACAAGTTAATCGTGTCTTCAAGGGTGAAAACGCATGCCCTGCTTTTTTAGTGTGTTACTAAATTATACACCAAACAGAGCTTTGCCGGTGCCCGGTTAGTGAATGTTTTTTGTTTGTTTTTATTGAAGTATAGTTGACTTACAATCTTATATTAGTTTTAGGTGTACGACATAGTGATTCAATATTTTTGTAGATTATACTCAATTAAAGGTTATTACAAAATATTGGCTGTATTCCCGGTGCTGTACATTACATCCTTGTGTCTTCTTTATTTTATACCCAGTAGTTTGTACCTCTTAATCCCCTTCCCCTATGTTGCCCCACCCCATCCCTCTCCCCATTAGTGTTTACAAATTAGTAACTACTTTGTTCTCCAGATCTATGAGTCCACTTCTGTTTTATTACATTCACTCCTTTTTTTTTAAAATTTTTAGATTCCACATATAAGTGAAAACATATAGTATTTGTCTTTCTCTGTCTGACTCACTTCATTAAGCTTAATACTCAGCAGGTCCACCCATGTTGCTGCAGATGGCAACATTTCATCCTTTTGTATGGCCAAGTAATATTCTGCTGTGTATATACCACATCTTCTTTGTCCATTAGTTAGTGAATATTTTGAAAGGCACCGTGGAATTGAATAGGGTTCTCCTGCCTCTGAACTAGGTCTGGCATATCAACATGAGGACATCTTGTGTCATAGGAAGAAAGAAAATATATAGTTATATTTTATTTATTAATACCTCATCTAGTTACAGAAAGGATTTAAAGCAGCTTCCATAGAGACTTCTAGTATAAGAAGAAGACAAATAGAACAGAAGAAATAAGTGAGAAAAGTGAAGCCAGAGGAAAATGAGGGCAGTGTATAAAGTTTATATAAAATTTAAGATGCAGAGACTTAAGTCAATGCTAGAGTAGTTCACCTAAGAAATATGCATAAGTATGTGTTACTTTTGGAGAACTAAACATACACAAATCCAGACTTTTAAGCCAGAGAACATAGGCTAATTTTTACATTTCAGAAGTATTTTTTATTTTGCAAAACAATTCAGCACTATATTCCTTTAAATAATGAGGCATTTGCATTTAAAATACATTCATGTTGTTGCAGACAAAACTTCAATGTATCTATATATGGCGTTTTAAATCCTTTCTGCTAAGACAGGCATAAATAAATTATACCTTATCGTATAGGACGTGAGTGCACAACAACCTTTATAGGGTACAGTATTGACAACTACCTTGGAAATATTTAATCAGGAGTATGAATGAGGAGGCATGAAACCAGTTGGACAACAGCAAAGACATAGGTCTCTCCAATTAAGCCAGGATTCTACTTCAAAGGTCTTTGCTGCCTTGCTAGGGAGGGAATCACACATCTATAAGCTCTCATCCTAGCTCCTTCCTCTTCATCCTCTAAAAAATGCCTACTGTGATTTTTGCCAGATTGTAACGTCCTTGAGAACAGGCTTATTTCATCTGTTGGCACCCAGGTCAGCACCTCAAATACAGTAGGCACCCAGAATATTTCCCGAATTTTGCAAGGAGAATAGAGGGGATAATGTTCCCTATTGATTTCTGAATCCATAGTTCTTACAGGTCAAAATAAGATTCAGATTCCTTCATGCATTTTAATCCAGCAGTAAATTCATTTCAGGGTACCGCTATGATGCTGCAGGACTGAGAACCTGGGCAGCTCAGCAGTGACTTGTAAGAGCGGGGTTACGTTGACAGAGCAGGGAGATGGACCAAGAGGAAGAGGCAGTTGCTGGGTCTGAAAGAAGAGGCACACTTGGTCCTGAAATCAAAAAGATATGAGGGTCAGGGCTTTCTTCCCTGGTGGTGCAGTGGTTAAGAATCCGTCTACCAGTGCAGGGCACATGGGTTCGAGCCCCGGTCTGGGAAGATCCCACATGCCGTGGAGCAGCTAAGCCTGTGAGCTACAACTACTGAGCTTGTGTGCCACAACTACTGAGCCTGTGTGCCACAACTACTGAAGCCCGTGCACCTAGAGCCCATGCTCCACAACAAGAGAAGCCACCGCAATGAGAAGCCCGCGCACTGCAACGAAGAGTAGACCCCGCTCGCCACAACTAGAGAAAGCCCACGTGCAGCAACGAAGACCCAATGCAGCCAAAAATAAATAAATAAATTTATTTTTTAAAAAAGATATGAGGGTGAGATACCCACAATAAACCATAGTCACCACCATGGATGGTCTCAAGGCGAACAGGAGGAGCTGCCCTTTGACCTTTCCATATTTATATCTTAAGAAGCAATACTCTGGGGATTTTTTCCCCCTTCAAGATTGCCTTTGACATTCATTCCAGTTATAAATGTCACAGTTGTTGCCAAAGAGTGATTAAGCAACCCCGTACTCATACTCAGAAGTTCCCAGGATAGCACTGGATACTAAAACCTCCTAAGGGCGTCTTGCTATATATTCTCTTTCTGCTATTTTCCACCATCTGATTTGCCAGTCATTTCTTTGGCTGTGTGTGTGTGTGTGTGTGTGTGTGTGTGTGTGTGTGTGTGTGAGACAGGGACCTGTCTGCCCTGTCCGCCATAGCCAGCTGTTTCCCAACCTCCAGACCCTTAAATTCTGAATTTGAGAGTTGTATCTTTAAGAATGCTCTGGGCTATTCTTCAAAGGTAGTTCTTCTAATTTATTGAAAATAATGTGGTCAAGTTAAAAGAAAAGTACTAAAGTTTTGCTTTGAAAATAACCAGTGTGGGGCTTCCCTGGTGGCGCAGTGGTTGAGAGTCCGCCTGCCGATGCAGGGGACACGGG
>NW_006788168.1:1334321-1407537 GCF_000442215.2 Lipotes vexillifer
GTGCCCCGGTCCGGGAAGATCCCACATGCCGCGGAGCGACTGGGCCCGTGAGCCATGGCCGCTGAGCCTGTGCGTCTGGAGCCTGTGCTCTGCAACAGGAGAGGCCACAACAGTGAGAGGCCCGTGTACCACACACACACACACACACACACACACACACACACACACACACACACACAAAGTAAAATAACCAGTGTGGTATTGATCCACTGCTTACTTTTCCCATAAAATTGTGGAATAGCTAAATTCAGAAAACTTCTGTGCCTTTAAATTTTTTACTGCTTAAAGTTTGTTTTTTTGTAAATTATTTTTGCATTTATTGTTGGATAATGATGTACTACAGAAATATATAAAACACAAGCTGTCTCTTATTTTGTTTGGTGCTGAAATGCTCAATTAAAAACAGGTTATGTTGCATGCCCTTGGCATCCTGAGCTGATATTGTATTGTTCAGAATAGTACATGTCACCCTAAATAATTTCACATGCATCTGTTTTATTAGTAGGTGCTAATTAAACATGCATCTTGTGCAGTGACTTCACATAAGAACATTTTGCAGTTTCCTGTATTATTTATGTAACACGTTGGGATCTATAGGTCACATATCCTCCTATAAACTTTTCCTCTTAAAATTGTTAATGGAAAGTGAAGTCCTTCTCTAATAGTGTTTTTTCCAGACATACTTGGAAAGATAGTCCCGTGAAAATTTTAAAACAAACAAAAAATGTATTACTAGTACACACTGGGTTACTATTTCCCAGATTTAGAAGCTACCACAAATGCTCATTTTTAGAGAGTAGTGCCCTCTTTTAATTGGAGGTCCACACACTGCCCCAGGAAATCCATCTAGTCCTATTCTTTTTTTTAAACTTATTTTATTGAAGCGTAGTTGATTTTCAATGTTGTGTTCATTGCTGCCGTACAGCAAAGTGATTCAGTTATGCATATACATACATTGTTTTTCATAGTCTTTTCCGTTATGTTTTGTCACAGGATATTGAATGTAGTTCCCTGTGCTCTACAGTAGGACTTTGTTGTTTATCCATCCTATATGTAACAGTTTGCATCTGTTAATCCCAAACTCCCATCCACCCTTCCTCCACCTCTCCTCTCCCGTGGCAACCACAAGTCTGTTCTCTACGTCTGTAGAAAAATTCATTTGTGTCATATTTTAGGTTCCACATATAAGTGATATCACATGGTATTTGTCCTCTTTCTGACTTACTTCACTTAGTATGATAATCTCTGGATCCATAGATGTTGCTGCAAATGGCATTACTTCATTCTTTTTTACAGCTGAGTAGTATTCCATTGTATGTATGTACCACATCTTCTTTATCCATTCATCTGTCAGTACATCTAGTTCTATTCTTGAGGCCAAAATATCCATGCAGATTATAGTCAATATGAAGATAGCTGATGGTGAGTTTCTCTGGGAGCTGAGAGCTGTGGCCTTGTCCCAGGGCTCTGCATGGCCCAATAGATCACACGCACTCACCCAGTCTGTTTGGCACAGGTCCGCTTTCTCTGTTCCTATGCCTCTTCTCCAAATACATCTCAAAAACTCAAATCTATAGCCTATAAGTGTTTCAGAAATGACCACCACCCGGTCTTTCTCCACTTTTCATGCAGTGTTATACCACCATTGTGGTCCATCATTCAAGTAAATCATCCTAGAGCTATTTGTATGTAGGTAGTTTCGTAACTTTAGGCAAAGCCCTCGACAACTCTATATCTTGCTTTTCTGAAAAGAAAGTAGGTGAATATTTCTTAGAACACTATGTCCATAAAATGAAAAAGAGTCTCAGTGAAATAAGCTTGTGACCCTCTTGATTCATAATGCATATTCGTATATGAACGTGTCTAAGAAGTTCTACAGCAAAGAAACTGGTTTAGCTTTGCTTAACTTAATGTCCCTCAAATTATATGATCTCAGAACCTTCCTCTTCACCAGCCTTCGTCTTCACTTCCTCTTCATGTCACCCATGCTGCTGTCATTCAGAACCAGCAGGAAACCATTTTGAGATGCTACGCTAGACAACTTTAAAAGACTGTTCTAATTGTAACGGGCACTCTCTGACTCCTTTCTGCCGTTCTACTCTTCCTCTCACAAAGGATTTGAATGCTTAGATCTCAGCTCAGTTAATCTAACTAAATAACTATATATAGTCAATAGTAAAAAAAAAAAAAAAAAAAATTTTTGATTGCTTGAGCTTGGATCTGGGAATTGGATCTGCCCACCAGTCATATAGTTCGTGGCATTTAACACACACAGCAGAGTACAGTACGCTAAATCCTTTCAAGAGTGACTAATACTCTACTGTGATAGGACAGACGCTTGGGGTTTTAGCCAAATCTTGTAAATTTAGCAGAGAATATCAGAGCAACTCCTTCTGTTACCCTAAATGTCAGGGACTCTTACATTTTCATGAAGAACATGCAGGTCTTGGTTTTTAAAGGTCTTACATGAGCATTTTCATTGAATATAATAAAATTTGTCTACATTGAGAAGATGAATGCTCTAGTTAGACGTATGTGAAAAATTGACCTGGAAGTTGCAGCAGGCCATTTGATATTCCTGGGGTGTTGATTAGATCAAATCTCAGCACTCTGAGAGCTTAGCATGTTTCAGGACCAATAAGACCACTTTTCCCCACAACCAATTTTTAAATATAATGTATCACGTATTTTCTTGCTCTACTATCTGGAATTGAGCTAAGTAAACTATGAGCTAGTAGAGACCCCAAAACACATTATGTATGAAGATTAGCCCTTATGTTTTGCCCCATATACTTCACTTCAGCATAATCTTACCTCCTCTCCTAAGTAATCACTCCCTATTTCTGAGTCTAGCCTATCCAATTGTTGGCATAGTAGTTTTACTCCACCACAAAGTCCATAGGACTGTCCGTGGAAGGCAAATTTAGTCTTGAGGTGTCCATTTGTCCAGCATCTTATGTTTACATGATTGCTGACACCCTGATTCACCTTAGTTCCTGTTTATCTGCTGAGTTTTATTCTCTTGCCTTTGTTTTGATTTCTATGCTGTGCTCCTGACAGCTCAGCTGTTTTCAGAGAAATGACCTCTATGTTAACCTTTCCGTTATTGTTTCTACCTTGCCTTGGTTCACCTAGACTTTGCTTTCCAACCTGAATCCAGCTACAATCACAGCACAGTATTATATTAACAGGTCCATTTAGGTCTGCTGGAGCATAGAGGAATAACAAAGAATGTTGAGTACACACAAACTAAGGATGTAGAAGTTGGGCTGAGTCGTTTTGCAATTAAATGGCTACATTTGAGTAACACTTGTATCAAACACTCAGGAATAGTTTCATGGACTTGATTTCTATATGAACTCCAGCCCCCATGGATGGCTCAACTCAAATCTCATCTTCGAGAAGCTCTCTCTGATTGCCTGAGCCCAAAGAATCTCTTTTTCTGAATTTATGTAGCTCTGATTGTCTGTACCAAGTGCCAGAAATTTACCATTGTCTGGCGTTGAACTCCCTGATTATCTCATTGGCTCCGTTTTTACACAGGGATAGTCTTCCTAACTAGATGAGGACGGTGTCTAACAAATTTTTATATCTCCCACAGTATGTCAGAACATAGAGTAACAAGGAGATAGTCTCATAGATTCCATCAATTAGACAATGTGATATGGGGCAGTGAGTTATCTATTGGAGTGAACTGGAAATTGAAACAGAACAGGACTGTTGAGTGGGATTGATGGAAAGGGAAGAAGGTGTTTGGAGGCAGGGCGAAGATAAACAAGGGAAGTTCAACTTGCCGTTCTGAGAGCTTGGTTTAACCTAAACACTGCCATTTCCTTTGTCCCACAAGGTTTTCAGAATTACCTTCCTCGTTACCTAATTACCTACACTAGGCAAGTTAGACAGCAAGAGTCTTCCAAGAATTCCTAATGCCCCGATGAAACAGCCACAACAAAGATCCCAGGAATTAAGATTGAGAACCCCTCCTTATAAGCCTCTTTACCCCTCTGTCAGCGCATAATAATGCTCAACTAAAATGAGAAGAAAGCTCTGCCGGAAAATTCCTTCCTCCCTCCGCTAACTCAACGCGAGCCTCAACAGTCTCTGGGAAACGGAGACTCATATTCCAGAGAGCATGGCAGCCGACTTAGAATGGTTGCAACTCTTCTCACGATCACAGACAGTAATTGTGCTTCTCCTTTGAAATAACTTATGCCTAGGAGTGATCAGTTTGCCCTCTTTGCATATTTATAGCTTTTTGTTAATTTATTATATGTAGCTGTCTTTACCAGTTTAAAAAATCATTTTCAGAAGGATAAGCAGTGGCTTCTTAATGGTGATATTTGATTAACCCCAATAAATGATTCAGCAGATGGTTCGCTTTTAAAGATGTAAATGTGGGAGTGAGTTTTCTTTCCACAATAAATGCAGTGGTGCCCAGGTGACTTCGTAAGCCAAACTACTCCGGAACACTTAGGCCCAGCCTTCACTTTCAGAATCTGACTGTAGGCTAATAAAGAACACATCTTCTTACTTTTAGACTGATAGCTGTAAGTTGTCTAATTGCAAATGAGTAGCTGTAAATGTCCAGCTCCTCAGAGGCTGAGACAATTTCCTTTCATCTGTAATTATAAACAAGGGCAAATGAATATCCATCTAGTACAATTTTAAAACAGAGTCCGGAAAAAGAATTGGTAGCATGATGAACTCTATCTTGAAAACATATCAGAAAGGTAGGCCTACACGTGGATCCATGGGGAGATCCATAAGGTTTTATAGTTATCTACAGCTACAGAAATTATAGAAATCCAGACAAGAGGATGCCAGGGAAATAAGAAACATTTATTTCTGTTAACCATTGATCTGCTATCTGTGTTCTTACATCCACCTTTGCATGATACAGTCCACTGGAATCAGAAGACCAGTGTTGTATGCCTGGCTCTGCCTTAGGCCTGCTGTGTGGAAATTTTACATCCATGAGTCGTAGGTCCTCTTCCAAAAAATGGGGACATGAGTGTGTTCACTGTCCTCCCAAGAGGGTAGTCATGAAGATAACATGTGATAAACTTGGAACTGGCTCAGTGTCCTTAAGAGTTCTCTGCCTGCCTTTGACAAGTCAAGTCCAGGGGAGACTTCCCCAAGGCCTCTCTCCCTCTATCCACAGAGGTTGTGGTAGATTTTTGTCCATCTCTCCATTCCACTAGCTGTGTGTCACCCAGCCCCAGCTACAGACTTTTCTTCTTATGCGTCTTTGCCACTCTTTTCAGCACAATCTTTTCCAAAGTACTTTGGAACTTCCCAAGATGGCCGTCATCCAAAATGCACCCCCCTCATTTTTTTATAAATTTATTTTATTATTATTTATTTTTGGCTGCATTGGGTCTTCATTGCTGCGCCCGGGCTTTCTGTAGTTGTGGCAAGCAGGCTCAGTAGCTGTGGCTCATGGGCTCTAGAGTGCAGGCTCAGTAGTTGTGGCTCACGGGCTTAGTTGCTCCGCCGCATGGGGGATCTTCCCAGACCAGGGCTCGAACCCGTGTCCCCTGCATTGGCAGGTGGATTCTTAACCACTGCACCACCAGGGAAGCCCAGTCAGCCCCTTTTTGATCCATACCCAGGAGCCCTAAACAAGACCAGTTCAACATGGGCTCAACCCCTTCTCCTAAAACTCTGCCTGGGCCAGAGCCTCAGGCTTCAGCTTGCCTGGAAGGGATTTAAGACAAGAAGATATGTGGAGGTGCTCTAAACTGTATAATAATTCTATCTATTCTATTGTAAAGTAGCCACTGCAAAGGTGGTTTTAGTGAATTATCCATCTGGTCTTTAAATTTCCTTCAGGGCTTGTGCAGCAGTAGTGTATTTACTGAACATTCTGAGGCAATCCATTCCATCTTTGGATAGCTTTGACGGTTGAACTGGAATCTGGGTCCCTGTCACTCTTCTCAGTGTGGTCCAAGTGCTACTCATCAATGCCACATAGAAGTCTAATCACCCTTCCACATCATAATTTTATATATATATACACACACACACATACACACACACACACGTATATATTTAATTTTCTTTTTGACCAAAATATCTGATTTTATCTATCTGTTTTTTTCTGTTGTTTCTTATAGATATATTGCCAAATCCTTCATTGCCCTGTTTTCTTCTCTCTAAACACCTCCAGTGTTATTTGTAATAACTCGTAATAATGACTATAATATTCGCTGATGTTTTGCCAACCCCTTGACAAGATTATCGTGAGTGATCTTGTGACTTAACTTTTTTTTTTTTTTTTTTGCAGTACGCGGGCCCCCCACCGCTGTGGCCTCTCCCGTTGCGGAGCACAGGCTCCGGACGCGCAGGCTCAGCGGCCATGGCTCACGGGCCCAGCCGCTCCGCGGCACGTGGGATCCTCCCGGACCGGGGCACGAACCCGCGTCCCGTGCATCGGCAGGTGGACTCCCAACCACTGCGCCACCAGGGAAGCCCGTGACTTTCTTAATGAAGGTCCAGATAAAGACTAAGAATGCAGGTCCAGGTCTAGCTGATTTCCTTATCTGCAAGCCTGATACACGTGAAAGAAATGAATTTTGTTTGACAGGATTTGTTCTTAGTGAATCAGTGCTAGTTCCTCGTGGTCACTGCTTCTTTTCATAGATAATCCATTCTAGCATCTTAACTAGAAGTCATTTTCGTTCTCTTTCTGGAAATCAGAATGACATCTCAATTTTTGAACCTTCCTTTTTCTCTATATTTCCTCACCGGTGAACGACAATGATTCAACAATCTCTTTAACGACATTTCTCATTTTATCTTTTCATAAGAGATGAAGGGAGGAAAACCATTTTGGTAGAAGAATAAAGGCATCTAACTCTGTGTGTCTGGAGTGGACAGTCATTTCTGTATAAACCTGCTATTTCTGAGGTCCCAGAATTCTCTCTCTCTTTTTTTAATTGAATGAGAGATCTTTAAATTCTGTTGTGCTTTACAATTTTCAAAGTTTTCACACACATGATTTCATGTAATCCCATAGTAACCCTTTTCTTCATTCCCTACCCATGTATTGTCCCTCCCCCTTACCCTCTCCCCACTGGTAACAACTAGTTTTTTCTTATCTGTGAATCTGCTTCTTTTTTGTTTTATTCACTAGTTTGTTGTATTTTTTAGATTCCACATATAAGTAATATACAGTGTTTGTCTTTCTCTGTCTGACTTACTTCACTTAGCATAATGCCCTTCAAATCTATCCAAGTTGCTGCAAATGGCAAAATTTCATTCTTTTTTATGGCTGAGTAATATTCCATTGTATATATTTACCACATCTTCTTTATCTGTGCATCTGTTGATGGACACTTAAGTCATTTTCATTCCTTGGCAATTATAAATAATGCTGTTATAAACACTGGGGTGCATGTGTCTTTTTAAATTAGTGTTTTTGTTTTTTTCGGATGTATACTCAGGAGTGGAATTGCTGGGTCATATGTTAGTTCTAATTTTCGTTTTTTGAGAAACCTCTGTACTGTCCTCCATAGTGGCTGCACCAATTTACATTCCCACCAACAGTGTAGGAGGGTTCCCTTTTCTCTGCATCCTCCTGTGTTTTAAAACTTCCTAATGTGCATCACCCCTAGAAAAAAGAGAGAACTGTATTTGTCTCCATATTTCTCCACTTTGGTTGGGCATAATCCACAGTATCTCTTCTCTGGGGGAGAAGACAAGTATCTGCTGGTCTGGATTAAGACCATTAACAGGGGGAGCATGTGGCCATTTACACAGGGCTTGTTCCCTCACTGCACCAGGGTTAACAAATTAATGAAAAGGAAACATGTTACATCAATGTTGAACCTTATTAAGCAGGAGATCATCACTCCCAGAGATCTTTATTTTACAAGAATCTAAATGAAGGAAACTCAACCCTCACTTGCATACATACACACCAAAAACCAACCTTCTAATAGCTGATCACACTTTTGAGGACAAACCACAGCAGTTTTTAACTGTAAGATTGTAAGGATAGTTTCTGTTCTAAAAGGGTTTTATTGAGATGGTATTGGAAGAAACTGTTATTTATTTAAGTACCGCATTGCATTTTCCTTTGTTCTTTCAACAGGTTAGTAATTACAGAAGTACTAATTAGCCTTGACAGAGAGTACACGAAACGATAAATGGAGAGTGTGTTCAGTAGAGCGGCTCTATAATGCAAGCTTATTATCTTCAGTCAGAGCTAATTATCCTTATTATACCTCATGACTCTTTTTTTCCTGAATTATGAGTGGAGAAGTGCTGAATAGAAATTTTTTTCCAAAGTGCCCTAAACTGCGGAGGGAAATGAAAATCAAAAACAATGAAAAGCTTGTTAGACCATGAGTTCAGTCCTCTCTAAAGGAATTCTGAAGGAACTTGCCTTTCCCTGCACTATAGCAATATAACAGACTTAACCAAAAATGATCTGGGTTGGTTTTGTTTTGCCACGTGGATGATCGGAGAGAAAGAGCTAGACTCAGCCTCAGTCTCAAGTAAACCATAAGGAGGAAAGATGGAAAGTCCTGAGTCCTTGCACGAGTAAAGTATGGGGAGGGGAATGTGTTGAGACACAGGGGCACAATAAATTGGAGGTAACCTATTCATGCAATTAAGTCCCCATGGGGCAGAGCTCTTGGGGTGAGAAGAGGTATTTGGGGTCCTGCCTGGCCCAAACACCCCCTATGAACTGATCTGAAAAGAGAGACTTCGGTTTTAAAGCCAGTTATTATGCAATCCTTTATCGCTCTCTTTTTCCCCCCTGTCTATTGTCCCCCCCCATTATAGCAATGCATATGAGCAAAATTCCACAGATGGTGCATGCTTTTATGAGCTCAGTCCTGAAATTTGGTTTGAAATTTCCCCAGTGTCCTCTGAGCTTCTGTCTTTGCAACAGATGCACTTAAATGTTAGCAATTTATTTGCAGCCTGAGCTACAACCAGAGCTAAAGAGGGGAGAGAGAGGACTGTCATGTCATGATCACAACTGCTGCAGGAGCGGGTGTGGGGAGAGCTTGGTTTCTGCAGGCACAGCTAGTAAGCTACATAAAAATCAATTTTGTCTGCCTCTCCAGATCAAGTCTGTTCTATGAACAAGGCGTTTAATCCAATTATTCTCTAGGAAGTTCTTTGCTTTCTTTAGACTATCTTGCTTAGTATTCCCACGTGACAGCATCTCATTTCGGTTGTTACCACTTAGCAGGCCTCTAGATTTCTGAGGGGCAGGATTGTAGAAATTCATGAGAGTTCGGGAAGAGGCAGATTCTTTTTAAGGACACCTGAGCTCTGTAAGGTGACACCATCTGAGATTACATCACTGGTTCCAGAGTAATGTGTGTCAACCCTTTTGTTATACAGTATGTCAACAGTAATATGCTCATTTAGCTGCACTAAAATATTCTTGAACAGAAAGTTATGGGCTTGCTGTGTGGGTTTAGAAATGTCAGCGCAGATAAGCAGGCAATTAACAAAAGCACAATGTTATCTTCCTCTGAAGCAAACATCACACATGAGATTAGGAGATGATGGGTGATTTCTCAAATAGGGGCATGCACTAATAAAATTAACTAAGGCTCATAACACACTGGAGAAGCAACTTCAGCTGTCTAACTGGGATAAAACAGACTGTCATACAGAGTGAAGTAAGTCAGAAAGAGAAAAACAAATATCGTATATTAACGCATGTATGTGGAATCTAGAAAAATGGTACAGATGAACCGGTTTGCAAGGCAGAAATAGAGACACAGTTGTAGACAACAAATGTATGGACACCAAGGGGGGAAAGTGGCGGGGGGCGGTGGTGGTGGGATGAATTGGGACATTGGGATTGACATATATACACTAATATGTATAAAATAGATAACTAAGAAGGACCTGCTGTATAAAAAATAAATTAATTAAATTTAAAAATTCAACAACAAAAAAATCCCGTGTAGGCTTGTGGTATTATTATGTAGGTCAGCTCTGCCACGGGCTGAATGGTCCAGATGCTATCCCCAGTTCAACGGTACTGGGGAATTATTTTTCCATCCTTGATACAAAGCTAATTTTGAACCTTCTTAATAGTTTTAGATGACTTTTTCCACAACACTCTTCAATAAAATGAAGATATCCCAATGTCATTAAGTTTTCTATTCTCATTATTGCTAATTAATTTGTCTGAATTTGAAGTTCCTTTAACAGCCAGCACTGCAATTCTGACCCTGCTGTTTGCTTCCTGTATGACCTTATTATTTATCAAATAATAATAACAATTATTACTGTTTTATACGCACTAGGGTCATTTAAAACATGACAGCATGAATTACATAATAATGCCAATAGTATACTCCCGTGTTATACAAAGACAGTAATGCATCCAGCTGCGGTCATCGTATGCAAAATATTAAGTAGAGAGTCTCAATATGAAATCAGCTCCAAATGGAGAATGATGTTTCGTAAATTCAGATCTGATCATATCACAGATCTGCTTAAACCCATCAACGGCCCCCATTGCTGTTAGAATCAAGCCCAAATCTCACAAGACTTTGCAAAGCCCTATGTGACTGATGGTGTCTTGCCTGCTTTTTCGTGGGGTCTCACCACCGACATCTAAACCTGGCCTCACCTCTGTCTGCAGTATTCTTCCTCCCATTCCCCCACTCCCATCGCTGCCACCTACACATGCTTCAGGGTCCCACTTCCATAGGACTCCTCCCAGAAGTCTTCCCAGTTTCTGCATGCCTGAGTTGAGTGCCCCTCTGGTCTGATCCTACCACATCGTGGAGGAATTTTTTTTCTATCAAAGAGTTCTTTCTCTTTTCTTCTCCCTCCCCGGCTTGGGAGCTCTGTGAAGGATTGCCAGTGTTGAATTCACCACTGTTGCATAGGGCATTATGTCCCCATGATTCATTATGTAACACATTTTATTGAGTCTCTAAATACGCAGTGCTCAGACTTCCATCCCCCGTAATGTGAGCTGCGTAGCTCAGATGGATTACTCACTGAAAATTAGATTTAGCCTAATACACATGCATACCATACTCCTCAGACTGGCTTATTCTATTACTGAATGTCATTAGGAAATTCTAGGTGGAGGTCAAGGTTTGGGACATCTGCCAATAACTTTATACAAGTCAGGTTTTTTTGTTTTTGTTGTTTTTTACTATTAACCACGCAATGTCATTGTGGGTAGAACTAAAGAGAGACAATCTGGTGAGAGGGGGTAGGACACTTTTCCTAACGCTACGTTTGCACAGCAAGCTCGCTCCTTTATTCGTTTGGGGTGGTCTGGGAAAAAAGCCCTCCCACGAAGCTGTCCTGGCGCCCCTACCAGGCTGTGTTTCTGCCACGGCCCTCTCTGCCCCTGTGAAATCTTTGGCTGGCTTTGAGGTTTGGCGGTGTCAGCTTTAAGGTTCCACGCTGGCCTCCTAGATTTCCACCTGCCCTTCTCAAAGAAGTGTGGAAAGCCAGCTTCCTGGAAATTGTAGAACACAGGGACAAAGAGAGCTAGACCTCCGTACCTATTTTGCAAGGCCGCAGAAGGTAGGTTGTCAGGCAACCCTGGCGGATGGAGCGGCAGTACCCCTGCCCCGCCCCGCTAAACTTCAACACCTGAAACGCAGATTTTCTTATTAAGGGAATACGGCTTTGTGTTGTTACAGTTATGAACTATAATCATGTTTATTTATTTATTTTAAAAAATTATTTATTTATTTATTTATTTTTAAAACATCTTTATTGGAGTATAATTGCTTTACAATGGTGTGTTAGTTGCTGCTGGGTAACAAAGTGAATCTGCTATACATATACCTATATCCCCAAATCCCCTCCCTCTTGTTTATAATCATGTTTAAATCTCCTTGCAGACTGTATCTATTATACCAAAGTCACCCTGCTTAGGTTTACAGCCTGCTCAGAAGAGTAACTCCTGGTGTTACTAGGTTTTTAAGCAGCTGCAAGGTAGTGCTCAGGGATTTATGTCCGTGGAAATTTATAGATTTTGTTAAGTATATTCCTCAACTATAAAAATGTGAGGGACCAATTTTGTTTATGCTCTCAGTTTATTGTTTGCTTGGCTAAAAGTCAGGTTGCCAGCAACCAAGGGTTATGATAAAACATGAGTCAATGGCTAAGAAAATTTTAAAAGGCTTAGATATAGCTGCTTTTAGCTTTCCGAATCACTGGTGCCCACTTAAAATAACAGGTGTGCTAAGATTTCCCTGGTGTTACATAAATGCTAAGGGCAGTGGAAAGCTGACCTTCTCATACTTCTTAACAGTTTTTGTTCAATTATGACCCTACCCTGCAAATGCTAGGATCTGCTGGCGGCTTTTTGCTGTAATTATTTTGCTACCGTGGTCGAAGGTGGCATGAAATCAGTGAATGGAAGAAGCAGGCACTCCTTCTCTAAGGCTCTGAGGAGCCTGTTAATTTCTCCAATAGGACTGATTAGTTATAGTAATGTATCAACATAATTATGATAAGGATATGAATAAAATGAATGTATAGGAATAAAACGTATTTGCCTAAGTACTGGCGAATTCTGTCCTAGGGAGAGAGAGGTCTGGTGTCTATGTTTTCTAATTTTTTATCTCCAGTCTTTCAGAGGCAAAAATCACATTCTTACAGTTAAAATGCCGTTCACCTTCAGACAGACAAGCACAGAAGCCAGGTACATCCCAGAATACTTCCATCAGGGAGCACCCATGCTGGCAAAAAAGGTCAAGGAGATAGTGTTGAGGTCATTAGCAGAGTTACAAGCACAGCTTCTCCAGATCCTGGTTATTATCTTACTCTTCCTTCTGCCCAATCAGTGCCCCATCCTGGGGCCACCACACAGGACTTGAAGAGTGTCCCTAGACTGTAAAGTTGGCTATTTCTAGGGAGTAACGCAGGATGCCCTTTCACTTGCCAGGCATTATAAACAAAAGCAGGCAAAGGTCTGCATGCCGGAGGAGCACACCTATCACCTTGGTGACTCCAGCTCTCCGAACTAAAATTCAGGAATGGCCCAGTGGCATGCACTATACCTGCCTTGGACCTTTTTCCTTACGTCCACAAAGCGGTGTTTTATACTCCTTTAATTCTCTTCTTGACATTTTTACTATTCGTTCTGCTTTCCTCTTCTTTTTCTAAATTTAAATTTTAACTTATACAACATAATGGTTCAATATTTGTATATATTGCAAAACGATCACTGCAATAAGCCTAGTTAACGTCTGTCACCGTACATAGTTACAAAAATATTTTTGTTCTTTGTGATGAGGACTTTTAAGATCTACTCTCTTAGCAACTTTCAAATATGCAATACAGTATTGTTAACTGTAATCACCATGCTGTATATGACTCATTTATTTTAAACTGGAACTTTGTACCTTTTGACCCCTTTCATCCATTTCATCCAAATTATCTTTTAAAAGTGTACTTTTTCTAGAGTATGAGTAAAATGTTTGCTATTACAAAATAATCCCAGTTGAAAAAATAGATTAAGTAAATGAGATACTGTTTATCTTAAAATAATACTAACATAGTACTTATGCATATTTTAAGCACTGAGTAAAATAATCTTATGATCTCTCACCATCACAAAACATCAGCTGAGTCCCTGAGGGAGAGGTTATTATAATTTCCTCCCCCATGTGTTGCATCCTTGGACATTAGCCTGGAAGGTACCTCTAAAGGTACTTAGCACTAATTAGCATTGTCTGTAAAGATCCTCATTTGTGGAATTGCTTACAGGGAGTCAGGCATCTCTTAAAAGTGTGCTTAGTATTCTTTAGTAGCTCATAGAGAAATTTTGGCAGCCTTTTAAAGATAAGTGCCCTTAAACAAGGAAAAACAAGAGCGGGGACATTTACGAAAATTTCTGAGAAATAAGTGTACTTTCCAGAAAATTCATTGTGTAAGTTTGTTAATAGCAGTAGCCAGAGAACTGTACTCAGATCCAAAAGACCTATGCTCCGGTCTTTGTTCCACTGGGAACTAGTTGTAACATGTGGGCCGAAATCGCAATATATTGAGCCTTGTTCTCTTTACCTGGAAAATGGGATGACATCTTCCCTATGTGGTGGGGTTAGTGTGAGGATAAAAATGAAAGGACTAACGGGAAGCACTTTGAAAAGCTGGCATCGCTGAGTAAATGTGACATCTTATCGTAGAAATAATCCTGAAATGTCTGAGCTCATTGAAAAAGAAACATTTGATTATTTGTAAAAATAATATGCCTTAAAAAGTCAGGCAATAAGTTCTATGGCTGTGCATGTTCTTTTTAAAATATATTCTCTCTCTGTCATTTTTTGATAGTGGAGCACCTCTCCAATTCCCCCGTGACCTCTTGAAGAAAAAAGTGCGGTGTATCTGGGGTTAATTTTAGTCAACTCCTTAAGTCATGTAAGCCTAAAAACTGAAATACAGTCTTTTTCTAGGAATTCAGCTTAATGAGACAGTTTCCTATCCTAGAACAGTTTTCTAGTCTTGACTTTTCTTCCTTTTTAAATTTTTGTCAAATTACATAAGCAACATATGATTATTTTAGAAATTTGAAAAATAGAGAAAAGCAGAGAAAAAGAAAATAAAATTACCCATACTCTCATCATGTCTTTAAAAAGTTACCTAAGCCAATAAGTAAAAGACCCCTCTTCATGCCACCAGTCCCAACCCCAGAGACAATCACTGTTTTCCCCGGGAGTGTATGTATCCTTTCATTCTTATCCAAACATTGCCAAGCCATCAACAGAACATGCATATATGAACAGCAATAATTAAATCCAGTTGCTTGATAGTCTTCCAACTTTCTATCATACAAAACCATAGCTTTCCACATATTTTTTCGATTTTGTCCATCTGAAGCTGTATTTTAGTTAACAGCTTATTAATTTGATTTACAACTTTTATGTGTTTCCGCAGATGGTAAGTGGCCTCCATTTGTGCTCTGGCCCCAGGCTCCACAAATGTTCAGGGCGGGGCTGCACCAGAGAGCCTGCTGCAGCCTGTGCTTCCTGGTCCCCTGGCTCCAGCCAGCCCCGCAGAATCCCCTGCTGCCATCTTGCACTCCCTGTTAACCCCTGGTCCAGGTCCTTCCTGGAACTAACTGATGTGAGGGAGGGGAGAGGCAGTGAGTGGAAGACTCAGAGGAGGTAGAGCAAAGGGGAGAAAGTGAAAAAGAGGGAAAGGGATCCATCAGTACATTTTATCCCTGTCCTAATAACTATGACACCTTTTTTACTTACCCGCTCCTGCATGAGATTATGAGCTTTTGAGGGCATCAGCTGAGTCATGTTCCAGGTACAGAATAGGCACTCAGACAATAGCTGTTCAAGGGACTGAACAAACAAATGAGAGTGTTGAGATCCTAAAGTGGAAAATACGGAATTACTTATGGATTTCATAAACTGACAATACTGAAAGCAGACCTCTAAAAAGTGATGAGTTAGGTGCCTTTGGCCACCTCATTTCAGATGCATATCTTCCAGTATGTTTGTGAAAATATCAGTATCCTTAGCCCGTAGTCAAATGATGTTTTGCCCTAAATATAATGACCAACATGGAGAGCTCTAGCGGAAGTTGTAACTGCTTTTTAAAATTAATACCTCCATGCGTATAGCTGAGATAAAACTTTTCTTTTTTTTGGGGGGGGGCACTGTGGGTGTATTATGAAATTCATTGTTTGATTTTGAGTTTGATGACATATCAGCTAGAATTGTGATTTTTGACCCTGTGAAGTACCAATGCACTAAGGAATCAAAAGACAGCAAGTTGAAGGTAAGGAAGGGTCTGTTCATGCATTTTAAAGGCAGGTAAAAAAAGTTGTGTCAGCCAAATTCAGAGTAAAGTTACTAGTGTTGATAAAATGGCAGCCAAAATCTAGGAAAGCTTTCTGCTGGCAGACCTAGGATGACCATTTTTATCTCTAGGATCGATGTTTACACACTATAAAGGAATCAAAATGAAAAACAAGCATCTCTGAAATAAGTGGGTTAATTTCTCATCTTGCCTGTTTTCTAATCATGGGTATCAGCCATGCTGCTGGGCTTGGATTTCCATACCTATAATCTGGCAATCCCACATCTAAGGAATCTAGCCTGAGGAAATAATCAGCAAGGTGCACAGATATTTATATACAAAGATGCTCACCACAGCATTGTTTATATTAGTGGGACACTGAAAACAATCTTAATGGCCTACTCTAGGAGATGGGATAGGAAAGTGCAGTGCATCTGTGGGACAAAATATTATGCAACCAGTAAGCATCGCAGTGTAGAAGGACATAAAATCATGTGGGGAAAATAAGCACAGTATATTTCACAGCATATTTTTAAAGGAAACGAACAGTTTGTAAAACAGTATACAACATAATTCCAGTAGATATGCATAGAAAAGTAACTAGAATGACATTCAGAGACATTTTACAGTGTTTTTCACCAGGTGACATTAGGAGTGATTTTTACTTTCGTCTTTGTGCCTTTCTCTATTTTATACATTTCCTGCAATGAAATTGCATTCAGAAAAAAATGTTTCTAAAAGGATAACCTTATACAGGCGTTTTAATCTGTGACATTGAAGATGATCACATTCTACACTCAACTCCCATTTTACAGAGTTCCCTGCCCAATGTCCTCTTACCTACTTTGTATTACTTGGGTCTCTGCCTTACTCAGTGGATCATATGCTCTTTTGATGGCTGAGTCTGTGTCTGATACATTTTCGTATTCCCAAAAGGAAATAAATAAAAACCCCTGAAGCGATCCCAGGTTTTCTCAAAAATCCATACAAAATTAACCCAGAGAAATCCTGAATTCCATGCCACCACCAACACCTCCCTCAACCTCTCACCTGTTGTGGGCACAAAGCAGTCACATAGGTTAAAACATTACAGTAAATACAAGGTGATGGCCTCCAACTATATCTTTTAATTTACATACCCTTTTATAAGCATTTTTATAGAAATATCACCCAGGTGTAAATAAATAGTTGATTAAAGATGGTAATGGTGGTCATTTCAACAAAACACTGAGTGTTAGTTCCTTTTTCAGAACATAATCCTCACCATTACGTTATTTCAAAGAGAAAATCAGATAATTTATATCTCTTTCCAGGAAAGTTTGCCACTCAGTAAGTGAGAGAATTGCTCTCAGATGGGGGATTCCCGGATTCGTCTCTGGGGGTGGGATGAGGGGAAAACTCACCTTTCCCCCTGAGCCCTCAAGTGGCCCTGGTCGTAAAGATGCCATTGACATACACCTTAGGTGATTTATGAGACTCAGTTGGAGTCATGGTGACCAAGGGCATTTCCCTGGAGTGTCTGCTGTAGCCTTATACACCGGTGCACGTAACCGTCTGGCAGGTAATTAGGGACAATGCAACTAGTCTAGACATTGGGATTTTTCTGGTTCTAGCACGCCTAGCCAATCAGTGTGCATTAATCATTACATACGTATGTGAACAGGATTCAGCCTCAGTGACTCATCGGCATCACACACAAGGCAGTCTGTTGTGACTCAAGATGGGCAAAAGAGTTAAAGGAAACATTTTATGCCTAAAGGTGCAGAATATGCCAGCAATGAGTGATGAGAGCCGGGTGGTGAGGTAGAGAGCAAAAACAAACCAATAAGGAATTTTGTGCAGCGTGTGGAAGGCTCCTTCGTAGCATTTTGTGCATGGCACAGTTAGCACTCAGCATATGCTGCTTAGCATTGTAATTATTTGTCATTTATAGATGGCTTATCCTTCCAACTTTGCTCTGTGCTCCAGAAGGGTAGGGGCCACACGGCTCATATCCAGGTCTCCAGCACCTAACACTAGCCTCAGGGAGAATAGCCACTCAGCAACAATGGCGGATGAGAGTTGGGTCTTGGTGATTGTGGTGGGGCTCCTGGGAAAATCTGTTCTGCTGACCAGATAAAGGTAGAACTTTTAGAGGTGCTGTCAAGCTTGATTGCCCAGGGAAACTTCTTTGGCCTGCTAATCACTGAAAAACAGGCTCTCTCACTCATATGAGATTTCCCCTCCTTCCTGTTCTCAGCTAGAAATACCATGAGAACAGACTGTCTCACAGTGTTTTCAGATTTCCACTTCGAGTCCCTGCCAAAAGCAGGAAGTGCAGAAGTGGGCGATAATTCTTTTTTTCTTTTTAGAACACTTTATTAAAGAGTTTTGGTTGTTACTTGTTTTTCCCCCTGAACCTCATTAGAATTAATTTGAGCAATACGTTGAATTTGCATAATGATTTTCTTACCAGGCACCCAAAGTGTTTTATTTATCAATGCCATTTCCCAGTAAGGTAAGGTAGAAAGAGGTACAGAGGTACAGGATAGCAGAGATTGAGGGCACCTTGGGGATTTTCTACTTCAGCATTTTTCATTTTTTATTTTTTTGTACCGATGAGAAAACTGAGACCCAAAGTTATCACCTGGGGTATTTCTTGCTCTGTGCTGGCACCTACCACTCCGTTTTCACAACGTCATTCCTCTTTCCTCCCTGCCGTGGGGTAACGCAGTAGTTTCTCGGGTCTTACACCAACACCACCCCGACCTCCCACCACCCTCCCATCTATTCAGCCCTCTCTGCCTCCCTGCTCCTTACCCATAAGTCAACCCTTTCATTTTGGGATAATCGAAAGCAGATAACCATCCCTAAGAGGGCCAAGAACCACTGTGTCTGACTGTATACTATTAAAAATGGAGACAGAAAGGAAGAAAAGGAAAACAGGAAGGAAGTAAGGAAGAAAAAAGAGGAATAAAATATGAAAGAGAAAAAGCAGGAAAGGGAAGGAAACACAGCTTCATCAGAGGCCAAGGAAATCATTTCTCTGTGACATGCCTGGTCCCTCCTTTCAACACTCTGCTGGGAAAGTTGCTCTCTGCAGGGTGCCATTTGATCCTACTTCCTGGAGGTAATTACTCTACCCCACCCTGCTCCAATATTATGCTCAGGTCTGATGAGTGTATTGAAGCCTAAAGAGGTGACTCCTCAAATGAGAGCCAGAGAGGAAGCCAGAGAAGTTGGCCCAATAAGTGCTATGGACTGAATTGTATCCCCGGCAAAATCCATACACTGAAGCCCACAGACCCCCAATGTGACTGTATTTGGAAATACGGTTTTTAAGAGGTAATTAAGGTTAAATGAGGTCACAAGGGTGGGGCCCTAATCCAATAGGACTGGTGGCCTCATAGAAAAGGACAAGATTCTCCCTCCCTCTCCCCTCTCCACTCTCCCCTCTCCCTCCCCCACCTCCCTGGGAATTCACAGAAGAAAGGACATGTGAGGACACAATGAGAAGGGGCCCATCTATAAGCCAGAAAGATGGCTCTCACCAGAGATCAAATTGTCCGGTACCTTGATCTCAGACTTCCAGAACTGTGAGAAGTAAATTTCTGTTGTTTGAGCCACCCATTCTGTAGTATTTTGTTATGGTGGCCCCAACAGATGGATACGTAGGTTATTGATAAAAGCCACATTATGAATTTTTCCCATGACACTGTCTCATAGCTATCCATCCCACACCATCTGGACATACTTTGTGGGTATGATGGTTTCTCATCATTTGTCAGCATCTCAAGTAACAGACCTAAATTGAATTGTCATAGGGCCAAAACAAGGTGCCAGCACCATACAAGGTCACAAAAAGGCAGGTGATCATTCACTAACAGTTCTCAGGACCCGGTTCTCTTCCTCAGACAAGGGTAGATTTAATGTAATGCTTACAAAGCTTTAGTTTCAGGGCACCACACTTGCATGGACTCCTTCCTCAGCCCTGAACCAGATTCTGTATTTAAAAAATTTTTAAATTAGAGCCCCCCTCCCAAGTTACACATGCCTCATACCCCCATGTCTCACACCTGCATATAATAGGTATTATGCAGGCCTCATGCAAGGCACTGAGAATACAACAGGGACCAAAACGAGGCCATCACGGCACAGGTGAATGAGTTTCAGAGTAAATGGATTGATTTAGGTGAAAACAATCAAAATATGTAATAGTAGAGATAGAAGAAGAGTTTGTGACCACTTCACAAGGACTCAGTAGATGCAGCCTGGATCTAGTTTGGAGAGCCTGCTGTGTGCCAGGTGAAGTACCCAGTATTTGAGAAGTTAAATAACCCGCCCCACGGTGGAGCTCACTTTATATTCAGGCCCACCTGACTCTAAAGCTTACAAAGTTTGCCAAACCTTCTACTGATACCTCCCCTACCCCCCAGCTGAGGCTGGGCTGAGAGTAAGGGAGGAGATGATGGAGAAAGAGGGGGGGGCAGGGAATTCAAGCCTCTTCCAAATGATCATTGCACAGTTCTCCAAATGGCATTCTTTTCACATTGCTTTTACTCACGAAGGGCCCAACTGCCTAGTGCCATGCGTGGTGGCAGCAAATGAGCACAAGCTTCAGGCATCACCATGCCTTTGAGTGCTGAGTTCAGAGCTTTTTCTACTCTTGCTAGGGCTTTGAGCTCTGTACAATTTGGGTTTTTTAATTCACGACCCCCCTGCCTGTTGATTCAGACTTTGGACGTCTAATTCTATGAGAAAAGGAAATCATTCAAATTTTGAAAATGTTGGCACTGAATTAATCATGCTTGACTCTAAAATCTTCAACCTGCGTAGCCCTTAGGTAGGCTCCTTGATGGAGGGTTCCCTGTGCAGACAGACAGGAAGAAAAAAAAAACAGTGTCCAATGATGATAAACCAACCCTCTCCTCTGGCTGCGAGTATAACAAGAGTACTAGTATGACATGTAGTTTTTCTCCTTTTATCTTAAAAGACCAACCAGAAATCCAATGTGAAAAAAGCTAATGTGATACTAAGTTTGCAAATTTAAACTAAGAGTTCTGCAGTCAAGACATGTAAAAGTTTCCATAGCAACATTAGCTCTCATCTTTAGGATTTTCATTTCTATTAAAGCCATTAAAATCATACTTTTATATATACAAGGGTATATACAATGTGATCGGATTTAGGGTTGAGGTTTATTTTCCATATTTTAATTATAAATGATTCCTGGTATGGCTTTGTATGCCCATTTCATAAATGGACCTTTTGTAAATGGATAGTATTAAGCAGCTGGTTGATTTCTTTTGCTCTTCCTCCAATATTTTCCCCTTTTATATTCCATTCCCTCAATACCCTGGATGCTGAAAGGAGGAAAGATAACTGGACCAGACTGCTGTAGACCTCACAAGGGACCCACCTACCTATCATTATGGTGCCACTTCCATGCATAATGCAAAACAACTTCCTTAGGGAGGCAAGATGGGGAAGGGCAGGGACTAAGCATACATTTTCTCTGATTGCCACAGACTGACCTCACATAGGCTGCCCCCCACAGTGGGTTTCCTTATTATTCTTAAAGCTAGAAAGGAAGCTGGCTTTGCCAGCGGCCACAGAGTCCGCCAGTTCCCAGAGGGGTGAAAATGTCTCTTCAAACTAAGTCTGAGCAGAGAATCTAGTAAAATCCTACATCAGCTGGAAAGGGTAGTTGTACTCAATATTTCATGAGCTGTCCATAGAAAATCAGACATGTAATGAACATTTCCTTGGAAAAAAAAAAAAAACCCTAATAATTGATTCTTGCTTGCAACGTGGATGGTGTTTATTTTTCCAAAAATGAGTGAAGCAGATGGGGATGGGAAGGATGCCGAAGATTCCCGTGAGTTCTCCTAATAGCAAACAGTGTTGGAGAGTTGGGGACATCTGGAGTGAACATGGGGGAGGGAGAGAAAACATTTCTTCAATGCATTTTTCAGCCGAAATAGTATCACAGTGTCATAGACTTGCAGAAACCCTGAATGAAATAGACAAATGAATGTGGCAGAAGGCTTAAAGTGAAACCAGCCTGCAATGATCAGGGCTATTTTTAGTTTTCTAATGAAGAAAGCAGCTGTATTTAGAAAGGCTGTCACTGGCTGCTTGTGAGACCAATTTGTTCTCTTCTGGGGTTCCAGCATTTATCACCAGTGAACCTCCCCTGGGATCCTCAGAAAGGGGCCCCAAACAGCTATTACCATGGGTTTGGGGGCTTTTTAAAAAGGAATTTGGAGACGATTCTTAAGAATTTCGGTTTATACATCTATTAGAACCAGAGAATAATAAGCTAAATAATAACCTATTCCTGTGCTCTCCTAGTACACACCTGGTCCCATACAAATCAACTGCAAAGCCTTAAGGAGCAAAGGACAAAATTCCAGCTTACTCTTTCAATGACCTGAGTGGCTAGTCTCTTGTCTATTTCATTATTTTTGGCCGTTGCTGCTAAACAAGAGGATAGAAGACAATAGACATTTCCCAGAAACCGAAAGGCAAGCACTGAAGATGACCCACTTTTAGAGACAAGAAGCAGCAGAGAGTGATTTACTGTTCTATGAAAGAGGTATTGAAGGGGTCGAGGTATCGTAAGTGAGAAGGTTGTTATCTGAGCTCTTGACAGAGTCTGTTTTCAGCACGGATCCTGCCATCCTCTCTGGGGGTGACAGCACCCTATGTACTCAATTCTCCCTGCGTGATGACATTTAAATATCAACTGTACACAGGATTCTGTCTAACACATTGGACCCCATATATGACCTTCATTAAAACTGCTCTTATTGGGCAGTAGAGTATGTCTTTTTATTTCTAAATATTTAACTTGCTGGCAGAAATCACCCATTATGTTACCAGGAACTCGAGAAAATGCTTCAGCCCTGAAAATATGGGTTATAAATCAGACCCACAGGTCTAAACCCTTCTCTGTCTCAGAGAAATGGGAAGGAGGATGGCAATCAGGGAATGGACAGAGATCCTCTCATAGGCAGTTCTAAGGTGGGGACTTCGCTCTTCATCCGTGTACCCAGTGGCACTGTCATACGTAAAGATTCCTGCAGTCAGCCTAGGAGAAGATAACCATGGCCACTCAGAACTGGATGGGGCTTTGGAATCATCAGCACATACCCCCAGGTTCAATCCAGACAGAAGTGAGTTTAAAAAATCTCTTCTAGGTAAAGAAAGAAAAAGTGGGAGGGAGATATCGAGGATGTAAGCAAATAAACAAGCAAACAAAATCATCTATAAACACCAAATAGTAATACCCAATACTGGCCTTCCATCATTTGTAAAACAAGATGGAAGACGCTATGATATTGAAAGTTTCCTTCCAGTTCTTAAATTTGGACACAAGAGATGATGAACACCTCACCCCCCAGTCAAAGTTTTCATTTTAATGTGGAAGTCCTCTCACTTTGGGAAAATTCCTCCTCTAGCTCAGTGGCTTTCAGCCTTGGCTACACATTAGAATCACCTGGGGAGCTTTTCAAAACTCCCAATGCCCAGGCCCAACCCCAGACCCGTGAAGTCAGAATCTTAAAAGTGGTGGTACCCAGGCCTCCATATTTGTATAGCTGCCTTCACCTGCCCAGCTTAAGTTCCTTCTTGTTTCTTCCTCATGGATACACCTCCTAGCAGCCTCATTTAGGGTCTGGACCCGCACTGTCCATTACATTGCCACTTAGCCACATGTGATCACTGAACCCAGGAAATGTGGTTTGTCCAAATTGAAATGCTTGACTGTAAAATACACACTGGGTTTCTAAGACTTAGTGTGAAGAACATAAAATAGCTCATTAAAATAATTTGTATTGATTACATATTGAAATGATAACATTTAGATATATTGGATTAAATAAAACATATTATTCAAATTGTTTTTACCTATTTCCTTTTACATTGTTTAATATGGCTACTAGGAAATTTAAAATTACTCATGCAGCTCACATATATTTCTATTGGATGTATTTTAAGTTACTGTTAATCTTTCCTCTCCAGCATTCTCTTCCCCACCTTGCACAGTACCAACTCTTTTCACTTTTTCTCCTAAATTATTTTTCCAGTACAGAGGGCTTTTTTTTTTTTTTTTTTTTTTTTTTTTGTTTGGATACTCCGGACGCGCAGGCTCAGTGGCCATGGCTCACGGGCCCAGCCGGTCCGCGGCATGTGGGATCTTCCCGAAACGGGGCACGAACCCGCGTCTCCTGCATCGGCAGGCGGACTCTCAAGCACTGCGCCACCAGGGAAGCCCTGGATGTATTTTAAGTTACTGTTAATCTTTCCTCTCCAGCATTCTCTTCCCCACCTTGCAGAGTACCAACTCTTTTCACTTTTTCTCCTAAATTATTTTTCCAGTACTGAGGGCTTTTTTTTTTTTTTTGCTATTCTCTGAACCTCTTTCGTGATGGAACTTAGAGTACATATAATACATTTGCACTTAGAATTTGCTCAACTCATGTCCAGTGTGGGGAGCTGTTGGAAAACCTTCTAAGCCAGAAGTACCTCCTCCAATTCCATTAGATCATTACAAACATTCCTTTGGGTTAAAGTGCTAGTTCCCCAAAAGCCTTCACCAAATGTTCTCATAAGAATTTAATCCACTAACATTCATCATATTTGCAAAGAATAGCAGACTGAGGGAAGTTGATTCAGAACAGGCAGCTTTTCCCATAAGAGTGTACAGATCAGAAGGGGCCTATCTGGGGTGGGAGTAGTGAGGGGGAGTAAGAATAAAACTGATTGGAGTCCTCACGAACAGGCAGGAAGATGTGGATCTAGAGTTTCCCCTCAGGAAGCTAGAGAAAGTGGAAAAGTACTCAAGGAAGATTTTGTCCACTGAACAATGATGCTGAAGGACTGTACCACTCTTCCAAAAAATTTTTTTTGATTCAGCCTTTAGAAACTGGTAAAATAGGAGATGATTATTCATTTTGCCAGATAAACATTTGCTATCTTTTGCCTTTAAATAGCAACCGCCCAGACATATTTTTGAAAAGATTCTATTTACAAAAATTCTACTTAACCACATCCACAGCATAGAAGGAAGCACCTTGGATCCCAGAAAGGGTCAGCAAATTGTGGAAAAGTAATGACAGGATTGCTTTGTGAGTCATTCTCATCTCTCTCCACTAGTCTGCGTGCATCTCAGAATTGTGCTTAGTTTTTCGCCACTCGGTGAGCACCAACCACATCCTCAGTGGTCTCAACATCCACCTCTCAGGCCACTTCTTCCCTCAGCCCTGGGCACTTGGCAGGGTTTCGTTTGTTTCTTTTTTTTTCCAGTTGAAGGTACAGTTGACTTACAATATTGTGTTAGTTTCACATGTACAGCAAAGTGATTCAGTTATACATATACCTATGTATGTATATATTTTTCAATTCTTTTCCATTATAATTTATTATAAGATACTGAATATAGTTCCTTATGCTATACGGTAAATCCTTTTTGTTTATCTATTTTATATGTGGTAGTTAATCCCATACTCGCAATTTATCCCTCCCTGCCCTTCCTCTTTGGTAACCGTTTGTTTTCTATGTTTATGACTCTGTTTTGTAAATAAGTTTATTTGTACTATTTTTTAGATTCTGCATATAAGTGATATCTTATTTTTATTTCTCTTTCTGACTTACTTCACTCAATATGATAATCTCTAGGTCCATCCAGGTTGCTGCAAATGGCATTATTTCATTCTTTGTTACGGCTGAGTAGTGTTCCGTTATGTATGTGTATATACTGCATCTTCTTTATCTGTTCATCTGTTGATGGGCACTTAGGTTGCTTCTATTGTGAATAATGCTGCTGTTAGCACTGGGGTACATGTACCTTTTTGAATTCGACTTCTGTTTTATTCAGATATATGCCCAGGAGTGGGATTGCTGGATCATGTGGTAACTCTATTTTTAGTTTTTAAAGGAACCTCCATACCATTTTCCATGGTTTTGTTTGTTTCCAACATCCCCTTCAACTGACCAAGGCAAAGCTGGGGTCCACCCTGAGGGTCATCTTCCCAGGGGGGAGCCAGCTGCAGGGTTCCCAAGCACTATCTCCGTTTTCTCAAGCAAGTCACCGTGGAAAATGCAGAGCAGCCTAGGGTGAAACTACATGGTGGGGACAGGCCCTCAGCAAACTTAGGGCGATTCCAGCCTATGCTTCTAAGCTCCTCCCATACCCAAGAGAAGCTCCTGTTGGGGGTGAGCACTCCCTCTGCAGTCAGCTCTCCCCTCTTCCAGGTCCTAGCCCAGCTCTGTGGGTGGGTGAGCCCCCCTAACCTGAGGTCCATCCACTCATTTCACATATAGCATCTGAAGCCCCGCCCCCCCCATGCTCACTTAACACTTTATATTCCCTTTGAAACCCCTTCCAAGGAACAGACTTTCTATGACCCCGCGCAGCACACTGCTGGGAGAGAATAACTCTCTGTCTCTTGTACATACTTGCTGTTGTTCCTATATAAATAAATCAACCTTGTATTGCCAGTCATGATTAGAAACCTGCAAGCCCAGGTCCCACGAAAATGGAGGACCCGCTAACCCCAACCAGGGCCTAGAGTTCAACTGCACCTTCTCACCCTGGTAAACCACTATATCTGGCACATGTTTCTATTTTTGCACCCATCACACTGAACTGGGCTTCCCACTGCAAGCCTATCTCCCCTCCTACTCCTTGAGGGAAGGGAATGTGTCTCATTTCTCTCCTTGTCTTTAAATCTAGGATAGCGTGCTAGTCACGTAGCACATCAATAAATGTTTGGCAAATAGGTGAATGAATTAAGTATGTTAACCAGCTCTTCTCTGCAAATGGACTAAAAAGGAGATATCTCTCAGACAAGAATCAGAAATCTAGTTAGTGAGCCATTAGGAATGTGAATGTTTCAAGCAGAAATGACCAGTTTCTTAGGCTGGTCTCAGTAAGAAAGTATATTGAAGGCAAAAGAGGCCTAGCAACTAGCCAGTGAATATTTTCAACACACAGTACAGGGCGAGGAGAAGCAATGGGGCAGGGCTGAGAGACTGGCATGCCCTCTGCACCAGGGGCACCAAGTCATGGAGAGGTGAAGGGAGGCATGGCTTAGGTTTTGGCAGGATGGCACACAGCCCAAGGAAAGACTCTCTGGGGTCAGAGGGAGGGCCTTGGACACACAGTGACCCGGATGTCAGAAGAATGGCAGGGTCCTGGGGTCATGGGGATAAGATGAGGGGTAGTGCTGAGACCAAAGTCCAGGAAGAAGGTGCTGAAGGAGACAGAGAATCATCTGGTCCAGAACTTCCTGTCTGTCAACTTGCAGGAGACACGTGGTTAGGTCTTCACACTGGTCAGAGTTCCTAGGTCACTGACCAGGGAATGACTGGAGCGTTTTGAAGTGGGCCAGGGAATCGCTGACTCACCTCCAAGCCAATCTCTCTTTTACAAACCCACCCATAAAAGTGTTTCCCAGCACCAGTGGTTCCCACAGTGGGTCCCACACGTGCAGCCTCACCATCCCCTCACCTGGGAACTGCTTGTACGTGCAAATTCTTGGGTCCACCCAGACCTCCGGATCAGAAACTCTAGGGAGGGCCCAGCAATCTGCTCTTTAACCAACACTCCAGGGGATTCTGATGCAGGTAAGTCCTAAACACCACCCTCAGAGATCCTATTCTAATTGCCCTGAAAGCTTAGTCCCCAGATGATACTAATTCATAGCCACAGCTTATGGCATCTACGTGTTTTTTGTGCCTTAAAGCCAGTTTCTTCCTCTGACTGGGCTTGTTGCCTTTTCTGTAAAATGGGGATAAACCTATCTTATTTATCTCAATGCAAGGTACTGAATTAGATGATTTCTTGAGGTCCCTTTCATCTCTAGAGAAAACGAGTCCTTGAAACAGAAAAAAAAAAAAAAAAAAAAGAGAGAAAAGGAGAGAATCAGAAGAGGCTGATGTGATGAAGAGCCAGCTAGCTAATGCTCCAAAAGACAAAGTAAGGCTTCTAGAGGTGGCTGTGGAATATTTTTAGCAGAATCAAATATGTGGGACAAGCAGCACTTGGTATCTCTCCATTGGTGACTGAAACAAGCTTTCTTAAGATCTCAGAGGAAGATGTAAATGGATTTTGATGAAAGGATCATTTCAAAACACTTTTATTTCAAAATAAAAGACTCTGTAGCTGTCTGCAGGTTCCATGACAAAAATTATGTTAAGGGCCAGATCAGCACTTGACAAGGTGGACTGGCATGGGACAGGCTTGGGTCTTTGGGGGATAACTTCAGTGTTTTCTTCTTCTTTTCTCTGTCCTCCTCTCTTTTCTAAATAGGGGAGAATTCTGGGAACCTTTTTTCTGTTTCCAGACATACCAGGGACAAAGAGGGACTAGGCAGACAGGAAAGCCTGGGGTAGGGGGTTAAGGGCATGACTGGAAATAAAAACATAAGCAATAGGGCTTCCCTGGTGGCGCAGTGGTTGAGAGTCTGCCTGCTAATGCAGGGGACGCGGGTTCGAGCCCTGGTCTGGGAGGATCCCACATGCCGCGGAGCGACTAGGCCCGTGAGCCACAACTGCTGAGCCTGCGCGTCTGGAGCCTGTGCTCCGCAACAAGAGAGTCCGCAATGGTGAGAGGCCCGCGCACCGCGATGAAGAGTGGCCCCTGCTCGCTGCAACGAGAGAAAGCCCTCGCACAGAAACGAAGACCCAACACAGCCAAAATAAATAAATAAATAAACTCCTACCCCCAACGTCTTCTTAAAAAAACAAAAAACAAAAACATAAGCAATAGATTCCTTGATGACCCCAGAGTTCTGGCTGGGAGCCAGGGCTACGCCAAGAAGTCACTAGGCATTGCCAGGAACAGAGCTAGTGTCCAAATTTCTGTCTTCAGAATGGGGCAAACCTAGGAGAGCAGTGGATTGTATGGATGGACCTTCAGGAAGCAGACTGTGCCAGACTGGGCTGATAACTAGAGTGGCCAAAAAAGGACTCACTTTGAGGACTGAGTACAGATCACAGCTAGGGAGGGAAGGCGGGAAGCCAGGGTTCAGTGCCAGAGAAGAAATGTCAGTCATCAAGTCCATCCACATAGACCAAAATAGGAATGGAACCCTCTTTAGTTGTGCAGTGCTCAGACTAAAGCACTGGCATGGCAGCACTGCATTATAGCTGTGATATCAGAAGATGTAATTGGGGGTGGCCCCATATTTCTTCCAAATAATGTCTTTTTTTCAGGGATTGATATAAAATGATATTAAAGACACCACACAAGGGACATGAATTTATTATACTAATTTGCTTTTCCCTCCTGATTTTTCCCCTTACCTCCTTATTCACTAGCTCCTTGGTTTCTCAAAGACTGATTGGCTAACTGGGATCAGAAACAGGGCTAAGCAAGAGCCCTTTGAGATTTATTTATATCACCCTTTCCACAATATGTTAACTTTGAATCAGTTTGGCACAAATTTAAAACAGAGAGCTCCAATCTTTTCTACCTGTTAATTTGATTATTTTGAGCTACAGAAAGAAAAGCAGAGGACTAGATCATTATGTTTTGCAAATCTCTTTTCAAAGAGGTTATGCAAGAGCCCCAAAGTGTGTCCCAAATAAAATCCTGGAGATAAATGAAATCTATATTTTCACTGTGATAGTTACCAGTGAACGCCGAGAGAATAAAGTCATTTCAGGAAAGAGGGAAACGTGAGCCACAGGGTGGCTTGGAATGTGTCTTGGCATGAGATGGCCAAGATACAAAGAAAAAGAAAAACATACCTGGCGTCTTGGCCACCTTCCCTCCTTAGAACAGAACTTCATTTTATGGAAGACATAATTATCTCCTAACTTCTCCAGTGCTGGCTGTCGAGCTAATTCTATAGAGACAGGCTATTTAAATGTTCTAGGAATGCCTGCTGGTATTGCTTGCATATGATATGCATGGCCTCCCAAAGATTTTATAGAGCAGCGGGAACTGCGGTGCATAATTCTATGGAGGGAATAGCTTGTCAGACCTAAAAGTAGGTACCTTTGACTTTTTTGTAATTCTATGCATGTTTTAGAGATTGCATACGTTTGCTTGTTATACTTATGGTTATATCAGGGTTAAGACAGAACTCAGGGGGGAAAGCAGGGGTGGGGTGGGGGTGGTGGTGGTGGGATGAACTGGGAGATTGGGATTGATATATATACATTAATATGGATAAAATAAACAATAAGAACCTGCTGTATAAAAAAATAAATAAAATAAAATTCAAAACTACAGAAAGGACAGAACTCAGGCTGATTCTGAAATAAGGCATAACTTAGAAAACTCATTTGGTGAGTGTCCCATTATATGGACCTATGACACAGGACCTGGTACAAGAGGTATTGGGTGGCAATACCGATTTTAGAAGGTACATATGGAGCTATGGCTGTGTAAACTCCCACAACAGGGGAAGGCCTACATGGGGGTGGCTCTGATTTCCCACATCAGTCAAGGCTCCATCCCGCTTTCCAACTGCTCCAGCGCATGGGAGACCCGGAAAAGACCATCTACACGTTCTTATGGCAACTTACATTTCTACAGGGTCCTATGAATGGCACCAGTGGTTCTTTGTGGGCAACCACAGACCACAGAAACTTATCAAACTCTCATCAACTAATGTCATGTTCAGAAAGAAAGTTTGAATAACCTGGGGGGTACGCCTTCATGATAATTCTGAAGGTATATAAAGAACATAGACTTCTTAACTCTGTCATGTATGCTTCCTGAGTTCAGTAAACTGCTGTCCCCTACTCAGACATGGGAGTATGATTTTTGTGGTTCCAGTGTTATGTATCAAGAATCCCAAGAGCAGCCTCCACGTTTTAGAAAGAACCTTGTTGGGGGGGGCAAGGATACCCTGGGGGTGGAGAGAAGGTTGCAGGGGGTGTCAGGGGAAAAGGAAGAGCCTGCCAGTTAGGGTCTTGGGAATCCCCAAGAAAGTAATACAGGAATAAATTACAAAGGGCTCCTTGCTCCTCTCTGTTTCCTCTTTCTGACAAAATGAATCAGTGCTTCTATTTTATTTTTTTAATGAATTTCAAAGCATCCTTCACGGAGCAGCATTAGCAGAGGCATTAGACACATCCGCATCTGAGAAGCACTTTAATTACAGTGAAGCTCAGAGCTCATCCTCCTCTAAATCAGAGAATGTGTCTGAGTATAGAAAGCAAGAGAGAGACTCATCCTCTCTTGGATGAGGATTTTCTTAGGGCTAAAAATTGGCCTCACAATCACCAGGCCAGCACTGTCCTGCCACTTGCGGGGTGGGCAGTGAGGTGGGAATTTCCTCCTCCTCTCCAACCCACTTGGGCATATGACCCCCGACCCTCTGCACGTCCTCATGCAGAGTAACAGAGGAGAGTGCATGCCAGGTTGCCACTGTTTAAACTCAGCTCTGCTCCTTCCAGCCCTGAGCTTCAGCTGAGTCATTTAACCAGTCCGCATCTGTAAAATGGGGATAATGACTGTGCTTCCTGCATAGAGTTATCGCAAGAACCAACTGAGTTAACATGTGCAGCGCTTAGAACAACTGGCTGGCAAGGAACAAACAGGAGATGTTGATGGTTACTCTATTACATAATTTTACATTTTTCTCAGCATTGCTGAGCCCTCTATGATGACCATTTTTCTTCATAGGAAGCAATTGTGATAGTAAAGAACCCTCATGGATAACCAGTTTGGGGTTAAATACATGCTCTATCCAAAAGAAAAAAAATGCAGGCTTGACAAATAAATGCTATCCTAGGACAAGAGGTAGCAAACTTTTTCTGTAAAGAGCTGGATGGTTAATGTTTTAGACTCTGCAGGCCCAGCAGTCTCTGTCACAAGTACTCGACTCTGCTGTCATAGGGTAAAATCAGCCACAGGCAATGTGTAAATGGATAAGCATGACTGTGTTCCAATAAAACTTTATTCACAAAACCAGGCAGCAGGCCAGATTTGGTCCACAGCTGGAGTTCCCCAACCCCAGTGCGGTCCCAGGCTATAGACTCCACAAGAGAAGGACCAAACCCATCATGTTCACCTTGACATCCTGCTGCTGAGCATGTGTGTCTGGCACACACTTGCTGTTCACATTCTGATGAATTTCTGAGTGAATGAATAAAAACTCCAGAGGGAAGGGTTTTTCATTCCTTTAAACGTTGGACCTTGGCACACCTATTCAGACTGTGAAATGTGCAATTCGAAGTTCTGCCAATAGACATGACAAAAGAGCTCCTGGGAATGATACACCATGTACATCCAAGGGTTTCAGGCTCTCTGGAAAATAAGTGTTATTAAAAAAAAAAAAAAAGATAGTGCCAGAGACTCCAGCAATCCACAGCGCTGCCTTTTTATAAAGCTTTGTCTACTCTCCATTATGGACTCAGATGTGTCAGCAATGGCCAGCCGTCTCCTATTGCTGGGCCGCCCAAGTCTGAGGAGCACAAGACCTGAAACTTCCGCCACATTGTTCCTGCTTCCCGGGCTGGGCTCTCGGGAGAGGTGATTCAGTTGTGAGTGGCCTCTGGAGTCACACAAACCCATGGGCTCTGTGAGCTTAATTAAGCACATGACTTCCTCTCCTTACGCTGTGGGTTCCTTGTCAGTACAACAGAAATAGTAATATTCCTGACTTCCATGGTTGATGTGAAGACGAAGCAGGATGATGCTCAGCATGTTGTCCCTTTAACAAGCACTCAACAAAAACCAGCTTTATGATTTCTGGACCAGCACCTAGCGCCTGTCGAAGTGATTGCTGAGGGCAACCTTGCCCTGGTCCTGAATGGCCAGTTGATGCCTGGGAAGGAAGGAGCCTGAAAGGCAGTGCTTCCTGCTTCCTTCCCACCTTTACTTAACCCCTTCCTTCTCTTCCCCCCTTCTCCTTGGTGGTTTCCACATCTGCAGGAGATGACAGTGTTCTGAATACTTTGGGAAGCAGGGCATCCTCTGGAAGCTAGAAAACATACCCCCAAGGGTTCAAACCAGAGAGAACAGGCACACGCTGAAGCTTACTTCAACAGGCACTTAAGACTGGGGGAATTGAGGGGAGCGCTTTTCAAAACGAGGCGGAATGCGAGAGGCAAGGATCCTGTTCCTAGCTCATAATGAGCAGATTCGGAGGCATGAAGCCAGTGAGAGAGAGATGCCCACTGTGCCTGGTTCTCCCTATTGGAGAACAGGAAATAATCATTTTAGGACTGTCTCGGGTATAATTAAAATGAGGGTTAAAGCACTTGGCAAAAAGAAAGCATGATCTATGAAGGGGTGGCATTTAATTGTAATGATTATACAGATAGCAGGATAACACTGTAAGCCACCACAGGTCTAAAATAGTTTTAGGAACAGCTCTGCCTGGAGGCTAAATGACCTCAAAGCACCTTCTAAATGATGCTCTATGACTACCGACAATCTCATCAATTTCAGAATAACAGAGCAGAAGCCCACCTGAATTAGTGACGAGCTGGACTTTGCAATCAGTCCATCAAATCCAGCCCTTATAGAAATTAAAAAGTGGGCCTAAAATAACCCAATGTTCCTATGACATGCTTGCTTAGAAACAGATAAAAATTACATGCAGTTGCTTGTACCCGAGTAGGTGTTTATAGAGAGTTCCAGGGTACTCGAAAACAGTTTATTCTCATAATTAACATAAACTTTAGTCTGCAGTCTCTGACCCCAATCTTGGGGGTACGGTTGTTGTTCTGTTTTTAGCCAGGTAGAAAAAGAATTCCATAAAGGAATTCCTTTAATTTGCTATGCAAACCCTATCTTCACAAATGCTGCAAATGTAAACTTCACGTCTGTCTCAGTTACCACAATTTCTAATTTATGCAATCTGCATTCCTAAGGGCTGTGGGCCCCCAAACTGCAATTAAAATCCATAGGAATGCTGAGGACTCGGTTTGTGGCCTTTCGGGAGGGAGTGTGGGTAAGTACGTAGGAACCCCTCACTTGTCACTCCTTCACTCTGACCACAGGGCAGTTGACAGCTGGGCTGCAGAAAAATGCCTACAATCTCTGGCTGATCAGCTAAATAAGATTGACAGGCTTACTAGCCTGTGTTTGGGTCGAGGTCCAGACCTTTCTTTCCTGGGTTGAAAGCCAGGGGCCTGTGAGCAAAGCTCACGTAGTTTATCGGGCCAGTTGAGGTTTTGCCCCTCAGTGACTCCTGTGTTGACTGGACCAGGGTTTGTAGGAAGCAAGGGCAAGTTCAGGGCAGAAGTGCAAATTCCACCCAGCAACTCCCACTGTCCCAGGGGTGTGTGCTAGGGGAGAGGAGCATGGGAGGGGGGTGGCCAATGCACACTGCCAGGAACTTCAGCCGAGTCAGAATAGGAAAGGTGCCCGGCTAGTGACAACAGGGATGATCCAGGCTCCGCCAGCAATTTGCTTCCCACCACCAGCCTATCTCCCTAGCTCCAAGCCCGGGTTCTGTCACATAGTAGGCCCTCAGTAAAGTGAGTGAACGAATGAATGACTGAATATTTGTTTCTCTGTTGAATGAATGGAAGTTTCCAGACCACACAAGGTCATGGGTTGGCAAGTCTGGGGCAAAGCACATTTACAAGGGTGGTAGCTGAAGAAATTAGTCAGTGTGTGTCCTTTCTAAAATTGCTTGCTTTGGAGCCCAGGTTCCAAACGTCCAGAGTCCACCCTTGTTCAAAAGAGAGCCCACCACGTTGCCTCTTCTGAGACACAACCCTGTGATCTTTTTTTTTTTTTAATCTGTGTGTTCTTTCTTTTTTTTTTAACATCTTTGTTGGAGTATAATTGCTTTACAATGTTGTGTTAGTTTCTGCTGTTTAACAAAGTGAATCAGCTACACATATACATAGATCCCCATATCCCCTCCCTCTTGCATCTCCCTCCCACCCTCCCTATCCCACC
Organism: Lipotes vexillifer; assembly: GCF_000442215.2. Taxonomy (NCBI): domain Eukaryota; kingdom Metazoa; phylum Chordata; class Mammalia; order Artiodactyla; family Lipotidae; genus Lipotes; species Lipotes vexillifer. The sequence goes on from NW_006788168.1 coordinate 1,368,949, forward strand.
CCTCTAGGTGGTCTTATATCCCTATATCTACTCCCTCTTGCATCTCCCTCCCACCCTCCCTATCCCACCCCTCTAGGTGGTCACAAAGCACTGAGCTGATCTCCCTGTGCTATGTGGCTGCTTCCCACTAGCTATTTTACATTTGGTAGTGTATATATGTCCATGCTACTCTCTCACTTCGTCCCAGCTTCCCCTTCCCCCTCCCCGTGTCCTCAAGTCCATTCTCTGTGTCTGCGTCTTTATTCCTGTTCTGCCCCTAGGTTCTTCAGAGCCTTTTTTATTTTTTTTAGATTCCATATATATATGTGTTAGCATATGGTATTTGTTTTTCTTTCTGACTTACTTCACTCTGTATGACAGACTCTGGGTCCATCCACCTCACTACAAATAACTCAATTTCATTCCTTTTTACGGCTGAGTAATATTCCATTGTATATACGTGCCACATCTTCTTTATCCATTCATCTGTGATCTTTATTAGGGTCACTTATCTTGCGAGTAGGAATTATCATTTTTTAACATGATGATGTGCTGGGGGCAGTTGAGGTTTGCTGTAAATCTTCTGCTTTTCAGAATTAGCCAAATATGAGCTTGCATCCAGTAGATGGCACTTTGACAACGAAGGTCCCTGAACTCCTTGATAACAGCTTTTTAAATTCATCTCAACTTTTAAAATAAGAAGAATCAAGCCACAGCCCCTAACCGTGGTTGTGGATGGGCAGGGTTTGGCTGTAAATAACACCATAATTCTCCAAAGGCCCTTAATTTCAGCCTGAGGTTCAGGCAGAGGAAACATTTCCTGTGAAAATCTAAGGCAGGCATAGTCACTCCAAGCCCTGAAAAATCCTGAAAGAAATAAGGTTACAGGGCCTTCCCTGGTGCTACAATGTTTACGTTCGGTGATTTCTTTCTCTCCTACTAAAATACAATCTGGAAGCAAGCTTACCATCTGAAAGGACTCTTAAGTGGATTCCAGATGGATCTCCCTTTGATCCAGTTGATACGGACAGGAGAAGACCAAGAACAAACTCTATCCCATATTCCGAGTTGGCTACTAGAACATAAATATTTCAGAACATGAGCTAAAAACAAGCCCTGTACTGATAGGTGAGGAGAAGGTTCTGCAAGAAGAAAGGGCAAAGCCAAGGGAAGGAGAAACAAGAGACTTGCAGCACCATAGGTCACTGCCTTGGGAGGACGGTGTCATCATTTCCGGTTTTACTTTGGCTTAACGAAAAGGTCACCGTCTATTTCCGTCATCTGGCACATTTGAGAGGAGTGGAAGAAAAAAGTTAAAGATTAGCTCCACTTTTTCACTCTGGGCTATGCCAAGTGGCTGTGTGCACAATGCTACAGAGTAGAGGAGATAAAGCCAAGTGCAAGGTGCCTAGTGTTTCTTCCCAATAACCCCAGCAGCCCCAGAGCCAAGATTTAGGGACTGAGACAGGATTACCAGGATCGGAAGGCAAAGAAAGGCTTTGGCCCTGTGGGTGACAGCTCTATCCTTACACGTGTATAACAGTTCTTACCTCCTGGGGTTGTTGTGTGGGACAAACATAGGCAAAGCACCTGGTACAATGCCTGGCACTTAGTAGATGTTCAATAATTACTGTAGGGTTGGTTCTCCTTTTTTTTTTTTTAAGTTAAGTAATGACTTCCATACTTTATAAAGGACATTTAGAACATTCATATATTTGAGCGTCACAATAACTTTGTGAGAGAGGAGCAAACTCTTAATACTGTATTGCTCATGAGGAAAATGGTGCTCAGAAAGTTTTAATGAATTGTCCAAAGCCATGCGTTGGATAAATGGAGATCTTGGACTCGAAAGTGACATGATTGGATTCTAGCTTCAAGTGGTCTTTCTGCTGTGCCAACTGCATCATCTTTTGTATAACTTCAGTGCTTTTGTTCCTTTCTTCCGGAATTTCCTATCGTTTTGCATCTATGAGCCTAGAAAAGTGGCAAAAAATACTGAGCCTTTGTAGTCTTTTTTCAGGTGTAGTTCATTTCGGGTTGTTCCTAATAGTTATATGTCATAGTGAGTAAACAGTTCTGATAATTTGGAAATAAGGTGATCTGTGTGTGAGTGGATATGTTTCTACTCTGGGCTAAAATAGCAAAAGTAGCAGGAGACACGTAACCCTGATGTTGTTAAAAAAGACAATACTTGCTCTAATTCTATGATACACGTAAAATGTATTCTACTATACATTTGGTAAATTGCATATAAAATAAAATACCTGTAGCATTTAGTACAGATAGATAATGGTGTTACATAATCCAAATTAGAAAATGATAAAAGAAAATTCCGCAAAGGGGGAAAAAAAGGTATTTTTTTCATGTTTTATGATTTTCCAGTGTTAGGGTATATGGTCCTAATTTGTTCCTGTACTTTCACTAAAGGCTTCTGGAAATTCTCCTCATAAGACTCTATTTTTATGGAGAGCTAAAAAAAAAATTAAAAAGTGAACCCTTTTCAGGGGAGAATTTTCTATGTGCTTGGTCATAGTCTAATTTTTGCCCCAAAGATGGCTTTTATCCAGGCCTGTTTAGTAGTTGGAACAAACCTGGATGCCTCAGCCACAGACATTTATTCTGTCTAATAAAAACACTGTGGAATTTGCATACCATATTTCAATAGCCAGGAGGTTTTCATTTATTTCCACTTATTTATTTATTTATTTAATCCTATTTTGGAAAAAAAAAAAAAAAAAGTAATAAAAGCCAGAAGCTAGCACCAGGGAGGCCTAGGTTGGAATCATTTTGTCTAGTGGTCTTTGGTACATGTGCCGAGGAACAAATGTGCCCAGTCCTTCTTGGCATCTTGATGCACCACGGGCTCTTTTGCAAAGTTAAGAGACTCAGAGATCTGTGGTTCCTGGTGGGAAAAATATGATTTGGCTCCCATAGCTTTTCCTTCCCTGGGACTAGTGGTTTAATTAATGATGTTGGAAAACTAAGCTAAACACAGACACCATTGCAGTAGGAGGTAGGAACAGCATAAAGGCCCAACCTCGAGTTGTGGGCCTTGGGCCGGTAGGAATTCAAGAGAAAGATGGTGCCATCTGCCCATCTTCTTCAGGAATTGCCGTGGCCACAGGCGACTGGCTGTTGGGGGCTGGTGCTTCCCCTTCTCTGTGTGTTAAGACTGGTTACGGGTGCTTCTTCTCCACCTTTTGTCCCATCACAAAACACTGCAAACAGTATTTGTATAAGGACATCGGGGAGCCTGGGTGGTGCCGGTTCAGAGAGCTCAGTGCCCTCCCCCTCCATTCACATCGGCCAAGGAGGTCAATTTGCTCCATTCATGGTACACTGGGAATCAATTACCAATTTGGGTCCTGGGGAGGAAGGAAGAGAGAACAGCAGGATATATACACTTCTACCTAAGCGCCCCCCTTGTTACCATTTTTTTTAATGATTCCTTTCAACTTAAAATATAGTTACTAATCTAGGGTTGAAGCTAGAGAAGGGAGACACAAAACTACCACTGAGTACCCAATCAGTGGAAATATCCTATAGTAGGACATTCTAAAAGTCCGGTCTTCAACTTTGCAGATCTGGACATTTGATTCTTTTCAGTGTACCCAGATTCAGGAGGTCTGGTTCTCATTAAGCAACCTCATAAGAGACTGATGCATAAACAGTAATATCAATTTAAAAGTTTGTAATAGAAGCTCTTCCTTTCTTATGGTTAAAAATTTACAGTTTATGGTCTAGATCACCTTCTCAATATCAGAGAAGTCCATTTGGAACCAGAAAGTTGTTTGGGGAGCACAGAGTCAGAACCAAAGAGTGTGGCTGGATATCCTTTAGAGAATTTTATTTAGGCTGTGGGAAAGCCTGGTGGATGAACCATCCATGCCTTACCTTAGAGTACCCCTTTCTAGTGATCACGATGCTCGTGAATCCCAGATCCAGTGGTTCGGTCCTCGGATGATACTGGATGAACACAATTCTTACCCTCTAATTTTCCCTTTTAGAGACTCTAAGCAGGCCGTCCTCTGTGGTATAATACAACTTTTCAGATTAGTAAAATCATATTCTACTCACATGTCCCTGAAATTATAACCAGTGTACTTCAAATAGTCTTGATGGCTTTTCAGATATTCTTTCCTAAGTGACTCCTCCAGTGGGTCTCACCAGCTATGTATGAACTCTTAGTGTTGCCAAGCTGATATTTTCAGGTTCAGGGGGTGCTTTACTTCACTTTTTACTAGCATCCTCTGATGATAAGTGGCAAGAAAAGATAAGATCCTTGTTCACCTTAACATATGTGGGTCAGTGCTTTCTAATAAAAATGGAAGACGTTAAAAAAAATCAGCTACAACTATAGATCCTTAATTCAGCTTAACTAGGGAAAGGACTAATTTGAATTAGCAAAAGTCTTAATCACAGCTTTTGTTTCTTAAAGCTCTGACTTAATGAAAAGTACTCTGAATTGGAATGAGATCTCTATTCCATTTCCCTCCTCCATTCACATTGGCCAAGATCATTAACCTCTTCAGGTCTCAGTTTTCTCATCTGTAAAATAAGAGTATTGAGCCAACTTGCCTCTAGGGACGCTACCCGCACAGTATTTACTTTCTTTAATGTGTCTACCTGTAGCCCTCAAGCAAAAGAATTGCCATTTGCAGGCAAGTAAGTGTAGCTTGCAATAGTTAGATGGTCCTGCCCCAGTGAAACACAATTTTCAGTCCCTGGAACTCCTAGTAGCTTAGTGATGACAACAGCAACAATAAGCATTAGATTCCAAAATTAGATCTGTGTTTACCTTCAAGAATATACAGTGCCTCACACTGGGCTTGAATGAATGCCAGTTATTCAAAAAGCTTTACTTAGTACATACTATTTACTTGGGTCTGGGAGGTAAAGGGCAGTTTACTAAGATAAAACCCAGTGTGGTTTAGATTAGTGCCTTCAGAGCTCAGATCCAGCAGGAGATACAGAACATGTACATCTGCTCTATAATATGGTACCAAGTGGTTTATCCCATGTGAAGCCCACTGAGAAAGCACAAAAGGTAGAGCAGTTAATCCTGCCTAAAAAGGAAAGGGGGAGGGGGGAGGAGGTGACATCTGAACCAAGCCTTGTAGGATGAAGTAAAGAAAGATGGTGGAGCTGGATTGTGAGGCAGGGTGATCTGGAAAGCAGGGGATTGGGAGGACGGTGAGTCGGAAAGGGGAAGAATTGCCACAAGATGTGTCTGGAAGGGTGTGAGTGGGCTTTGAATGATATGCAAAAGCATTTGGGCTTCATCTTCAATCAGGAGAGTTCCATGATCAGACTAGCACTGGGGGGAGGCCAGAATGTTCTGGAGAGAGGTTTTGAACAGGGAAAATCTGGAGGCCAGAAGAATGGCCTGGAGACTATTACAGTGGCCAGGTAGCAAGTGATAAGGGTCTGTATTAGGATGGTACTGGGGGGATGGATTTGAGAGACGTTCCAGAGGAAGAAGAACCCACACAAATTTGGCAGCCAATCAGATATGGGAAGTGACAGGGCGAGAGGGGCATGAAAAAAGACTCAGGTTTTGGTTAGAACAGTGGGCCCCAAGGGACACTGGTTTCTTTTATGCTTACAGATACTGGTAACCTGTGCTATAAAGAAAAGTGGTGCTTAGGAAAGGTGAGTGAACGTCAGAAGGGCTCAATAAATAAAACCCACAAGCAAAAAGATTCTTAATGTCTTTAGACTTTGCGTGGCAGTGAGAAATTAATGACATGAGAAGAATAAAATGATCCAAAGAAACCATGAGCTTTTAAGAAAAAGTGGTTTTGAGAGAGTTTGCAGTTATTGTTTGCTTAGGGTTTTGTTTGCTTTTTGTGTTGTTTTGGTTTAGTATGTTTTGTATGCTTGTTTGTTTGCATAAAATATTGTCATTAACCTTAGAATGGAAATGATGCAATAATAACACAACAGAGTTTGAGTCTGATCTCTGGATTAGCATTCCAACTCTGAAAGAACCATCATTTCTCCACCACACTACTCATGGTTTCAGGTGGAAGGTATGTACCTTCAGACCTCTGACATCTTTTGTCTGACAAGTCTTCAGGACTGAGTTTTCCCATAAGTAGAAGACAAAGCATATCCTTGATCAGAAAATGAGATGGAGAAGCAACTAAAGCTGGCAAGCCAGCTAAAACAGCTAATACTGCCCTCCTGCCCCCGCCCCCAACCCCGGAAAAATTACCACAGGGCAAGTACATTGTAGCATGCATTAAAATATTTTACATTCTTGTACCCAAACAAGATGCAAAATAGATTATTTTAAAATTAATCTTGCCAGGGATTTCCCCGATGGTCCAGTTGTTAAGGCTCCATGCTTCCAAGGCAGGGGGCACAGGTTCAATCCCTGGTCAGGGAACTAAGATCCCACATGCTGCATGGCGTGGCCCCCCAAAAATAAATAAATAAATAATTAATTCTGGGACAACTAAGTGTCCATATGAAAAAATATAAAATCAAATTCCTCCCAGTTTACACTAATACAGCAGTACATTCCATGTGAGTTATAGACCTTAATGTGAAAAATATTAAATTAGTTTTGCCAATGAAATGTGATAAATGCTTGAATACGTGATTGTTCTAATACTCTATTATCCTGTCAAATCCTCACGACAAAAAGGATTGTTGTCGCTATTTAACAGGTGAGAAAACTGAGGCATAAAGAGATAAATAATTTGCCTAAGATCATGTAGTTAGTAAGTGGAAGAACTGGGGTTTGAGCCCAGGCAATCTAATCCCAGAATTTATGACCTTAACCTCTCTGCTATGTTACCCCCAATTAAGTAAGCGAACTAAATAATGATAATGCTCGTATGACCAAATATTTTGCAGTGTTTGCAACTAATAAACAGTTAAAAGTAAGAACAGCTGCTGACATGGGGAAATATATAACACATTGTTCTGTGGGTAAATAAGCTTATAAAACTATGGATAGCATAGCATAATTCTATTGAAAAGTATTTTACATATATTAAGTACGTATACATAGGCATTGAAAGAGTATTACATATACAATTTAACAGTGATTATCTCTGGGTAGTGGAAGTATTGGTGATTTTTATATTCTACTTAAGAATTTTCTGGGGGCTTCCCTGGTGGCGCAGTGGTTGAGAGTCCACCAGCCGTTGCAGGGGACACAAGTTCGTGCCCCGGTCCGGGAAGATCCCACATGCCGCCTAGCGGCTGGGCCCGTGAGCCATGGCCGCTGAGCCTGTGCGTCCGGAGCCTGTGCTCCGCAACGGGAGAGGCCGCAACAGTGAGAGGCCCGCGTACCGCAAAAACAAAAAAAGAATTTTTCAGATTTTTCTAAAATCTTAAAACTTAAAAACTTTAGAAGTTGCACTTGGAAACTTTTGAAACTTCCAGTTTGAAGTTGAAACTGAAACTTCCAGTTTCCAGTCCAAGTTGTGAAGAGTTGCAAGTTGTCACTTCTGTCCTCACAATAAGAAAAAAGCTGTACAAACCAAAATTCAATGCCTCTTCTTAGATCCATCAGAGAATGGAGATCACAGAGCAAACTGCTGCCCCCAAACTGGAGAGACAGACAGGCAGATACAGAGAATCACAGCTTATATGAAGCAGAAGCCCATGACCGGAGCCAGCATCTATAGGAACACTTAAAACTGTAATTTATAAATTACCAGAGGCTCAGTCTATTATAGCTCTAGAGTTAAAAACACCTGGCAGCCTAGGTTTAGGGGCCCGCACACTTTCCTGAGTTTTACCTGCAAGAGCTCTACCAGGTTCCCACTGTGAATATGGGAGAAAAATCCCCTCATGCTTCTAGCAGGGGCAGGGGCAAAGTAAACATTCTGAAATAAGGCAGAGCATCCTGTTCCCTCAGTAAAGCCTGCTCTCAAGGGACACTGTTTAACTAAGTATAACTCACTGGGGTTTTACCAGATCATAACCAACAGAGGGGAAGGGAAATACCCAACTCCAGTCCAGTCTAGCCTTTGACATGGGGGAAGGGAAATACCCCACTCAGGCTCACTGGAAGATTGAGATCTAATGATAGGACTATAAAATGTGTTCCCTCCCCTCATACCTTACCACCACATCAGTTAGGGCTCCTGTAAAATAACAAGGATTACAGGGAAAAGAACTGTAAACCTCAGACACTATTTAAGTAGTCTCTAGTCTCTTATCCCAAAGATAACAGGAGAGACAAAAATAAGGACATTAGAGGAAACTTCAGCCTCTGACACAACAGCTATAACAGAGTAAACACAGCCTAACTCCTAGCCAGATAAACATAAAACCTCATGTTAAAGTCCTATCTACCTCCATTTCTTTTTCACCATACATCGTGTCTAGCTCTCAACAAAAAATTACAAGGTATAGTAGAAGGCAAAAAACATGGTCTGAAGAGACAAAGCAAACATCAGAACCAGACTCAGATATGACAGAGATTTGAGAATGGTCAGACCAGAAATTTAAAAATAACTTTGATTAATATGCTAAGGGCTCTAATGGAAAAAGTAGACAACATGCAAGAACAGATGTATAATGTAAGCAGCTAAAAAAGAATCAAAAGGAAATGCTAGAAATCAAAAATACCCTAACAGGGGGACTTTCCTCGTGGTCCAGTGGTTAAGACTCAGCGCTCTCAATGCAGAGGGCACGGGTTCAATCCCTGGTCAGGGAACTAAGATCCCGCATGCTGCACGGCGTGGCCAAAAGAAAAATACCCTAACAAAAATGAAGAATGTCTTTGATGGGCTCATCAGTAAATTAGACATGGTCGTGGAAATAATCAGTGAGCTTAGAAGATATGTCAATAAACACTTCCAAAACTGAATTGAAAAGAGGAAAAAAATAAATGAAAAAGACAGAACAGACTATCCAAGAACTGTGGGACGATTACAAGAAGTGTAACATACAAATCAAGGGAAAACCAGAAGGAGAAGAAAGAGAAAATAACTGGAGAAATACTTGAAGTAGTAATGGCTGAGAATTTTCCAAAATTAATAAGAGATATGAAACCACAGATCCAGAAAGCCTGGAAAATACCAGGCAAGATAAATAGCCCCAAATATCATATTCAAACTGCAGAAAACCAAACACAAAGAGAAACTCTTGAAAGAAGCTGGAGATGAAAACAAAACAAAAACCAAAAACCAACTTACCTACAGAGAAACAGGACAAGAATTATATCAGACTTCTCTTCAAAAACCATGCTAGCAAGAAGAGAATGGAGAGAAATATATAAAGTGTTGATAGAAAAATCCAACAACTTAGAATTCTGTATCCAATGAAATGATCCATCAAAAGTGAAGTAAAGTCTTGCTTAGGCCAAACATAAATTCAGGAAATGTGTCACATGTAGACCTGCCTTGCAAGAAACATTAAAAGAAATTCTTCAGAAAAAAAGAAAATTAGGGCTTCCCTGGTGGCGCAGTGGTTGAGAGTACGCCTGCCGTTTCAGGGGACGCGGGTTCGTGCCCCGGTCCGGGAAGATCCCACATGCCACGGAGCGGCTGGGCCCGTGAGCCATGGCCGCTGAGCCTGCGCTTCCGGAGCCTGTGCTCCGCAATGTGAGAGGCCACAGCAGTGAGAGGCCTGCGTACCGGAAAAAGAAAAAAAAAAAATTATATAGGTCAGAAACTCAGGTCTATATACAGAAAGGAAGAGCATTAGAGAAGGAGTAGATGAAGTAAACCAGGAGCCACACTTACACAGAAGATGCAGGAGACCACGAGCCCAAAGTCACCTGCCAATCAGAGCTCCATGAATGCAGGGCACACTCTGCCACAGAGTTTGCTGGAACTGCCCTGACTCAGAAGCTCCATCAGAAGCAGAAAAAAAAAAAAAAAAGACTTCTCTCTTTAGTCAATTTCCTATCAGTTTCCCATAAATAACCAAAATAGTCTACCCCTTTGGCTACTTAGCACCATTCTTACCATAATTAAACTTCCATATAATAAAACAGTAGCCACATCATGCATCCACTACCAGCATGCAACTATTGGAATTAAGATAAAGATAGCCTCACCCTCTTCCCAAAAAGAGAAGGTGCAAAATCCTGTCCGTTACCACATCCGTATTTGGGAGATATTAATTCTGCTTCTAGTTCAGTCACAGTACCACCTGGATATTTTGTAATCTGAAGATTAAATTGCAAAGTTAACAACTGCCAACAAAACTGACAGACCTGTATCTAGATTGACCAATAAAAAGAGAGAGAGAGACTCAAATGACCACCAACATTCCTTATATAAAACAGGAGGAGAAAGGAGGAAAAGAATTGGTTTTATGTACATATATATGTGTGTTGTGAGTTGAATTGTGTCCCCCCAAAAGATGTATTTAAGTCCTAATATCCCGATACGTATGAATGTGACCTTATTTGGAAATATGGTCTTTGCTTATGTAACCAAATTTAGATGAGGTCATACTGGATTAGATGAGCACTGACTCCAATGACTGGTGTCCTTATAAGGAGAGAGAGATTTGGAGAAACACAGACATACCCAGAGGGAAGAAGGCCATGTGACAACAAGGGCAGAGACTGGAGTGATGCAGCTACAAGCCAAGGAAAGCTGAGGATTGCCAGCAACCAGCCGAAGCCGGAAAAGACAAGAGCCTTTAAATGGAGCATGACCCTGCCAACACCTTGATTTCAGATTTCTAGCCTTTGAAAACTATGGAAAGATTAAATTTCTGTCTTAAGAAAAATAAAGATGAATTTGCTTCATAAGTTTTAAAAAGCCCCCCTCCTGATCCCCAAGTGGTTTTGTTAGTAGAAGCCAGGATGCACTTGGGCATCTGGATCCCCTTACCTGGTTTAGCTTAAGTTGGAGGCTGTTTTACAAGAACTGAATTGTGCTTTTCAGCCTCTAATATGCTGTAACCTGATTTGGTATCAATTCACTCTTCAAATATACGTTTAATTTTCAAGTAAATGCTTAGCCACTGTGATGTTTAGAAATTTAAATGAAAAGATTAAAATGGTTAAGAGTATTCAATTTTCTCTGTGCTTCTAAAACCACGAATTTATTTTTATCTGAACCACTCATTTTATTTTTTGCCTATCTAGTTCTTACCTGTATCAGAATCCCAGCAGGAAGCAAGTGACACACTAACATCAGGATAATTTGAGGAGGTGTGAGCAGGGCATGTGGGAAGAACAAGGGACTGAGCAGAACCCTGGGATCAGTGACCTCAGAGCCATCACTAGCCCTAGGACCAAAGGGACAGATGACATTTAAATGGAAGAATATATCTTAAAACAAATATCCGGATTCTATCACATGGTAGAATGTAGGGCGCTAAATTCAGGAAATAGAGTAATACACTCTCTCCTCCCTCCTCTTGGGACTTTACAGAAACACTCAACGAATGACTCCACAAATAAATAGCACAGACAGTGGTTAAGTTCCATGAATGAAAAGAAGAGGAGGCTATGAGAGGTTTCAGCAGAGGGCTGGGACCTGGTCCCTGCCGGCCAGGGAAGGCTTTCCTGAGAAAGTGATGTTAGACCTGAGATCTGTGGGATGCAGAGGAGTTTCCAGCTGCAAGAGTGGGCAGGAGGGGACTGTGAGATGGTGGGAACAGCGCCCGCAGTGACCTTGACCTTGGAAAGGATGTGGCACATTTAATTTAATGTATCCAAGAGAAGCCCAATATGGTTGAAGCTCACTCCCATGAGGGGGAGGGAAGGACCTAGAGCTGAAAAATGGGGAGGGAACAAATCATGCCAGGCAGGTCTCGAAGGCTGGGTTGGGATTCGGAACTCATACGAAGAGAGAAAAGTGACAGGAGGATTTTAAATGGGGATGCCAGGATCTGTCTTCATTCCTAAAAGATACTTAAAGGCAAGGCTGTATTTTGCTCATTTTCTAATCCTGCCTGGTAACATTACACACAATCGGTGCTTCACATATTTGTTGAACTGCGTTTCAGTTCTGTAAGAAAGGTGTTTTAGAAATTGTGTTTAGCAGTGGAAACTAATGGGGGTGTGTGTGGAATGAAATTGGGGATGAAGCAATGGTTGCTTTCCTTCCAGAAATCTGTTTTCTCTGATTACCATATGTCAGGGTCACATAAAATGAAAAAGATGCACTTGCTTAAAAGAACATAAAATCAGCATAAGGAAAATATTATTTCTCATGTATTTCTGGTTAAAATCATCCGCTATGAAATCACACTGCTTGAATTGGAATCCAGGTTTAATTACTACTTACTAGCTGTGGGTCCTTGGGCAAGTTACTTAGACTCTCTGGGCCTCAGTTTTCTTATCTGCAAAAAGGAGATTATAATAGTACCTATTTCATCTCTTTGTTGTGAAGATTAAGTGAGAATAGATGAGAGGCATGTCAAAGACTGCCAGGCACACAGTTAAGGGCTCAGTAATGTCACCTCTTATTAATTGCATACAAATGCCCTGGCGCATATAAAAAGTTGCTTTCCCCAACTGTAAAGTAATTTGCTCTTTAAAATGTTCCCAATCCTTGATTCTTAACGGTGGCTGTTATGTGTTCTTAATAATTATATAATGGTAAGATGACTTTTATCAAAATGTTTAATGCATCAGGTTTTGTTGGGCTTATTACACCAAGTAATAAGATCTCTCCCCAGTATTAAACTGTTTTCTGATACTTTCTAGATAATGCACTTTAAGAAATGTTTAAAGCTAACAACGTATAAATTCATGGCATGTAATTTTCCTTGATTTCCAGATCATTAGAGGCCTCACGAAACGTGTCTGGGGTCTCCACGAAGGCATGGTCTTTTTTTTTCTCCTCTTGACATTTCTCAACTTGCAGAGAGCTGTACATTTTAATACGTTTTCTTCCCCACTCTCCCGCCATGTATTCCTAAGCGAAAATATGCACATCAGTGCACGAACATCACATAAATTGATTAGTGAAGCTTACGAAGGTTAGCTTAGTAGACGAGATATTCATTCTCTCTCTCCTACCTGCAAAACAAGACTCCTGATATATCAGTTTCATAAATCATTCTCCAACTAGTCCGTGACAGGCAAAAATCAAAGAACAAGTTAGCACTGAACCGATTACAGATTAGAAATCAGGCGACAGCAGGCCCCATTGTTTCTTCTAGAATGTACCCCGAATGGGTACACTGCAGTGCATGGGTAAGCATGCCCATACTTGTTGACAGAATTATTTTTAGAAAGTAATGCTTTCCCATTTATAAACCCCAGAGAGAGGCAGCATGATGTGTAGGTGGTAGCTCTCAGCCCTGGCTTCAGATCAAAATTACCTGTGGAGCTTTTAAAAATCTGCAGATGCCATGACCTCACTCTAGACCAATGGTTCTCAGCCTGTGCTGCACATGTGAATCGCCTGGGGAGTTTTTGGAAACTAGGATGCCTGCCAGGCCGCCCCACCCCAAACCAATTGCATCAGAATCTCTGGGGGTAGGGCCTAGAGAGAGAGGCATTGCTTAATCAGCCCTCCAGGTGATTCGAATATATAGCCAGGCCCGAGAACCACCCCTCCGGGTGGACTGAATTCACTTATTCATTTAACGAATAAGTACTGGCTGCTCCTATATGCCAGGCCTTGCTGGCAACATAGCACTTAGGGAAATAAACACTCCCTGCTCTCCTGGGCTTAGAAATCTGAGTCCAAATCTTCAGGGGTGGGGCTAGGCATCTGAAATTTCTAAAAGCTGAACAACCAAGATTGAGAATCGGGGAGTAGTAGAAAGGGCAAGGAGTCCAACAGCCGTGCTTGAATCTTGGTTCCTCTGCTTACTGGCTGTTTGATCTGGGGTAAATTATATAACTGTTCTAAGCCTCCGCTTCCTTTAAAATGATGAAAAGCAAATCTTCCACTCTAATGCTGTTATGAGTTTTAAATGAAAAAAAAAAATCGATAGAAATCTTGGTGCAGTAGCTGGTACCTACTAGGCATCCAATCAATGTTTTCTTTTTTCCTCATCCCTTTCATTTCTCCCATTGTCCTTAAAGCAATATATGTGCTAAGTACGTGTGATGTACAATTGAAATACCAGACGCTGGCCCTGGCTTTCCAGGAGTTATGGTGTAATAAACAGTTAAAGATCGGCCACATCATACCTAAGCTATTCCTAGGTGTGTGCTATCAGCCACTTTTATTGCTGCAGGGTTTCTGAATGGAGAGAAATAATCACTGAGAATCAGGAGCCAGAGGTTTCCTGAAGAGGAAGAATTTAAGAGGGGGGTTTAAAGGTGTGTACGTTTTGTCAGCAGAAGAGCAGGGGTGGGGCGGGGGGGTATTGCAGGCTGAGGAAACAGCATAGCCAAGGTAACTTCGAAATAATAGCTGAAGGTAGGTCATGTTTAAAGACAATATATATATATATCTTTCAAACATTATTTGACACATGGCTATACATGTCATTGATCAAGAAAGTGGAGTTTACCTTGTTATCGGTGTGTGTGTGAATAAAAATGTACACGTTGTACATGTTTAAGAACATGTATGAGGTTTATGTTTTTAATTAGAAATGCATTTGTTTTATATGCATATTCCTGAGTATGTTATTTAGGAAAATGCTGCATGCATCTATCTATCTTTCATCGCATTCTCCTTGGGGGTATCGGCAGGCCTTATTAGAAATAACTCATTAGCCTCATAAATAACAATGAAGTTTTCCTCAGCACGAAGAACAAAGAACTGAATCAAGATGACACCATCTTCCTTGTAATGAATTTTCACTCAGGTGAACATTTAAGTCCTGTTGGAGGTTGGTCCAGAATGGTTAGCCCCTGACCAATTGTAAACAGCCAAGAAAGTGAATTTGCTTAAAAGCAAGCCAGTCTAGCAAGCACCAGCGAGCAGCAGTCGCCTCCGCAGGGCAGCCCGGCATTCGGTTCCAGCCTCCGCTGCAAGGTCTGGGCCTCCAGCAGGCTCTGCGGACTGTGGCTGACAGCGTATCCCTCCTCTGCTGAGATTACTTGGAATGACCTACTTTGAAAATGGTGTAAAGTCGGCCGAGTGTCTAGCAGTTGGGGGAGCAAACAGGCCTGCCCAGAGGGCTTCTGGCAGAAAAGAGC
The DNA here is from genome assembly GCF_000442215.2 of Lipotes vexillifer. NCBI lineage: Eukaryota > Metazoa > Chordata > Mammalia > Artiodactyla > Lipotidae > Lipotes > Lipotes vexillifer. The sequence goes on from NW_006788168.1 coordinate 1,383,968, forward strand.
AGGCTCTCTCTCAGGGGCCCCTCCAGGAGCCGTGTGTATGGATTTGTTTAGGTGGGTAGTTGCTCTTTTTTTGTTGTTGTTCCCAGGGCCTTGGCTGTTACAATTCATCTCTGTGCTCTCTGAGTACCGGCTATTGATTGGCTGGGCCAGTTGTTACATCAGAGAAAGGCAGCCAATCAGAGCAGGACTCTGCCTGTCTCCCTGCTGCAAACAGCTGAAGTTGTAATAAACAGGAACTCCAGGTTCAGCCTGGCACTGCTCTCTCCAGGGCAAAGCCTGGAGGAATACGAGGACTCAAAGCTGAGTCACAGATCAGGGACTTCCTGAGGCCTCTGCCCGGGTCCCCAGGTGGAGCACTGACTAAGGCTCCCTTCCACCCAGGTTCATTATTTCCTCTGAGTATCTGACTTTTAAGGCCAACATGGATGTCTGTGGGGTGTGGGAAAGGGAGAAACCAGAGGAAAGGGGGCAGAAATGTTGGCGATTACACGATTTGACCACTTTAAGTGATGACTCTAGATAATCCCTTCAGGACCGCCTGCTTAAAAAAAGGGAGGCCAGCTTTGAATCTAGGGAAATTATCTGCACTTGTAAATCAGCTTAAAAATGAGTTTTTTATTTTCCAGAGGAGCTGCTCTGAATTCAGAATAAGTAACTTCCAAATGTTTACCATCTGATAAGACTCTTCTTAAGATGAGGTATTTGTTTATACACAAATGAAGAGAATGGGAGCTGGCTTATCAACTTTTCCCTCAGGAAGAGCATGATGATTTCTCTTTGTTGAATCAGCTTGGGCTATTATCAAATATGAAGGAAGAGAGAATTTTGACTTTAACCCTTATATTTGAACCTAAAATGGAATATTCGGTATTTATCTGAAAACACTATTTAAAATTATATGCATATAACAATTCTGACCTACTGCTCAGAGTGCTTCTCTCCTTATTTATATGTGTTTTTTTTAAGCTGTAAAGATACTTTGTTTCCATGATTTTCTATCCTGACGTCCTCTCAATTGCCAAGGACTCCTGTGAAATCCACCACCTTCAGTTTCACCCCAACCTTCTGGTCTTTCGCAGACCTTGGTTTATGGAATACAATCCACTGGGGACTAGAGAAATTTTCCTAAAAGAAAGACTGCTGCAAAATGTTAACTATGGAATTATCACTCCAAAATGCATGCATGATTCTTCACATAAATTCATAGTTGGTAGCACATTGGTAAATGTTGGCAAAAAGGTACTACAGGGTTTTAAAATAGGGAAACATGAGCAAATTTTTTAACTCTCCTGAAGTGTATGGGATCTCTTCCACGCCATATAGACTCTGTGTTGTTGGTACTGCCCTTCTCCCACTTGTTCAGTGGACAGATTGCATAGGGGAAAGGAAAAAGAAAGGGGGAAAGTGATAGAATTAGAACATGAGTTTGACACACTAATTGCTGGCTGTACTCACGATATGGGACAGATCTTTACATCATCTCTGGCAAACCATCATCCCTTTCTTCAGTCTAACTCCTTGGGGACTTCTGTCTGACAGATGTAGGAATAGAGGCTATAGTGGAGCTGACAGTTTTACATCAGCAGGATCACTCACTTCGGCCTCACCCTGCGGTGGGTATTACTTTTAAAAGCTGACGAAGGTTGTTCCCAAGACTTGATGGCCGCTGAGCAAAAAAGACCCAGACTCCTCTGTGGGACAACAGGTGTTGGAGGGAAGGATCAAACCCTAGGCTGAGAATAGCCTTTTGGATTCAGGAGTAGAGCCAAGTGCTGAGAAAGAGACAAGAATCTGCAATGGAAGACAGAGTTAGGAGGCCACGTGTCTGTTTGTGTCCTAACCTGGAAAGCAGTCATAATGATGGAGACAGGGCTCTGTAGGCAGCTTAACCAGATGGAATGGAGAAGGCTAATGTGATTGAGTAGATATGTTCCTATTTTTTTCCCAAAGGAATCTAAAGTGGCTTCTGTTTTAGTTTTACAGACCAAGTAAAATATTGCAAGCTTTGTGATGCTATCGTTCGTTGTTAACTAATATTCATTAACTTATTAAACACCTGGATGCACGTGATGCTGTGTGATGTGTCACTCCAAAGAGTTTGGCAGCCCTAAGGGAATTTGGAGAAGCAAACCAGAAGCGAAGGCTGTTTATTGGAGCGCCACATCTTCCTCCTCCTTTCCCCCATGAAGTTTTGTAGATGTTTCTGTTTAGAACAGCTATTTTAGATTTCACTAGATTAGCCACAAGAATCATGAATACAAAGAGGAAGAGAAGAAGGGTAATAAGGAAGGGGTGAAGGCTTGGACCCCAGGACAAACTATGGGAGGCTGTACCCATCCTATGCGCCGGATGAAGAGACCACCCACCTACTGCTGAAAATTCCTTAGCTTCTATTTTCCTTCTGTCCTGAAGTTTTTCAAAATTTTGAGGAAAGATGATGGGGCCAGAGGTTTGCAGACGGCCTGCTGCGGTCCCCTCTGGGGTCCAGGCTGTTTGGCCTGCTTGCTGACTCTACCCTCCACCCCATCCTACACGTCACCTATTTAAAGAACCACACTGAACTGAGTGATAGTAAAAGGAAATATTGTAAGACAGGTATAAAAGGAAAAAGTTGTCATTGAAGATCATAGTGATTGGATAAGAGCAGGACTTGGGAAGGAACATCACATCAGCTCTAGGGGAAGGCTTCAATTCAGATGAAAACACTGTGATTAGGAAGAAACTGATTCTCACTGAATATCTGGGGTGCAAATTTTGTGAAGCCTTCCAAAGAAATAGATGAACAGACTGGAAGCACGTTTGGGGAAACGACTGTGATCAGATTTTGCTTTGTCATCTTCTGTACAGGGAAGCTCATTAGTAAGCAGACAATGTTATCGTCCAATTTTCCCTGGGTTGTACAAGAACAATGTCTCCTGATATGGAGCTCGCAGGAATATGCATAAGGGCAGGTAGGAATCTATACCCAGTGCAAAGAAATAAGAAAAACACAGTGGTGCAAGGTCTCATTCACAAAGAGAAGCAGGTAATGGTGTACAAATAGCAATTCATGCTTGGTAGGGACTTCACATTTGCTGGTAACAGAGCTGTGGTTTAGCGAGGAATTCTCTTTAGTTCCGTGATTGTCAGTGGGGAGCACCGATCTATACGTTACAGATATCTAAACGGCATCATTGTGGGAAGGATGTTCATTTCATCTGGGAGAGAATAAAAAATAAACGTTAAGCCTGGTCACCAGGTACCAGAGCTGCAAGAAAGTGATTTTCCTCTTTTGATTCTATGCTGAGTTCTGCTGGCACCCTGCATCAAGATGAAATTAACAACACTCTATTCAGAGGGAACTTAGCATCTAAAAAAAGCTCACTCTGTGCTTTAAACCTTCTATTACAAAATAATAGAAGTCATGAGGTTCAAGTTTGTTTCCGCAGTTCTCTCTGAAACATCTGTGTGACTTTTACATGGGGGATGAATGTATATTCCACGTGGATCTTTGTCAACTGAAAATGCCTTGAAGAGCTAGCGGTTTAATACCTCAGGCTCACTCCCCACACCGCCAGCCCTATCACACATACATGCTTTCCTCCGTGCAAGCCCTCCAGAAACGTTTTTTTAAAAATAAGAAACCCCTTTTATGTTCACATTCATTGTCATTATTATTATTTACTGTGTCTGAACAGTGTGACTCATTCCGGCTAAAAGCCCCCAGGAGAATAGAGGGAGAAGACTAAGAAGCAAATTCCATTCAATAAATTACTATTGAGTACTTACTGTGTTTGGCTTTATGAGGCCAGGATCCCTGAAGAGCGTGCAATCCAGCAGACTACGTACGTAGGGCAGATATACTAATAACTGTAAATCAGGGCAGAGGCGGGGAAGTGTCTTAACCAAAGTTGCTAAAAACCTGGAGGAGTGGGTAGATAGCCATTTGAAAAGGCTCGGCAGAGGTTTCGGAGGGAATGTGGTAAAGGGGGGGAAAAGGCTGTGTAAGCCAGACGCCAGCTGGGCCCTCCCTGCCGTTAAGCTCTAGGTTGGACAGGACTGAATCCCCACTCCAGGCCTCCTGGAAAATCCAGCCCTCGCACCCTCCATGTGCCCATCGTCTGCTCCACTGGGAATCATTCACCATCCATTCATTCCCTCCACTGAAACCCCGCCTCTTTTCTTGATTTCCACTAAAAACCACTTACACAAGCCTTTCTGAGATGCCATTGTTACTGAAGGGTTTGGAGAGACGGGTTACAGCCCAATGATGTATACATCTTAACGCTGAACATTAGTCATCCCTGTTTTTAAAAACCCTTCAGGAGCCCTGCCATGTTGCTCACTCATTCTCCCTTTTGCTGCCTCTCTTTTGCTGGGGGGAGGGGGGAGCAAAAAAATCCAAATTCCATTCATTTTCTTAAACACAGAATTTCATCCCATATTGTAGGTTACACTCTTCCTTTACCCTGGGAACTGGGACCTACTTTTCCTAACAGATGACCCACTGACGTATTATTTTCTTAAACACTGTTTTGCTCCAAGATAAATTCTGGTTGGTATCACTTTATTTTTAACATGGGACAGTGATCAAGGCAGTGCTGGAAGATGAGGATATTTCATAGGGTCACAGATGAGAAGACCTAGATGAATTCCTAGAGATTTTTCAAGTACGCATCCCTCATTTTACAAATAAGAAAACTGAGACTCAGCCCTGCTCAAGCCCGTGGACTTATTAGTGGAGGATTCTGCCAGTTTGGTACTTTTTCCCTGATGGTGAAGATTTCCGGATGAAGGTGTAAGGTTGGAAAACGGGCATTTATTATAGCAGGTGTTGCTAGGGATGTTGCTGGGTGGCAGAAGTACTCAGTCTTCACTGAGATGTGAATATAGTAAAAGTAGCCTTTTGATTTCCTTGTAAGTGACCTCGCAAGCCACCCACCCTACCCCCTTGGCCAATAGGAACAACCTAGACTTTTCAAATAACAATATCTCCCTTAAGGTCATAACAGTATTTTTGATTGGTTTGGAGCCTGGAATACTGAGCCAGATTGCTAGGTTAAAAATCTCACCTCTGGCATGTATTCTCTAGGTAACCTTGGCAAGTTTTTTTAGGCCTCAGTTATGTCATCTGTAAAATGGAGGATAATAATAGAGCTGCTTCCTATGGTTATACAGAGGCTAATATCTATAAGTGCTTACAGTAGTGCTTTGGGCATAATACATGCTACATAAATATAAGCTACTTAATATTACTCAATGAATTTTTCTTTTTAGTACTTTTCATGTGAAGAACTCACTGTAATTATTATAAATAAATATGTTAAAATTGTGCTTTCAAATGTCAAGAGTAAAAGCATGACCTCTAAATAGAAGGACATTTCAACATACTTCTCAGGAGTTAAATAAAAGATACTAAAAAACATAAACAAACAAACAAACAAAAACAATATCTCAGTCTCTTCCAGTTTGGTTGCCTTGAAGTTTAAACACTGTCAATTCAAATTTCGACTCCCCATCTGTGTGGGCTGACTAGACACTACAAGCAAATACTGTCTTAGGAAAGGCCTGTCAGGTTCTTATGGCAGAAGAGGAGGGTCCTTTGGACTGTTGCTCTTCTGGAACATGGTAAAACTGAGCTGACCACAAAGGTGCGGCTAGTTCAGTCTGGCCTTCTGAGGGTGATATGCTGGCACCTGCCCCCTAGAGCACATGAAAACTTCAGCCATAATGGCCTCTTTGTCCCAAACCTAGGCCTTTGAGACCTTTGAGACATTCAGATAATATGGTGAATACAAACGACCGTGGGATCAAGGGCTATTTCCCTGGAGCAGAGTGTCAAGGTTACTGCAGGTCTTGAAGAGAACTCCAGCCTTGGACTCAGAGCCCCATACCATTTGGATAACAGTGATAGCTTGCAGGCAGTGGCAGAGGGTGTGTAAGAGATGAATCCCAGGCAGAACCTCTGGCTCTACCCCAAGTCCAGCCATAGACATGGTGATTCAGTTATCTGTTGGAGTGATCTACCCGGTATCTAGCTTTTAAACTATTTTCATTTGGGGATAACTGTAGATTCACATGCAATTGTAAGAAATAATGCAGAGATCTTATGTATCCTTTACCCAATTCACTTCTATAGTAGTAACATCTTGCAAAGGAGCAGCACACTACCACAACCAGGATGTTAGCATTGCTACAGTCAAGGTACAGGATATTCCTATCAGCACAAGGATGGCTCATGCTGGCCTTTTAGAGCCACACCAGCTTCTCTCCTACCTCTATTCCCTGCTCAACCCCGCAACGTTCTCCATTTCTGTAATTTTGTCATTTAAAATGTATCATACAAATGGAATCATACAGTACGTAAACTTTTCGAATTGACTCTTTTAACTCAGCATAATTCTTTGGACATTCATCCAGGTCACTGCCTATATCAATAGTTTCTTCTCATTATTGCTGAGCAGTATTCCATGATATGGATGTACTGTGGTTTGTTTAACCATTCACCCATTCAAGGACAGTCAAGTTGTTTCCAGGTTTTGACTATTGCAAATAAAGTTATTATAAACATTCATGGACAGGTTTTGGTGTGAGCATAAGTTTTCACTTCTCTGGAACGAATGCTGAAGTGCACAATATCTGGGTCATACGGTAGTTGCACATTTATTTTTTAAAGCAACTGCAAACTTTTCCAGCATGGCTGCACTATTTGGAGTTACCAAATGTAGGAGTGATCCAATTTCTCTATGTCTTCACCAGCATTTGGTGGTGTCACTACTTTTTATTTTAGTCATTCTGATGTGTAGTGATATCTCATGGCTTTTATTTTCATTTTCCTAATGGCTAATGATGGTGAACATATTTTTCATGTGCTTATTTGCCATCTGTATGGCCTCTTTGGTGAAATGTCTCTTCATGTCTTTTACCCATTTTCTAATTGGATTATTTGGTATTTTTACTGTTGAGTTTCCCAGGTTCTTTATATATTCTAGATACGAGTCCTTTGCTGGATATGTGGTTTGCAAATATTTTCTCACAAGTCTGTATCATGTTTTTTTTATCTTTCTAACAGGGTCTTTCACAGAGCAAACTTTCAAATTTTGATGAAACTAATTATTTAACTAATTAGTTATTTAACTAATAAATAACTAATTTATCAGTTTTTCCTTTTATGAATCATACTTTGGCATCAAGTCTAAGAGTTCTTTGTCTAGCCCTGGATTCCAAAGATATTCTCCTGTTTTTTGTTTTTGTTTTTTCTGAAAGTATATAGGTTTCTGTTTTATTTGGTTATATTGTATTTTCATTTTGAGTTAATTATTGTGTAAGGTCAAGGTTCAATTTTTTTGTCTATAAATGTCCAGCCATTCTAGCACTATTTATTGTAAAAGTCATGGAAGTTCCTGCAGAGTTGGAATCTAAACTGTATAGCACTTAGTGAAGTGATTACATCTAAGGACCTCCAGAAGCATGAAACATCTGGGCGTGCCCTGTGTCCGAACATGTGTGCACACAGTTCTTCTTTGTATATGAGGATGGTTAGGTAGGCGATGCCAACGTTAATACTCAGGACCCCGAGATACAGAAGGAAATCATGCATGTGATCAGAACTCAGGTTTACACAAACTGAGGGGGCCCCAGCCCCTATAACATCCCCCACTCTCCAGGATCCATCTACCCTCATAAAAGGGCTCAGGAACAGCAGGTGAGGTTACCCCAAGAAATCAAGGATCCATTACCAAGGGGCAGGAAAATGATAGAAGAGGCGGCCTCCGTGGTGGATATTGACCCAGGAACCACTCCACATTTGGACAACCCAGATTGACTCCCCACCCCTGATTTTCCCAGTTGACTTAACCCTGTTCGTAAATAAAACTACTTTATGTTCTTTAGTTGTGGGGCAGCAAGAAAAAATGGAAAAGAGAAGTGGCTTCTCAGGACAGCTTCACCAAAGTGCCAGTGAATCCAACCCAATTGTTTGGAGTGAGAAAAAAAATTCGTCAAGTAGTTTAGCATCCTTCCCAAAGTCTTACAGAAACCATGCACTTTTCTGCTCTTGGCACTTAGCAACATTCCAGTTTCTTAACTCTGGAGTCTCAGTCTTCTCTCCTTTCTCCTCCTCCCCTTCCTCTCCCTTTTATTCCTTCTCTTCCTTCATCTTTCCTCCACTGACTCACTTTTGTACCACTGTAAAAAATCAATTGGGCAAGTGTGTGCATCTATCTCTAGGTTTTCTGGCCCACTAATACAGTGGATTATATTGATTAATTCCCAAATATTGAATAAGACTTGCATCCCTGGACTAAACCCTACTTAGCTATGGTGTATAATTCTTTGTCTATACTGTTGAATTCTATTTGCTAATATTTTGTTAAAGATTTTTGCATCATTATTCACAAGAAATATTGGTCTGCAGTTTTCTTATTTTGTACCGTCTTTGTTTGGTATGAGGATAATATTAGCTTCATAAAATGAGCTGGAAGTGATCTCTCCTTTTCTTTTCCTCTAAGAGATCGTGTAGAATTGGTATTAACTCTTCCTTGAATGTTTTGCAGAATTTTTCCAGTAAAACCCTCTGTGCTAGGAGATCTCTTTTGGAGGAACTTTTAAAATTTACAAATTCAGTTTCCTTAATGGAAAAGGAAATTATCTGTTTCATATTTGGTGAGTCATTGTAGCTTGTGCTTTTGAAGAATTGGTCCATTTCATCTGTGTTGTCAAATTTATGTAATGTTTTTAATAGTATTCCCTTAATATCTTTTTGATGTTTGTAGTGATATCTTTTATTTCATTCCTGATATTGGTAATTTGTGTCTTCTCTTCTTTTTCTTTGTCAGTCTTGGTAGAAGTTTGTCAATTTTATCGATCTTTTTGAAGAGCCAGTGTTTGTGTCATTGATTTTCTCTATTGTCTTTCCTATTTTCATTTTCATTGATTTCTGTTCTCATCCTCATTGTTTCCTTTCTTCTGCTTGCTTTGGGTTTATTTGCTTCTCTTTTTCTACATTATTGTGGTGGGATCTTAGATCATTGATTTAGGACTTTGCCCCTTTTCTAATATATGCCTTTGGTACTACAAATGCCCCTCTCAGCCCTACTTTTAACAGCATCCACAATTTTGCTGTGCTGAATTTTAATTTTCATTCAGTTTGATGTATTAATTTCTCTTGAGATTTTCTCTTTGGCCCTTGAATTATTTAGAACTATGATGTTTAGTTTGCAAATGCTGGGGGATTTTTTTCGATTATCTTTCAATTATAAAGTTCTAGTTTAATTCCACTGTGATTAAAGAACATATACTGTGTGATTTCAATTCTTTTAAACTTGTTGAAGGTTTTTTTTTTTTTTCATGGCCCAGGATATGGTATATGTTGACATGCATTCAGTGGACACTTGGAAAGCATGTGTATTCTATTGTTGTTGGATTCAGTGTTCGGTGAATACCAGTTAGATCTTATTATTTGATGGTATTGTTGAGTTCTTATATATCCTTGCTGATTTTCTGCCTGCCTGTTGTACCAGTTGTTAAGAAAAAGGGTTTGAAGTCTCCGAACATAATTGTGGATAAGTCTAAATATCTTTTCGTTTATACCCAAATTTGCTTTGTACATAGACATTTTGGATTCCTATATAATGTCTCTCTCTGTCTCTGGTAGTTTTCTATGTTCTGAAGTCTGCATTATCTGATGTTAATATACCATCCCTGCTTTCTTTTGATTAACGTTTCCATGATATATCTTTTCTGCTCACTTTACTTTCAACCCGCCTAGAGTTATTTTTGAAGTGAACTTATCTTATAGACAGCATATAATCAGGTCATTTAAAAAGATCCTCTCTTCCAATCTCTATTTAGACCATTTACATTTAATGTAATTATTGATATATTCAGACTTAAGTCTGCCATTTCATTTTTGTTTGCTATTTGTTCTCTTTATTTCTTGTTTTCTTTTTTCTGCCTTCCTGTTGGTTATTTTAGAATTCCATTTTGACTGACTTATAGTGTTTTTAAAGCTCGCTGTATAGCTTTTTAAGTGGTTGTTCTAGGTATTATGCTATATATACATAACTTATTACAGTCTATTGCTGTCATCATTTTGCCAGTTCAAGTAAAGTATAGAAACCTTACCTCCCTTTACATCCCTTTACTCTCCCCCTTTAAAAATATAATTTTCTGGCACTTTCCTGGTGGTCCAGTGGTTAAGATTCTGCGCTGCCAATGCAGGGGGTGTCAGTTCGATCCCTGGTTGGGGAACTAAGATCCCACATGCTGTGCGGTGCAGCCAAAAGATTAAACAACAACAACAAGAACAAATATATATATAGAACAAGTTGGGAAGAAATATTTGTAACATATATAATAAAAGTTAAATATATATATATATATATATATAAATTTTCTTATTTCCTCTACACATATTTAGAACCAGACAATATTATAACTTTTGCTTCTCCAATCAAACATAATTCAGAAAACTCAAGAGTAGAAGGAAAATCTATTATATTTACCCATATTTTTGCTTACTGGCTCTTTCTTTCTTCCTGATGTTTAGAGAACTTCCTTTAGCCATTCTTTCAGGGTTGGTCTGCTGGTGACAAATTCTTTTAGTTTTCCTTCATCTGAGAGTGTCTTCATTTCACGAAGGATACTTCTCCTGGATATAGATTTTTTCTTTTGGCACTTAAAAATATTGTGATACATGATTTCTGATGAGAAATCCACTGTCATTTGAATTGTTTTCCCCATATAGGTACAGTGTTTCTCTTTTGCTGTTTTTCAAGATTTTTTTCTTCGTCTTTTGTTTTTAGGAGTTTGACTATCATGTGCCTTAGGGTGGATTACTTTGGATTTATCCTGTTTGGGATTCGCTTAGATTTTTGAATCTATAGGTTTATATCTTTTGTCAAACTTGGGAAGTTTTCAGCCATTATTTTTGGGAGAACTTTCTTCAGTCCTCCCTCTCCTCTCCTGTCTTTCCAGAGACATTCTGATGACATGGATGTTAAACCTTTTATTATATAGAACAGGTCCCTGAGGCTCTGTCCATTTTTTATTTCAGCATATTTTCTTTCTGTTATTTAGATTGGTAATTTCTATTCTGTCTTCCAGTTTACTGATTCTTTCCTCTGCCCTCTCTACTCTTCAGCTCATCTACTGAGTCTTTTGCTTTGGTTATTGTATTTTTCTCTTCTAAAATTTCCATTTGTTTCTTCCTGTATCTTCTTTTTGTTTGCTGAGATTTTCTTTTTTTAATGTGTTTTTGTAATTGCTCATATAAGCATTTTTATCATGCTTTAAAATCTTTGTCGAATAATTCTAACATATCTCCCATGTAGCTGTTGCCATCTTTTGATTGTTTTCTTTCATTCAGTTTGAGACCTTCCTGGTTCTTGGTATGATGGTGTAGTGGCTTGAATAATGTTCCCCATAAATTCATGTTCACCTGGAACCTCAGAATGTAACCTTATTTGGAAATAGGGTCTTTGCAGATGTAATTGGTTAAGGTGAGGTCATAGTATATTAAGGTGAGCCCTAAATTCAATGACTAGTGTCCTTATAAAAAGAGAACACACTGACACACACATAAGGAAAATAGCCATGTGATGAGAGAGGCAGAGATTGAAGTGATGCAGCTACAAGGAATGGAAGGGGCCATCAGAAACTAGAAAAAGGCAAGGAAGGATTCTTCCCTAGAGACTTCAGAGGGAACATGTTCTTGCTGACATCCTGATTTCTGGCTTCTAGCTTCCAGAACTGTGAGTGAATAAATTTCTGTTGTTTAAGCTATTGAATTTGTGATACTTTGTTATGGCAGTCCTAGGGACCTAATACAGTTGGTATGACAAGTAATTTTTATTGAAACCTGGACATTTGGGATATATGTTTTGAGACTTTGGATCTTATTTCAACCTTCTGTTTGAGCTGCCTTCCTCTGACACTGCTCTTGCTGGGGACGGAGTGGTAGACACTGCTTCATTACTGCCAGGTGAGGGTAGAAGTTCAGGTCCCACTCGGCCTCTGTTGACAGTCAAGGGAGGATGCTCTTCATTACTCCTAGGCGTTCTCTGACACCACCCCAGTGGGGAGAGGGAAGAATGCCTTGTTACTTCAGGGTGAGAGTATTAGTCTGTGCTCCCTATCTGGTCTCAACCAATACCAGAGCTAGGGAGTAGGGGGGTCAGGAGGAGGAACTACCACCCAGCAAGGATGAAATTCCAGCAAAGGGGTTAGGATGTTTTGTTACTGCTTGGTGATTGTGGAAGTTTAGGCCCCCAATTCAGCCTTTGCCGGTGAAGGTGGGGGTCAGTATTTTTTCTGTAATGTTTGATGCTGGTAAAGCTCTTATTGTCTAAAGTTTTCTATCTTTCTAGGCTGCCTTTTTCCTGTCCTTAGAGAAAGCAGACCTTTGTTGGGGCCCTTTTTGCCTGTGTTTGTGGATTGCAACCTTCTTCCACTCTGAGTCTGCAATATATGAGACAAAAGGAAAACCCAGGGAACTCACCACTGTGTCATCTCCTCACTCTCAAGATCCCTAGCTGGTCTGCTTTCTTTGCTTCACCTTTCAGTCTTTTTACTTTTGTTTTGTATATAACATCCAGGATTTTTTAGTTATACGTAGCAGGAAGAATGGGGAAAATACGTCTACTCCATATCCCTAGAAGTAGAAATCCTCTGAGCTCCTAACTTTTTATTTCCTTGACCTCCTCAACTTTCTTCCCATTGTCCTTCATTCTCATTCACTGGCAAAACCCAAACTTTGTAACAGCCTAATTCTCTGCCTTCTTCTATGTTTAGGCAGCTAAGTATGAAGAAGAAAAATTGCACAGTGGAGGGAATTGGTGCACCAAAATTCCATGGTATAAAATTTCCAATTGCCCCCATGCTGCCAGCCATGCCTACTGTGTTTATCGTCAGCCCTCTATTTCTCTCTCCCATTCCTCACACAAGTCACTGAAGCCACCTCCTCCATCCCCTTTCCTAACATCTCACCACCTACCTTACTCACTCTCACCTGCTACCTCATGAAGAAAACGGAAGCCATCAGGTAGGACTGACTCTGCACCTACAATCTTGCACACATCTGCATTCATTCTTACTTTCCTCCCATGATGGAGGATGAAGCCTTCTAAAGCCAGTCTCTGCATCTGAGGTATGTAGCCCATCATGGCCTGCACACTCAGTAACCTTGCTCATCAATTATTGCCTCTCTTCTAGTATGTCCTCAACGTCATCCCTCCTAAAAAGCTTATCTTATATCATTAAAAAAATCCCCCTTGCTTCCTTCCCTTCTCATTACCTATCCACTTCTCTTCCCCATTTCAAAGCAAGGATTCTTAAATGTGCTTTCTATACTAGCTGTCTATACTTCCTGACATCTCATTCTCTCCTCAATCAACTGTGGTATCATATCTGCCCTCACAATGTTGAAACAATTCTTGCCAAGGTCTCCAAAGGCATTTATCACTGAAGCCAGCGGACACCTTTCAACCTTACCTTACTTGACATCTTTATAATATTTGCACAGTTGAACATTATCTTCTTTTTTAAAAAAAAACTCCCTTCTCTTGGCCTCTTCTGTTTTCCCTTAATCTCTCTGGCTACTCTCTTTGGTCTCTACCAAGTTTCCCCTTTCTCTGCCAGTGTTCCCTTTTTTAGGCTTCCCTCTTTACACAGTAAGTCTGAACACTCATCCAACCCTTGGCTTCTCACTCTACTTATTCCCTACATCTAATACATCACCACATCCTTCATTCAACTTCCTTTGTGTATTACTCAGCTTGGGCTGCCATAACAAAGTACCACAGACCGGCTAGCTTAAACAGGGAAATTTATTTTCCTACAGTTCTGAAGGTTAGAAGTCCAAAATCAAAGCATGTTCAGTTTCTGGTGAGGACTCTCTTCCAGGCTTGTAGAGGACTGCCTTCTTAATTTGCCCTCACATGGTGAAGAGAGAATGCAAGCTTTCTGGTGTTTCTTCTTATAAGGGCACTAATCCCATCATGGGGGGGACACCCTCATGACCTCATCTAAACCTGGTTATTTCCCGAAGTCCCCATCTCCAAATACCATCACATTGGGCTTTAGGGGAAGAGGGGTACACAAGTCAGTCCCTAGCACATTGCTCTGAAATTCTTTTGCCTTTTCCATCTCTACTGCCATTTTTTTCTTACCTAGATTATTTCAATAGTTTCCCAGCTGGCCTCTCTGCCTACATTATCCCACTCAAAGCTGTTCCCCATTCTGTAGCTAGACTGTTATATCTGAGGCAGAAATCAGGCCTCATAAGTCCCCTGCAAAAAATACTTCAGTCATTTTTGATAGACTTTCTATAAAGTATACACATCTTACTATAGCATGGAAATCCCTCCATGTTTGGGCTCCTGCTTATCTCTCTAACCCATCTCTCTTCCCACCCCTTTGTACTCAGTGATACCTCCATAGTACAATCCTCAGGTTTGCTAAACACACCATGATTATTAACACTTCCTCATTCTCAGGACTCAACTCAGATGACACCTCCTCTAACAAGCCGTCCATGACCCTTAGTCTGGATGAGGTGCTTTTTCTAAGTAGCTCACTGTGATTCTTTCTTTCATAGCACTTAGCCCACTTCATTATAGTTGTGTTTTACTTGTTGGTCTCCCCCACTTGGCTATAAGCTCCCTGAGGGCAGTAGGTGGTCCTAACTCCTCACTCTATTCCAAGTATAGGTGCAATTCTGAGCACAAGTAGATATTTCATGTTTGCTTCTTAGGTGCAACTTCTGTTTTTATTGATGAAAAAACTAACAAGAGAACATAAGCTATCATTCCACCAAAGCCAAGCTAGCAAGAAGCCCAGAAACCAAGGAATGTCACTATCAATGAGTCAGCTGTCAGAGTCTCCAGGCCTAGCACTGATACTATAGAAAAAGGTGACCTTAATCAAATTATTTCACTTCTTTGGGCCTTCATCTGTAAAATGAAAGGGTTGGACTAAATCACCTCCTAAGTTTCCTCCTAATGCTAATGTTTTATAATTCCATGTAAGGAGACCACAAGTGTCTGGTTGGAATGTCTCAGAAATCACCAACCTGGGATATTTCTTACTCTACCATAAAGAAATCTGAGGATAGCCTGGGTTTATAAAGAACCCAGGCAATCAGGGTTTCTCTTCACTGCCCATTCATTTCTTTGTTAATTCAACATTTATTGAACACCTAATCTGTACCAAGCATATAATGCTTTTCAGTTTAGAAATTTCATAAGTGCTGATAAACAGTAAGTAAAAGGGACAAAATTCTCCGTGAGGACAATTTGACATATAATTTTCCAAATTTCAGACAGAAACACAGTGACTTCATAGGGGAAAACACTACAGAAGGTTCTATAAGAACTGCTCCATTCAATTGCATTTAGAAATGGTTATGTAACTGTTACATTGAACAAGTGTGACTCATAGGATGTAATCAATCATAAAGCAACACTTCAAATTTATTCCACAGAGTTAGCACTTTCTCTGCTCTTGGGTGAAATTTAGATCAAATTTTTATTCTTCTAGTCACTTCCAGGCAATATATCCTTTGGTCAGTAATTAACGTGTCTGGATTCACGTCACAGTAAAAACGTCAACAGGTTTCTCCCATTCCCCATCTCAGCCTCCTACAGAGAGCTACAACTGGATTAGGAGAGCAACCCATGTGCCCTTTCTTTTCTGATCCCTGCCCCCTGCAGTTTTCAGAAGGTGACTGCACACTTCTCTGCGGTTAGATTACTGGGAGGAAGATAAGGAGAGGGGAGCAAGAAAGTTCTTACTTGCCTGGTAGTCGTGTGAAGAGCTAGTATCAGAGTTCTTTGGCCTTGACAGATATACCAAGTTGCCTCTCTTGTTGGTTTGTATGAGTTTTCTGGAGATGCTCCAGGGTAGGGCTTCTTTCACCTGGATTTCCCTGCAGATGAATGGATACATCTTAATATGGCCAATCACTTACTCTTTCCTGGACCCCAGGAATCTGGTACCAGCTTCATATTTTTGTTCATCTGGTTACCCATCCAAATGACCCTCTTAGAAAGGATGCAAGGGCTTCCCTGGTGGCGCAGTGGTTGAGAGTCCGCCTGCTGATGCAGGGGACGCGGGTTCGTGCCCCGGTCCGGGAAGATCCTGCATGCCGTGGAGCGGCTGGGTCCGTGAGACATGGCCTCTGAGCCTGCGCGTCCGGAGCCTGTGCTCCGCAACGGGAGAGGCCACAACAGTGAGAGGCCCACGTACCGCAAAACAAAACAAAACAAAACCTCACCTCGAATCTCTAGTTTTCATTTTTAATGTACTTTGTATTTATTATACGTAAGGGGCTGAAAAGCCATGTAATCAGATTTTGACAACCTGTGTTGCAAATTTTGCAACATGGAGGTCTTATACTTCACTTTAAATGTGAAATCAATGCCTTAGTGGTTTACCTGAAACTTTCAGTTTTTTACAGTTCTAACCTGCCTTGTGATGCCAGAATGACCAGTTTCTGATCCAATCTTTGGTCTAGACTTGCCATATCACCGTGACAAGTAGCCTTTTCCTCCCCTAGTTTCATCATCTAAGGGAAAGTTAATATCGAGTCTTTATGTAATTTAAAGTACTTACTTGCATAATCTGGAGATTCCTAGGGCTGCCACAACAAAATACCATATACTGGGTGGTTTAAACAAGTGAAATTTATATCTGACAGTCCTAGAGGCTAGAAGTCCAAAATCAAAGTGTCAGCAAGGCTACATCCCCCCAAAGGCTCTGAGATTAGAATCTGTACTGAGCCTCTCTCCTAGCTTCTTATGGTTACTGTCAATCTTCGGCTTACAGCTGCATCACTCCAATTTCTCCCTCTGTCTTCATTTGATGATCTTCCTGTACATCCGTGTCTCTGCAGGACCTTCTTATAAGAACACCAGTCATTGGATTTAGGGCCCACCGTAATCCAGTATGACATCATCTTAATTTGACTACATCTGCAAAGACCCTATTTCCAAATAAGGTCATATTCGCAGGTTCTGAGTGATCATGGATCTGGGGGGTGGGGGTAACACTATACAGTCCAGTACAGGTACTGTAATATTTTCTATAGAAAGGTTTAATATCAGTGCAAATATGATGTTGCATGGTTTTTTTACCCCCAAATAATGTTTTTAAAACTAGGGAGATTACATCAATTTTGGAAGGGCCTATGGAAATGGGTACCTCTGGGTTGCACTGGAGTTCACTGCATAGCGGTAGTCATAATCATAGAGGAATATGACAAAGGAGGCAAACAAACAGCTTAATAAGCATGGGTACGGTATCGTATGAGAGAATCAAAGCAAGCTAATAATAGCTACCCTAGAGATGAGCTAGCAGATGCTTTTTCCACAGCTGAATCCTCAGAGGGATGATGTACTATTTGTTGATTTTGCCATGTGACTTGTAAAAACAAAAGAGATACAAAGAAGACAAATGACATTGTAATTTTGAGTGGTTTGACCGTAACTGCACATACTAAAGTTATCATAGCACTAGTAGTGATGTGTTGTATATACTCATCACTTTTTAAGCCTCTGCAACATTTTAGACAGTTTTCCTGAGAGTATTTTCCCCCTGTACCAGGTTTCCCCTTTTCCAAAAGTCTGAATGGTTTGTTGGAACCCTGTTCAAATAATGACATAACATCAGACATAAAACTGAAAGCAACTAAAGGAGAGTTTTCATGTTATCCATCAAAATTTTTTTATTTTATTTTTTTGCCGTACGTGGGCCTCTCACCGTTGTGTTCTCTCCCGTTGCGGAGCACAGGCTCCGGACGCGCAGGCTTAGTGGCCATGGCTCACAGGCCCAGCCGCTCCGCGGCACGTGGGATCCTCCCGGACCGGGGCACGAACCCGTGTCCCCTGCATCGGCAGGCGGACTCTCAACCACTGCGCCAACAGGGAAGCCCCAAATTGGGTTTTTTATGCTAACTTCAAATACAATTTCTTCATGATTTATCAATAAAGTTTATCCTGAGAAAATCTGGACCTTCAGAAAAGTGCAATGAATAGGTCTATTTCCTATCCATAGCCTCTTGCTAATCTTGAGGACCTTCTTCCTGGACCTTTGATTTTGCTTGGCCAAGACTCTGCTCTTTGGAAAATCATATATTTACCCATCTCTGCTCATTCAATGAGATTGTCATGCAACTTTGGAAACTTGGAGTGACTTCATTAAATAGTGTGTATTTCTTACTCAAAATGATTTGAGACATTTTAAATTACTGCTTCTCCTTCTACTTTACGTGGAACTTCTTTTCTGACTGTGGCAAATGCTGCCACGTGCCTGCCTTTGTATGTACAGAGTCAGTGGATACTTATCCATTCTTTCGCTGCGGACGATTGATGCCGAATTTAAATCTTCCTTTGGGTAATTGTTTTCTTTGTGTCTTACTGTGTTATCGCCTCTTTACTGCAATTTGTATTTTCTTTTGTAAGACATTTGGATTCTTGTGAAAGTGTTACGTATGTAAATAACGGAAACAACACCCACACCATTACTTAGCTCCTGTGGGTGCTGCCACGCTTCTTTTTGTTTTCTTTCTTCTTTTTCGTCGTCTTCTTCTTTTTTCTTTTTTTAATCACCATAAGAATAGTTCTTAGGAATAGAAATGATGCAACAGTCTTAAAGATATAGTCAGTGGTCTATTAATTAGTGGAGAGTAATTTTTATATAAAAAGTGGCCTCTATAACTGACGGCCAACCTGATTGTTGTGAACTTCATACCATTTTGTGCTGGCTTAAAACATGGTAGCGGATGTGATACAGTTTGTATAATGTTCCACAATAGATTGAGCATGGCAGGACGTATAACACCATCAGTCAAAGTGAAATGGTTATATGGTAACCAGGGAATTATTGAGCTTCTATATGGATTGGCCTGTTTTGATAAAGTAAGTCAGGCCACAAAGATTTTTCTCCACCTTGGAAAAAGGACCCAAAAGTACCAGTTATGCAAAACCACTGGGCCCGTTTGTAGTCAGTAGTCGTCCAGGACTTTAAGGATATCTTTTACCTGAAGGGCTCCAAGGGCAATGCTTGGAATCTCAAGGTCTACACACAAGCAGTACCATGAAGTTCCAGTATCACAGAAGTTAAGAGAGAGAAGGGGCTGAGGCCTGCTTCCCTCATTCTCTGCTGGCCTCCTTCTCTTTTGTAGGAGACATTTGTGTGCAAGGCAGGTTGGGACCACATCAGCTCAGGCCATGGGAAGGGGGAAGAAGCCAAGATCCAGTGTGACAGAGGGGACAGAGGGTTTGTCTTCAGAAGCTGGCCCATCCCCAGTAGGCAGTGAGGCAGACCAGTGTGCAGCGGTCAAAGGGCATGACTAACACAGATTGAGCCAGACTATTAGGATATCTGAGTGCATCCTCTCTGCCAGCAGTTCTGGAATAAGTTCCTGGTGACAATAGTCAAAATCAGGCACAGTTCCAGGTGATTGGTCCAGTCACAGCAGGTCCCCAGCAGAAGCTGAGAAGGGAGTAGAAAAGCACATCCTGCTTCCCAGAGGGACGGGCAGAGCAAGAATTTGGCAAAGCACGAGGACTCGAGCTGAGGAAGCTGGGGTCCAGGGCTAGGATCCAATCCCTGCTGAGAACTGACATGCGTAGCAGAGAAACTGAGGCCAACTGGAGTCCCAAGGCTTTGGCCAAAGTGGTAAGAGAACTCTGAGACTCAGCATCTACAGGAGGAACCAGATTTCCAGGTCTCTAGGCAACCAAACCAGTTTTGTCTATTAATAGGTCTAAGGCTGATGACACCAATCAGGACTGGCTCAGACTGGTTGGGGGCGACTAAGAGCTTCTGGAACTTTAATGTGCATAAGAATTACCTGGGGATCTTGTTAAAATGAAGATTCTGATTGGGTGAATCTGAGTGGGGCCACTATTCTGAATTTCTAATAAGATCCCAAGTGATACTGCTGGTTTTATAGAAAAGCAAAACTCAGAGAATCCACACTTGCTGTCATGTGCTCTCCCCCTTCCTAGTCATATCTCGCCATCTTCTTTTCCTTTTCTTTTCCCCGTCTTCCCAACCCCTTTGTCCTGCTGCACTGCTCTGTCAAGACCATCAACAGAAAAAGAGTTTCTGTTTAGATACTAGAAGGGGCAAGATAGCAAAAGCCAGAAACATTTTCCCCATTGTCAGCACACAACTAAATGCTTTTATGTTTGAGAGAAATAATTAGTCCAGATTAATCTCTTTTTCAGTCTCATAAAGAGCAAGAAAAATATGTGACCTTTCCCTCTTAATATAATCCAACAGTTAAGAAATTTCTTCTGAATGCTCGCTCTGACAACATATATAGTAAAGTTGGAACAGTGCAGAGAAGATGATCACAGCCCCTGTGCAAAAATGACACACAAATTTCTGAAGCTTTCCATATTTTAAAAAAGACATTTAAATAGATATAAATTAATGGAGAAATAAATATACTGTGTTTATGAAAGAGAGGAACCAATATAGTAAAATCTTCAATTCTACTCAAATTAATCTGTAAAAAGAATGCAAATCCAATAAAAATCCCAACAGAGTTTTACTAAAACCTAATTCTTAAATTCAAATAAAAGAGCAAATGGCCAAGAATAGCTCAGAAAAATTTGAAGATAAAGAATAGAGTGGGGAAAAGAAAGAAAACTACAGGCCAACATCACTGATGAACATAGATGCGAAAATCCTCAACAAAATACTAGTAAACAGAATCCAACAGCACATTAAAAGGATCATAGACCATGATCAAGTGGGGTTTATGCCAGGAATGCAAGGATTCTTCAATACACGCAAATCAATCAGCATGATAAACCATATTAACAAATTGAAGGAGAAAAACCATATGATCATCTCAATAGATGCAGAAAAAGCTTTTGACAAAATTCAACACGATTTATAATAAAAACTCTCCGGAAAGTAGGCATAGAGGGAACTTACCTCAACATAATAAAGGCCATATATGACAAACCCACAGCCAACATCGTTCTTAATGGTGAAAAACTGAAACCATTTCTTCTAAGACCAGGAACAAGACAAGGCTGTCCACTCTCACCACTGTTATTCAACATAGTTTTGGAAGTTTTAGCCACAGCAATCAGAGAAGAAAAGGAAATAAAAGGAATCCAAAATGGAAAAGAAGTAAAGCTGTAACTGTTTGCAGATGACATGATACTCTATATAGAGAATCCTAAAGATGCTACCAGAAAACTACTAGAGCTAACCAATGAATTTGGTAACGTAGCAGGATACAAAATTAATGCACAGAAATCTCTTGCATTCCTATACACTAATGATGACAAATCTGAAAGAGAAATTAAGGAAATACTCCCATTTACCACTGCAACCAAAAGAATAAAATACCTAGGAATAAACCTACCTAAGGAGACAAAAGACCTGTATGCAGAACACTATAAGACACTGATGAAAGAAATTAAAGATGATACAAACAGATGGAGAGATATACCATGTTCCTGGATTGGAAGAATCAACATTGTGAAAATGACTGTACTACCCAGAGCAATCTACAGATTCAATGCAATCCCTGTCAAACTACCAATGGCATCTTTCACAGAACTAGAACAAAAAATTTCACAATTTGTATGGAAACACAAAAGACCCCGAATAGCCAAAGCAATCTTGAGAAAGAAAAACAGAGCTGGAGGAATCAGGCGCCCTGACTTCAGAGTAAACTACAAAGCTACAGTAATCAAGACAGTATGGTACTGGCACAAAAACAGAAATATAGATCAGTGGAACAGAATAGAAAGCCCAGAGAGAAACACACACACATATGGTCACCTTATTTTTGATAAAGGAGGCAAGAATATACAATGAAGAAAATACAGCCTCTTCAATAAGTGGTGCTGGGAAAACTGGACAGCTACATATAAAAAAAATGAAATTAGAACACTCCTTAACACCATACACAAAAATAAACTTAAAATGGATTAAAGACCTAAATGTAAGTCCAGACGCTCTAAGACTCTTAGAGGAAAACATAGGCAGAACACTCTATGACATAAATCACAGCAAGATCCTTTTTGACCCACCTCCTAGAGAAATGGAAATAAAAACAAAAATAAACAAATGGGACCTAATGAAACTTCAAAGCTTTTGCACAGCAAAGGAGAACATAAACAAGATGAAAAGACAACCCTCAGAATGGGAGAAAATATTTGCAAATGAATCAACTGACAAAGGATTAATCTCCAAAATTTACAAGCAGCTCATGCAGCTCAATATCAAATAAACAAACAACCCAATCCCAAAACGGGCAGAAGACCTAAATAGACATTTCTCCAAAGAAGATATACAGATTGCCAACAAACACATGAAAGGATGCTCAACATCACTAATCATTAGAGAAATGCAAATCAAAACTACAGTGAGGTATCACCTCACACTAGTCAGAATGGCCATCATCAAAAACTCTACAAACAATAAATGCTGGAGAGGGTGTGGAGAAAAGGGAACCTTCCTGGACTGTTCTTGGGAATGTAATTTGATGCAGCCACTATGGAGAACAGTATGGAGGTTCCTTAAAAAACTAAAAATAGAACTACCATACGACCCAGCAATCCCACTACTGGGCATATACCCTGAGAAAACCATAATTCAAAAAGAGTCATGTACCACAATATTCATTGCATCTCTGTTTACAATAGCCAGGACATGGAAGCAACCTAAGTGTCCACTGACAGATGAATGGATAAGGAAGATGTGGCACATATATACAATGGAATATTAGCCATAGAAAGAAACGAAATTGAGTTATTTGTAGTGAGGTGGATGGACCTAGAGTCTGTCATACAGAGTGAAGTAAGTCAGAAAGAGAAAAACAAATACTGTATGCTAACACATATATATGGCATCTAAAAGAAAACAAACAGGTTTTGAAGAACCTAGGGGCAGGACAGGAATAAAGATGCAGATGTAGAGAATGGACTTGAGGACACGGGGAGTGGGAAGGGTAGGCTGGGACGAGGAGAGTGGCATGGACATATATACACTACTAAATGTAAAATAGATAGCTAGTAGGAAGCAGCTGCATAGCACAGGGAGATCAGCTCGGTGCTTTGTGACCACCTAGATGGGTGGGATAGGGAGGGTGGGAGGGAGATGTAAGATGGAGGGGGTATCGGGATATATGTATACATATAGCTGATTCACTTTGTTATACAGCAAAAACCAACACAACATTTTAAAGCAATTGTACTCCAATAAAGATGTTAAAAAAAAAAAAAAGAATAGAGTGGAGGAAAAAAGAAAAAGAGTAGAGTGTGGGAGGGGAGTTCTCACTCTAGAAAAGCTGAAGACTTAATATGTAGTCAGAGTTATTAAAATGGTGTAACAATAGATATTCTATTCAATGTGATCATAAGTGATTTTGATTTTCTTATTTGTGCTTTTTTCCTACCAGATATGTGCTACTTTTGTGATTAAAAAAAATAAAGCTTAAAAAATAAATGCTTTGGAAAAAAGGAAATATCTTCTGAAAGATAAAAAATCAGAATGGTGTCCCATATTTATTTTATGTCCCTACTCCCTAAAAATATATCTATACAAAATATATATATATA
>NW_006788168.1:1407547-1424879 GCF_000442215.2 Lipotes vexillifer
TGTGTGTTTGTGTATATATATATATATATATGTGTATATATATATATATATATATATATATATATATCCGTACGTGGTAAACACTGAATGTGTTTCCACTTGCAGCCCTAAGGGGTCGCCAGTTCCTGACTTACAGTAAAAAATAATCATATAATGTGAGGGTAGTTACTTAAACACTCTCAGAAGTTTTCCGATCTATAAAGCGGTGATATTAATAGCTCCCCCAGTTCAACTCGGAGGATTTGTTGTTGGAATTGTATGAAATACGTGAAACTGCTTAATGAAATATTAAACAAGATACAAATGCAAACTGCTATTACTAGTTAGTATTTGAAATTAAGGAGTTGTAGATTTTAGAGTTTTGAACCATCCATCCTCTGTTCGTTTGACTGGACTCTTTGAAGCCATTTGTGTTCCAACAGGTGAAGTGAGTTGGGAAAGCATAGTTTAAATCACAGCTCCTCTCCCCACGCCACATCTCATTTCACAACTGTTTTTCATCCGTTCAATGACTATATTTATTGGGTGCCAATATGTACTAGAGACTGGAGTCATGATGGTGAAACAGACACTGTCCTTGCATGCATGAAGCTTACAGATTAGCAGAGTATTTGTGGACAAGAAAATAGGCACTTTCAAAATAAGGTGACCAGTGCTGTAATGTGGTAAGTCCAGGGTGCCATGGGGCTCTCGTGGGGTCACCGCCCAGGCTTGGATGGTCATAGAAGTTTTCTTCAACCATGTCATGATGAAGAGGATGAAATATGCAGATGATTTAAAAGGTAAAGAAGAACAGTGGAGGATGCTTGCTGATAAGGGCGAGGGGGAAGGGCAGCATGTTCCAGGCAGAGGGAAGAAAACTTTACTGCCCCCAGGGCAAGAAAAGCAAGGGAACTACTTTCTGATTTTTAAAAAAGCGCCCAGATCATTTTTTGATCGATTTCAATACTTTATAATGTTTCCTAGGCCAGGCGCAGCATGGTGAGTAATAGAATACATTTCAGGGTGACCCCCTCCTCCCACCAAGCCTCCGGACCACTCCCCTAGTAGCCTT
Source organism: Lipotes vexillifer (assembly GCF_000442215.2). NCBI lineage: Eukaryota > Metazoa > Chordata > Mammalia > Artiodactyla > Lipotidae > Lipotes > Lipotes vexillifer. Next base: position 1,408,602 of record NW_006788168.1, read on the forward strand.
TCCCCTCATTGCCTGGCCTTTCCTTTTGAAAAGATAGCACTGAAGAGGTGGAGAGAGGCTTTTCTCTTTTGAAGCAGCAGCATTGTTAACAGAGAAGGAAAAGTCTCCCCTGAGCTATGGCAGAATCCTGCAGATTGGTTTATGAATCGCCGTAGCTTAGGTTAAAGCCACCTAATTTCCTGAAAGACACCCCATGGCTTTAGCCTTCCAGAGGGGCATAAAGCTTGTATGATATTTACTTTTAGTTAAAATTAAATGGGAATTGAAAAAAAACACAAAGAGTTTCTTCTGGGAGATTATATTATTAAAGAAAAAAAATTAAAGGCTACAAAGCAATGTGGATAAGATGTATATACTGCATTAAAGAAGGTTTGGGAATATACATATCCAGGTGTTAAAGTGATAACTGTCTCTGAATAACTGGATTTCATGCGATTTTATACCCTTTTTATTGTGAAATATGACACACGTTAGGGAAAATGCATGATATATAAAAGTATAATTTAATAAATTTTTATTAAGTGAACCCTCGCTTAACCACTACTCAGATCAATAAACAGAATATGGCCCAGGGGCCCTCCATCCGCCCCTTCCCACTGACAGCCCACTCTCTCCCTGCTGCCCTTACTTTTATGATAACCTCTTTCTTTTCTTTTCTTTAGTTTTACCACCTAAGTGTATATTGATGCTTATATGTATTTATCTCTTCCTGTTTTTTGAACTTTAAGTAAACGGGAACATAATGATTTTTTCATCTCTATCTTTGAACGTTAGCTTTCGGTCTTTTAACGTTAGGTTTCTCAGTTTCATCCGTGCTAAGGGTATTGTGGTTCATTCATTTTCAATGCTGTATGGTATTCCAAGGTTAGATATACCACACTTTATCCACTGTACTGCTGATGGACAGTTTGGCTTGTTTTCAGTTTGGGGCTATCATGAATAGAGTTGCTATTCTTTTGGTGCTCACATGCACATATTTCTATTGGATATAGAATATCCAATTCCCAGGAGTGGGAATCTGGGTCACCAGATATGCATATCTTTAATAGATAATGCCAGAGAGTTAACCAAACACTGCAGTAGCAATGAACACTTCCTGTAACAGTGTAGGAGTGTCCCCATTGCCCTACACTGAAGTTTTGTGCATTTTTTTCTTTCACTCATCTGAATTTTCTATTTTTCTCTGTAATAAATATCCATTGGTTTAATTAGGCAAAATGCTTTTCTAATATTTCTTAAATTTGTCTTTCCCAATAGGGATATTATTTTTAAATTTTTAAATTGAAGTAAATCATTCTTACAGAAAAAAGGCACAGATCACAGATGTATGGCTTAATGGATTATCACAAAGAGAACCCACCTCTGTATCCACCACCCAGGTCAAGAAATAGAATTTTCTGGCACCCTAGAAGCCATCTTCATGCCCCCTTCTGGCACAATCCTTTCCCTCCTCATCAAAGGTAAACTATATGTTTAGTTCTAACATGATAGATTACTCTTGTGTGGTTTTGAAAGTTATAGAAATGGAACGATACAGCATACCTTATTTTGTGTGTAGCCTCCTTTATTTTCCAATATTGTGAGATTCATCTGCGTTGATATGCGTAGCAGTAATTCGTTCATTTTTTTTCTTTTCTTGCTGCAAGGAAGAAATATTGACCTAAGACAGCTGACCTACTCAACACTTTTTCAACTCATGGACTGTACTGACCCATGCCACATGTGGATTAGAACACTTTACAGTCATTTGTATTTTTATTTCTGCGCAAATAATAAGCTTTTGGGTTAGAGATGCTGCAGGGAGAATGAATGTGGTACCTCCGCCCCGCCCCCGACCCAGCTGCCCTCTGATTTCTGTAATAATGGTTCCACTTGGAATTGTCTCTCATCGATAATGGATGTTTTCTTTGCCTTCGTCTCCATCTAAAACACAAAACAGTATCACATCCCCAGGCTGCGTACTTTTATGTAAAACAGCTGTCACAGGATTTTACTGGAAAGCTGATTTATTTCTGAGGATCATGAGAGTCCAAGGATAAAACTGGCATCTGGCCACAGGGAGAGCCCTTGACCTAGAAGCAGAGACAGCTTCAAAGCAGTGTTGGTATATAATGGAACAGGGCACTTTTAACATGAATCATAGCCTCAAAACTTTCTAGGGGAAAAAAAAAAATCCTAAAACTGTCCTCCAAAAGGAAAGGTAAAATCAATAGCTTAGATTTTTTACTCTCTCAGATAAGCAATGCTAAACCCTTCTACACAAAACAGTTGTTGAAATCTAGCTTTTTTTTTTTTTTTTTAAAGAAAAAAGCGTCAACTGAGCTTGAACTCTTAAAGCAGAATCTTGATATCAATCTATTTTCTTAAAGCAGCCAAACAGGCTTTCAGATGGTAGCTCTCTGAAAGGCTGCATGTGAATGTGTAGTAAATGTAAGTTTTCTTCTTTTTTTTTTTTTCTTTAGGCCTTGAGATGTAATTATTAAAGCCGCAAATGTCCCTAGTGATATTAGCTAGATAATCAAGTTTGGATCACAGGGATGAGATAAACCTAAAGTGCGCCTTCATTACTGCTCTCCTCTGAAGAATTCACTTTATTCTACCCTCCCCCACCCACGAATCTGTAACTAGACAACGGAGATAGTAAAATTAGCCAGCCAGAGGCGTCAGAATGGTCAGAGGAGTCAAAGGAGCCAGAGGCGTCAGAATGGTCAAATTGATTCTCAAAGCAAAGAATGCCATGTTTAAACACAACAGGTAAACATTTCCCCACCACAAAAAATAGAAAAGAACATTGATGAAATCACAAGCAGAAAACAACAAATCAAAATGCTGAACAGAACTGCCAGATTTAGGAGACCTTATTGCTAAAGTAGCTATGAAGCGTACCGATTAGCTTTCTTAAAAAAAAAAAAAAAAAAAAAAAAAAAAGAAAAAAAAACATTTCTTAAATAGCTGATTGAGAATAGTTTTTATTAGTAAACATATGTACCCACTAGAAAAATTATCTATGAACATATAGGTCATTTGAACAAGAATATAATCAGTCTTGTAGAAACTTAAACTAAGCAAAATCAAGATTTTATCAAACTGAGCAGTTCTTAAGTGTTTTTGTATCCTTTCTTTCACTAAGAAGATAAAAATCCCCTTTCGTTCCCACCCACCCTTCTCTTGAATCGAGGCTAGGAGAAATTCTTCGACCAGAAAGGCTCAGGGTAGGAAGTTATTGCATAAACTCCCTGTTCTCTTTTGCCAATGCTTTTCAATCCCTATGTACCAATCTTCCCTGCTATTTCATGACAGGAGGATCCCAGCTGTGCCAGATTGTGTGATAGCTATATAATCTAGACACAATCCACAGGGGTTTAGAACAGAAATTAACAAATATATGTAAGCCTGAAACCTTAGCTATAAAGAATATCTACCAGTTTCCCAAACATTCATAGACCAGAGATTCCATCATCTTGCTTTATAAAAACCCAAGAGTGAAGATTACTATGAGAAAGGTCTTCTAGAATTAGATCTTGCTTATCACAGAAATGTCCACCTTCTGTGGGTGCTAAAGCAGAACAAACATTGAACTGAGAAATAGATGTCTTGGGTTCCAGTACTGAATCTGCCATCAACCAGTTGTATAATCTCTGCCAATTTCCTGCAACTCTTTGGCGGAGATTCCTGTCTATAAAATGAAAAAAAAAAAAAAAAAAAAAAAAAAGAACTAGATTCTGTAAGTATCCTTCCAGGTCTAGTAGTTGTGTAAGTGATATTTCTAGACCACAGTTAAGTAACAGACCACCCTCTCCCCATTATTCCACATCCACTTGGGTTCATCAACACTTTTTCTTTCTTGCTGATGCACTGGGAGACGGTGTTGGGACTGGGAACCTAACTCATTTCCTGGTACCCATCTCAGGTCACGTCTTAGATGCGGAGTCAACTGAATATGCTTTAGCATCCTATCTCCTTAGGTTCCTCTTAGAGCAATCCATTATCATATTTGGTCCTTTTTCTGGCATTGGAATTCCCATGATATTCTATGGAAACATTATGCCAAAATGAAAAGTATGAGAATGGCTAAGTATAGAGCTCCAGGCTGCCATATATGTTTGTGATGCTCCCTGGAAAATTTGGAATCCATAAATAAATGGATCATATTCCTTTTAACCTTTGAGAGTTACCACGTAGATCATGTCAATGTTTAATACTTGTAACTAGAGCTCGGAGGACAATTTGAAATAGTACGTTTTAAGACATCATCAATGAGACCTGACATGTGAGAGAATCTTCCTGCACTAAGAACTACAGTGAATGCCACATGGAGGAGCTGCAAACTGGGAGCAAATCCACTCCATCCTACTATGAGCCCTTCCTGTTTTGTCAGCCAGCACGGTTTCCTAAATCTCAAATTGCAGCCGAACTGTTCTGCAATTCCATGGCTAGCTATTTTGGGAGCCTAACACAGCAGGACAAATGTGTACAAGTCCACACAGTATGACAGAAGAATTAAAAATGTATTTACCATCTGTTGGTAGTTTCCTTGTGGGGCTCTTTTCTTTTCCTCTCCTGAAGCCACGAATCGGGTCTTCTTACTTCCTGCTGTCCTCAGAGAGCAGAGTTCTGTCTTCAGATCTTTGGAAATGCAGGGCTTTTTTCCCCCTCCTTTAAATTTCCCAGACTGTTGAACTCTCGAAGTATTTCCGCTTCCAGGATCGTTCCCCTCAAATATAAAGTGGAGTGAGTCTGTGAAGAGGTGGTAGTGTTTTATACATTTTTGTGTGGCCAGGTTACTTTCAGATCCTACACCTGAGTTCTGGTCACAGTGGCCTCTGGGAAGTTCAAGGGTAGAACAAGAGAAGTCAAACACAGGTCAACTGAAAGGAAATTAAGTCCTTCAGTTAGGCGTGGGAATTCGTGTGGGCCCTTTACAATCTATTTTGACCTTACTATAGTGGGCTGTGCCAGATTTGAGTCAAAATTTCTAATAGGAAAGGTCCTTGGAATGTGACCATGGACTTCAAGTGAGAGTCATTCCAGCCATGTAGCAGTGTGGATAAAAAATCATAAGCTGGAGTATAGTTTCGTTAGTTGGGTAACCAGTTAGGTTGCTCTGAAGCCACTTGGTTTATGTAGGAATATTCAATCCTCAATAAGAATCACTAGCTTTCATTTCTGAGATACATGTATTATTCACTCAAAAATAAAATCTAATAGAGATTAGTATTAAAAATGTTGCTTTAGCCAAAATATTGCAATGCAGCGTTATGACTCCACCTGGCCTATTTCATTCAGGTAATGACTTGTTAAAAATTCTCAGGCTACGTAGGTGGATAACTTCACCTTGAAACCAGTGCTGGGTGACCTTGGACCTTGGGCAGGTCCTTTAAACTCCAAGCCTCAGTTTGATCATCTAAGAAATGGGAAGCATGATCTTCACCTCACTGGACTGTGATGGGGATTTAGATGAAACGACATGTGCAAAACCCTTACCATGTTGCCTGGCATAGAATAGGAGCTTGATAAATGGTAGCTTTTAAAAATTATGATTATTGGAAGCTGTAGCAGTGCTACTTTCTGTTTGTTCTCAAAACTTGCTGTTATGTTTGTACATGATTTTCAATTCTGGTTTCAAATTTTGTTTCTTAAAAGTTCTTCACAAATCTGAGTCTGAATGTGAAATTCAGCTCATTCCAACTCAGTCTTAATAGGTATACCAGATATAATTAAGTCAAAGATCAAGTAAACAGAACATATACCATAGTGTGGACAAGATGCATTGGTTTTGGATTAGCTTCTAATGAGGGAATTGTTGTGTTGGAGCTTAAGGCTTTGCACATAGTAGGTCCTGAAAAATATTACTGATTCATTCATTCATTTAATGGTTGATGAATCTTTAGTGGGTGTCTGTCATGTGCCAAGGACTCTTCTAGATGTTTGAGGTTTATCAGCGCATAAGACAGACACAACCTCTGCTCTCCTGACAGTAAACAAACTAAAGGAAATGACTCTGAATGTTCTAAGGTACTATACTGATGAAATAATAGAGCAGAGCAAGGTGGATCAGGAAAGTCAGGGGGTACAATTTTAAGTAGGGTGGTCAGATGCGGTACATGGGCCTCTCACCGCCGCGGCCTCTCCCGTCGCGGAGCACAGGCTCCGGACGCACAGGCCCAGCAGCCGTGGCTCACGGGCCCAGCCGCTCCACAGCACGTGGGATCCTCCCGGACCCGGGCACGAACCCGTGTCCCCTGCATCGGCAGGCGGACTCTCAACCACTGCGCCACCAGGGAAGCCCCTGGGAGGTTTTTTGTTTGCTTTTTTTTTTTTTAAGAAAAAAAGACTGAAGAAGGCGAGGGAGTGAGCCATGTGGATATTCAGGGAGAAGCATTCCAAGTGAGGGATCAGCAAGTAGAAAGGCCCTGATGCAGGGGAGCACCTGGCTTGTTTGGGGCTGGAGCTATAGGAGGGAGGGGAGAGAGGACATGGGATCTGGAAGACAGAGGGCACCCTGATTGTGTGGGGCCTTGGAGGCCATGGGAGGATTTTGATTTTGACTCCAAGTAGAAGAGAGACATCAGATGCTTTGGAGCAGAGCTGTGGCATCACCTCATGCAGATGCTCAACTATGGCCTGAGCTGAACATGGTGGAAGCAGAGGGATGATTTAGGTCAGTGCAATCATCCTGATGGAGGGTGGTGGTGGTTCATCTCCGGTGGTAGCAGCCCAAATGGTGAGAAATGGTCAGATTCTGGATACAGAAGGGACAGCCAACTGGATTTTGGGGCAGATTGGATGTGGGGTGTGAAAGACAGAGGAATCAAGATGCTTTTTGGCCTGAGCAGTTGGAAGGATGGAGCTGCCATTTACTGAGACGTGTGTGCAAGAACTGTATGGTCCGTCTCTTGGTGACTGTTAGAGAAGAGACACCTCGGGATTCTGGGCTCAAGTGTAAGGCCTCCCTCCACCTGCTGGGGAAAACCTCATGAAACCGGTGAGCTTCCAGTTGTGCTTTTGGAAGATGAGAGTCAGAAAGACTGAGGTATTCACAAGCACTTTTATAAGACTCGAATGAACAGTTTAAAAAAAAAGGCAGCAGTTTTTTGGGTTGTATTTCCTCCTCCGTGCCAAACAATTGATTTGGCTTTTTTAGTCTCTTCCTCACCCCACTCCACACATTGAAATGCCACTTCTGAAGGGGAGAGCTGCAGGTGCATCCTGGCACCAGTAGAAGGAGCCAATGAGCCCTGGGAAGACCTTTGAGCTGAGGCCCAGTCTGGGAGGACACCACCCTCTCTCAGACCTGCAGCAACGTCTGAGCCTCTCTCTGGGCTAGAGGCCAGATGTTTCTGGGAGGATGGGGAGGTGCTTCTAGAAGTCTCTTGACAACTTTCCTATTCCACTGAAACTTTTGTATATTGGTACTGTCATGGCTAAAAGACCAAACATGCGTCCAGAACTGATTACCTACGTGTATCTATAGAGGAGAGTGGGCCACATATGTAAATAAAGAGAAGAAAGAAGAATGCAACAGAGCTGTCACCACGGCTCTCATAAAAAGGGTGTATGAGTTTCCTGGGGCTGCTGTAACAAATAAGCCCAAACTGGGTGGCTTAAAACAAGAGAAACAGGGCTTCCCTGGTGCCGCAGTGGTTAAGAATCCGCCTGCCAATGCAGGAGACACGGGTTTGAGCCCTGGTCTGGGAAGATCCCACATGCCGCGGAACAGCTAAGCCCGTGTGCCGCAACTACTGAAGCCTGTGCTCTAGGGCCCACGAGCCACAACTACTGAGCCCGTGCTCCGCAACAAGAGAAGCCACTGCAGTGAGAAGCCCACATACTGCAAGGAAGAGTAGCCCCCACTTGCTGCAACTAGAGAAAGCCTGCATTCAACAACGAAGACCCAATGCAGCCAAAAATAAATAAAACAAATGACAAAACAACACAAAACAAAAACAAGAGAAATATATTCTCTCACAGTTCTGGAGGCTAGAGGTCCAAAATCAAGGTGTCAGCAAGGCTTTGCTCCCTCTGAGGCTCTAGGGAAGAATCCTTCCTTGCCTCTTCTAGCTCCTGGTGGTTGCTGGCCATTCTTGGCTTTCCTTGGCTGGTGGCAGCATAACACCAAGCTCTGCCTCTGTCTTCCTGTACCCTTCTTCCCCGCCCTGTGTCTCCTCTGTGTTTCTGTGTCTCCTCTTCTTAGGAGGGCAGCAGTCATATTGGACTCAGGGTCCACCCTAATCCGGTAAGGCCTCATCTTAACTAATTACATCTGCAAAGACCCTATTTCCAAATAAAGTCACACTCACTTTCCTGGGGCCTAGGACTTCAATATATCTTTCGGGGAGCACAATTCAACCTATGACAGAGGGCAACAGGAACTCACGTGGAGAAATGACCAGTGGGGGGAACCACAGAAATGGAGCAATAAAAGGAAAACAGTTACATATGAAATCGTAAGTGGAGGTCAGATGGGTTTGGGAGTACAGGAAATATTAGATAAGAGACGCTCTCACTTAGGATAATCTCCATCTGTGCTTATGGCCCTGATTTTTTTCTGTCAGAGTTAAGAAAATATATATTGTATAAATAAAAAGAATAAGAAAATAGCACTTCTCTGACTCACACATTGGGCAGAGCTGCAAAGTCTTGTGATAATCAGGGAAGACTTGCAGAAGTGCTGGTGCTTGAGCTGGATCCTGGAGGGTGGGGGAAGATCGCCATGCAAAGAAGGGCTTCCCAGGTAGAGAGAAAGTATATGTAAAAGCACAATGTTATCTAGGTGATCCACTCTTTACTGCCTTAAGTGGGGCGAGGCCCAGATTGTCTACTTAATCTGTATTACTCAGAAACGGTATTAAAGAAATGAAGGGGCAAGAATGTTTCTGGTTTTAATATTAAATGCACAAATCAGCACACAGTAACCTGGAAGAACATTCGGAGCATCTCTAAGGCAGAGTTCATTCTTGGACACATTTGCCAAAGCACAAATATGGAAACCCCACCCTCAGCCAGATCTGAAGAAATCAAAAGGCTGATGTGGTATAAATTCCTCTGCCCTGATTGCATAAAGGAGATCTGCCAACATTTTTGTCTCTGATATATTCCTTTCTGCACAAAGAGCTGAACTGGGTTCTTAAAAACCTGATCGTGAACTGCGATAGGCAATTCTGAATCCCCACCAGGATCTAGGAAAATTAACTCCTCACTGATCTTCCTAGATAAGCACCCAAGCTCCCCACTTCTGAGATCTGCATCGGGATCTGCCTAGGTTTCTGTCACAGAGCAACTCCCTTTTTTGGCATAAGAATGTACAGGATGCCTGTAAGGTTCACACTGGGTCATCTAAGTCTCTTTAAGTGCAGGATGATTCATTGCTGGGGGTGGGGGAAAGAGGAGAATGAGGGGGAAGGAAGTGTTGAGCAGAGAGGCGGAGCAAAGTCATTATGAAATTGACTGCAGAAAAGCTCCCGCTGGGAGTGCTGGGGTCACATGTTCTTACTATTGGTATTTCAGCTACAACTTTTAAACCAGAGATGGGGGAGGGGTTGGAAGGCATCACCTTGTAACTTGATTGGCTTTCAGAGGAGATGCATCCGATGATCCCTGGCATATTGATTAGAATTACAATGGAGGTTTAATCTCTCTTTTTATCTGACAAAGAAGAAAAGCTCTCCCAGGACAGTACGGTTAGCAGCATAAGAATCTGGCTGTAGTGGTATGAGTGAACAATTTGTCTTCTCCTACTTGATTTACTCACATTCTAGCTGACAGGGTCTTCCATTCTGTACATTCATTTTGTACTTAAGAAGGGATTGTTTGTAATTTACTGTGGAAGTCTGAGTGCTATTATTCTGCTCTGTCAGAAAGCATCTGTGACAGGAGCTATCACTTCATGTCTGTGCCACGGCACGAAGCAAATCCGGATCTGCAGTCATCAGTCTTGAGAGCCCCCCAAAGTCGCCCAGCAGTTCTACTTCGGAGAGGCCTGACGGACAGGGGTTCTGCAAATACCGGACTGCCTGACAACCCCTCTGCTGAAATCCTGACACGGGCAGTCTCCTCTAGTTGTTTATGTCAGAAAGCGAAGTTTGCCAGTGCATTTTTCTCTGACTCTTCCTCTTCGGGGTAAACTTGGTAAATTCCTCATAAAACAGTTGTCTTAAACCCTGACCCTCATTTGGATCAGCTTTTCCTGGCCGATATTGACTCAAGAAAAATAAAGTAACTGTGAGAGCTTATGCTATGTATTTTAATGTCATGAAGTTAGAATAACGATTTGATGGGGTTTTTAGCCTGTTGTTGCCCCTGATCTCAGTTTGAAGGCACCCTAAGCTTTATCCTCACAACCCATCAACTGCCACTATCTTAAGTGTAAACAGTGGTGGCTTTGGGCTCTGATTTTCATTTGGAAAATGTATTTCTTTTGAGGAAACAAAATGCCAAGTTGTTAATGAAATGCTTTTAATAGATTTCCAAATGCTTCTGGCCAATACCAAGCAAAGTTCAACTCACTCATTCCAAGCCTTAAAATGTTGTTCATTTTCTTTACATGTAAGAAGAACTATGTTCTATAGATGATTAAGACCATAAACTCTTGTTATTTCATAGGTCATTGCATTACGTTCAATGTCGGACATAGTTACATTAGTGAAAATGTGTCTAGGTCTTGCTTGCAAAATAAATAACGGTTAAAAATCATCTCATTTCCTTTTGATGTGTCCTATTATACTAAATATACTAGAAACTGTTTAACAAGAAAACAGATTTCCTTTTGATGGCTTTGATTTGTTTTCTAGTCAAGGAGCAATAGTATACTTTTCATTATCCATACCCAAAGCCATCTGTCATTAAAAGGTATCACCCCCAACCATTCAGCCTGTAACCAGCTGTAACTTCAGAAGGCTTGTGCTTTCTAAAACAGAGAGCAAATTTTCCATTAGCTTTCCAGGGTGGCAAAGTATTTGAGGATTCCCCCACCCCACCTCGAGAGACTGAATCTAACGAATTTTTAGTCTAACAGATAAGCCTAACAGATGTTCGTTTTCCAGGCCCACATCACGTCTACCAAGGAGATTATGCCTTCACCAGTAGCTTACTCTCAGAGATCATTTTAACAGGGGGTAAGGTCCATGTTCTATACTGCAAGGGGGAAACCTCAGGAAGGCAGAAAAGTAATTAAGTTACTACTACACTACTGCAAAGAGCCATGCCTAAGGTCTCCAATTATGGGTTCTTAGAACTAATTCCTTCACCTTCCCAGCCCCATTGTTAATACCAGAGCTGTCCACTAGAAATGTAATGGACACATGTCATTTTAAATTTTATAGTAGCCACATTAAAAAGTAAAAAGAAACAGGTAAATTAATTTTAACAAGATTTTTATTTAACCTAATATATGCAGAATATTTTCATTTTAATATTTAATATACGTATATGTGCATATGTATGTATGTGTGTGTATGTTCTAAGCCTTTAGAATCTAAGGTATATTTTACAATTACAACCCATCTCAAGTGCTTAATAGCCATATTGGACAGTACAGACCTATACTAAAGCACTTGTTTTTAATTGTAGACAGAATCTTATTTAAAATTGCCTAATGTGTGTACTCTTAAGTCAACTGTTGGCAGATGTTTAAATACAATGATTTTAATTTTACTCTTGACTACTGGTGATGTCACTTTCATTACCCAGAAGCCTGGGCTGCTACAGTTTGGTGGAGGGTCAAGAAAGCTGATTCAGAAGCATGTCCTTTAAGAGTCTCTGTGCCTCAAACAGAGCCCAGTGACTTCAGTTTGGGTGTGGCGAGCTGACCTCAGAGTCTATTGTGTGAGTGGTTTTCACTTCTGTTTTTAGTTTATTTTGCTTTTCTGGTCTCTCCAGCTTTATTTGGAAGTACAATCTAAGGAAAGTATATTGGTTTTGCAGGCACACTATGATTTGCTCAGATTTTTAAATGACGTATGTGGGCTAACACCCTCCTTATAATACCATGGTTAAAGGTCTGTCAGTGTATCCATTAAAAATTCAACTTTGGGGTATTTATTACACAGCTATAACTAATTGCTCCAGGCCAAAATTTGGCAAATCTTTCTTTAGCATAGGAGGAAATTCTTTTTAAGAAGATATAAATAATTAAATGTTTATCATTTAAATTCACTCACGTGTTGTTTTTTTTTGGATAGACAAGGCATTCAGACAAAACAGATGTTGTAACTTTACATTTTGTTTGTTTTACAAATTTGCAGTATTAATATTAGCTTTATAAATATATTTTGCTGCTGATTTACACAGTTGCCCTCCCACCACCCAAATTTTTAATGATCCTAGTATTTGACTCTCATATTTGGAAGTCTGATCAATATACTGATTCTGAGAGGTACTGGATCAATCAACTATGAATCTTTACGTTTCATCATGGTAAAAACAGACATTTTTCAAAAGATAAGATTTGTTTTGCTGTGAACTCACTGCAGATGGAAATGTCTTACTCATCTTTATATTCTCAGGGTCTAGTTATTGTAAATGCACAATGAACGGCTGGTGGTAAATAAGTGATAAACACATAAAAAACATAGCTCAAGAATGAAGACTGTCTCTGTTCGTAAGTCTCATTTAAATATTCACTTATTAAATACTATCTAATAACTTTGAAAAATCTTTGAAACTGTAAAGAACATGCCGCTGGATCTTTAACCTCTATGATTTCCCTCATTTCTGAACAACTCAATGGATTATTGTTATTATTGAATGACCCAATGCTATGCAGGCACGAGCCAGTTCCAAAACATCCTGTCTTATCCACCTCCCGGGAGCATTTGAAGATGCAGTGTGGAAGGGCTGTAAAAAGTATGAAAAGCTACATAGGTGCAATTGAAATGTAAATTCTCTCCACTGAAAACATGAAAGATAAACCCCTAAAATTACTGTGAAAGTAAACATGGTGAGAAGTACCTATACTTTTAACCAACATATTTGACTCCAAATGAAGTGAACTTATCTGATGTAGTATTGGGTTAACTGAGTGACCCCGAGGTTTTTAGATAAACAGAAGTGACTCTCACTTGCCTTACTCTGTGTTGTGTATCTTTATTTTTCATTGCAGAAAAGCTAAGGCATCTTTTTCAAGTATGACTACTGAGGTCCACTTTCTTTTAAGAATTCAAGCCTAAAACTCTAAATAATTATACCTATATTCTATTTAACTTCCAATCCATTCAATCATGTAGTTGTTACAAGCTGCTGAGCCGTTTGTGTTTGCTTGTCTTTGTTTTGCTTTGAACTATGTAAGAGGCTACTTCCAATGAAGACATATACTACATTTAAAAAGCCCTTACAATGTGGAGGGCCCGTCACTTGCATTGTTAGTACTCTTGTGCTCCCTCTGCTGCCGTGAAGAAAAGTTTCATGTTCAAGACCCTGGTATATTCCTTACAGAGTGTTCTCTTGGCAATGATGATGCAGATTTGTGCATAAATCAGGGCCCTTGTGAAATGCAGTACTATTTGACCAAAGCATAAAATGTAATAATTTTTCATTATAAAAGTGCAGATTAATAAAAGGGAAAGGGAATAAAAAAGAATAAATAGAATTAAGTTCTGCATCTGTGGCCAAATTCATCTAGACAGAGCCCTGTAGTATAGACAGTGTTCTTCCTACTATAATGCACTCAGGAATCACTGTGGGGTGGGGGGTGGGCGGGGAGAAGGGAGCTGGTTGAAACACACATTGGGATTCCATAGGTCTGGGGTGGAACTCTCATTCTGAATGTCTAAAAAGCTTCCAGGTGCTGCTGGTGCTGCTTTTGAAGACTATGCTTTTAGAAGCAAGATGTGATATGTAATTGTATGATATAAAATATACTTGATAGGCCATTTTAAACCTTCAAAAGTAGACATTACCAAAACAGTGAAATAGATATAAGAGTATTTAAGCAATGCAGAACCCAGATTAGGAGGATGGCTCAGCCAGCCTGATTTCTCAATTTCTTTTAATTTCAAAGTTCGACTTACACTTGCCTGAATATAGTATCAGGTTTATGACTAGGAGCATAGTACTACATCTTTGCTTACTGGCTTCTTGAAAACCCTGCTCTTCTTCCATTGAGTTTTTTTTTTTTTTGGCATGAGAAAGTATTGTTTTTAAAGAATCAGGGCCAGTTTTATTTGTGACTGTACATTTAAAGTTTTGCCACCTGAAACTACAACATTTCAGTACTAAAGGTAGTGAAACTGTATCATAAGTATTATGTTTATGTTGGACCTTGCAGGAAGAAATGGTTACAAATTTTAATGGCAGTTTCTGGCTTTAACCTTAATGGCTAAGTAAGTAAATGACACAGTTCTTAATTGTTCTTACTGTTTGGGTAATAAATGTATTTAGCTTCCTTGAGGGAACATTTAAATTAACTGACTCACTCGAATCTGAGTTATGTGTTTTAATGTGTTGAAGGTTGTTAAAATATGTAATAATGAAAATATTGCTCTTTTTTTTAACCCCAAATTCTCTAAATGTAAGATGTCTAAAAATAGAGTGGAGGTGGATGGGACAGTCTGCAGATTAGGAGTTGGAATGAAAACATCTCAGTTAAGCCAAAAACTTGGCAACCAATATTTTCTGTTATAAAAATATTTTAGATGAATTAATTTTTTTATGAAAGCTGTCTGAAACTGAAATGAAGAGCAGAAGTTCTCTGTTTATTCACAGGCCAGTAATAATAATACCTGCCTCAAAAAGCATACGTCTTTTTCGTGCAGAGCTAGCAGCTTCTGCTCCTTTCAGAAACCGGCACTGCCAAGGGGGGAAAGATACATTACTACCCGGTTACGTTCTGAGATATTAACCTTCACCTTGATAATGCTTGTCAGGCAGAGCCTTTTCAGGAAACTGATTTTAATTGTCCACTAGAGGCTGTAATGAGACCAACAATGTCACTTTAGACCAACCTGGGGCTTAAACTGTAACCATCATTGATTTTTGAGTGAAAAAAAAAAAGTTGTAGAAACGAGTAAACAGTAGTAGTAGTTCTTTGAAAATAGCCATGTATATGTGCATGGTATTTCAAAATGTGAGAAAAAAAATGATTTCCAGGGCTCTACACCTTCCTAGCTAGGGTGCTGATTTTTATTTCTGCAGCACCTTGGCTCTACAATACAGTTGTTTAAAAGCTGACACATTTCTCTTGGTGATTTTGTATCCTGCTTCAGTTGGTGACTAACCGTTAGGTCATAAGTAAATTCAGCCAAAAGGTTTCTCAAATACAGCTTCCAGTCAAGTGGAGGCTTCCAGAGAAAAACTTACGTTGTAAGGATCGTATTTCTAGACACTTGGTTCTAAGCACCTGAAAGAGGTCAAATGCTGCCCCGACACCTACCGGTCTTCCAGAATTATCTGCAGCCAGGAGAACGCCGCACTGAGCTCCCTTTAGCATGGCTGTGCCTTCTCTTCCTCCAGGTGCCACACCTGTTGGCCAGGTACCACCCCTTCAAAGAAGAGTCCTTCCCTTCCAGCTAACGCCTGGCGGTGGTACCCATGGAGGGACGGGGTGGCGAGGAGTTGAGAACCGCACTTAAATTTGAGTCCAGAGGAAGTTCTCCGGCGAGGATTCACGAGAACTGCCATCTGATGCTCGGTTTGCTTTCTCTATCTCTTAACACTGGTTGCCTCATTTCCGATGAAATTAATGATCCCGAATTAGCGGCGAGAGGAGTGCGCGGATCGTCTACCCAGGGTAAAGCTGGGTAGTTCCATACCCAGAGCAGATTTCCGGACCTGCAGAAAGAGAAGGGAGAGCAGGGAGGTCAACAGCTTTCGTAGGCAGGAAAGGTGAGGGTGCACGTGTAGACAGGGGGACCCTTAAAACTTTCCTGAGTTGCACGCCAAGGCAATCCCCGCGGCTCGGTGGGCTGGCTTCCGGAACGCTGAGGCTAAACCTGTTTGAGGGTTAACATGCGTGAAGATCGGAGTCAGCCCTCTTAGACGCTTGTCGGCGCGCCCAGGACGAAGGGAACGTCGGGATCAGAATTGGCCCACCTCCTCTCCCACTTGGGGTATTTCATGGTCTCCGACTTGCAGCTCGACAGCCCTCGGAGAGTCCTCCAGGGTTCCTGAGTTGCACCCCGCTGGCGCTCTGTCCCCTCCAACTAGATGCAGGGACCCGGGAAGGCGCGCGAGGACCTACCGGTCACCGCTAAAATTACCTCATCGCTTCAGCTCCCCGCCTCTTTCCCAAACCTGGAAGCACTGTCCCCTCCGGCCCCGGTCACCCCTCCCGTCCCGCGGCCC
>NW_006788168.1:1431367-1431946 GCF_000442215.2 Lipotes vexillifer
GGGGGGGGAGGAGGAGGAGGAGAGAGCAGAGTATACCGCAGACATCATTTCTACTACGGTGGCGGAGCCGTACAGGACCTGTTTCACTGCAGGGGGATCCAAAACAAGCCCCGTGGAGCAGCAGCCAGAGCTACAGCAGCCGCAAGACACTGTTTCTCTCCCTCTGCCCCCCCTTCCCCACGCAACCCCAGATCCATTTACACTTTACAGTAAGTGGCTATTTTTTTTTCTCCTCCGATTCTTTCTCTCCCCCCTCCCCCATCTCCTCCCATGATTTAGATTGAGATTCCCCCCCACCCCCACCCCCGCTCTCCCTAGAGGGGCAAAAGCAACAACCAGGAAACAAACCCCAAACCCCATTCGGCGGCATGGAAAACAGCTGGAAGAGGAGCGAAGGAAATCGACGCGTTGTGGTGTGGTGTGTGTGTGTGTGTGTGTGTGTGTACATACACCCTTCTCCGGCTCCAGCTTCCCGGGCCGACATCCCCGCTCTGGGAGCAGGGACAACTGGCAGGAGGGCTGCAGGGGCTGGGTGGGCGCCCGCCAGGCGAGGGGGCGCGCCCGGGCTGGGGGCACGGG
>NW_006788168.1:1431956-1439988 GCF_000442215.2 Lipotes vexillifer
GCGGAGAGCCATGTCCTCCTCTTTGGAAGTGGCGTAGGGGGAGGCGGAGGCCGGGGGTCGCGCTGCCCCCTCCTCCCGCCGCCCCCTCCTCACTCCTCTCCCCGAAGAGGGCGGCGAGAGCGAGCGGGTCTGGAGAAGGGCTGGGCTTGCCCGCGGGGGCCGCCTGGCCTCGGAGCCCCGGGGTGGGGGTCTCCCCGCGGAGGCCGGCCTGGCCGGGCGTGCGGCTGCGGACCGGGAAGGGTCTGCGGCCGCGGCCCCGCCGGGACTTCGCGCGCGTGGCCGGGCGCAGAGCGGTGGGAGAGCGGGGGGCGCTGAGGGGTGGGTGCTGGGGGAGCGGGTGTGCGGTGCCGGGAGTGCGGCCGGAGTGGCGGTGGCGGCCCTGGCTGCAGCTGCCGCCGCCGCCCTGTTAGTACGGCAGCTTCCTGATCATGTGCAGCCGTCGCAGCGGCCCGGAGCCGGGAGCCCGCGAGCGCCCCAGCCCGGGCCGGCGCCCCCGCCAGCGCCCGCGGCCGGAGCCGGGGAGCCGTGGCAGGCGCTGCCCTGCCTGCGCCGGAGTGAACTGCTGTGCGGCTGCTGGGAGGGTGAATGAAGCCGGGAGGAGGGGAAGGAGGAGGAGGAGGTGGCGGCGGCGGCGGCGGCGCTGCGGGAACTGGGATGCGCCCTGGAGCCCTGCCGCTCGCTCACTCTGGGCCGGGCCGGGCCGAAGGCTCCGCCACTCCTGCGACCGCAGCCGCCACCTCCTACGTGGTTCCAGCGCTGCGCGCAGGCCGGTCCCGCAGGGGGCGGGGCGGGGCAGGGGGCCGGCCGGGCTGAGCAAGAGGTGAGGCGGTGGCGGAGCGCGGCGTGAGTGTGAGTGAGTGAGTGCGTGCGATTGTGAGTGTGTGCGCGCGCGCGTGCGGGGGAGGGGGCGGCTGAGGCCGTCGCGGTGGGGAGAGGGCCCCCTCAGTGGCCACTTGGCTGACTCCGCACCGCCCCGACCCCTTCTCGGCCGCCCGCCCTCAGGCCGCCTTCCTGAACTCCGCGGCTGGTGCTTTCATTTTATTTCAGACCACGTAGGGGGCTGACTGGAAGCGATGAAACAATTCAGGTTTTCGAGGCAGATTGAGCAAGAACCTTAGCGGGGGGTGGAAGTAGGGTGGGGGTGGAGATCCTGCCAGAAAACAAACAAAAAAAAATCAGTTTCCAAGGACTGTGGGGTTTGGTTCAATCCCGTGGCTGCTCTGTTTTGTTTTGCTTTTTTAGTATATAATCCTACAGATAAGAGGGTAATATAAATACTTCGGGAGATTGGGAAATTGCTGAAGAGTAGTAAGGGGGGAAAAAAAAAGCCAGTCGGAAGCTGGTTATATAATGCGCGATGTGGCTAACGAGAACGGCAAGCTATTTTTATTTTGTTTACCGTATGCTGTGCAGTAGGGACTCCTACAAACTGGTTCTGTCCCCGAAGAGATTCTTAGTTTCCCTGTGAGATCCACAGGATACAATCAGCAAAATTAGAAGACCCTATTAAACCCACAGAATAAAAATTAATGGCTTGGAGTGGCATACTCCGTGCACATCCTGGTGCATGCACGGGAATGTGTGTATGCAAGTAAGTTCTTTGCCAATCTTGTAGTCACATCTCATTGACATTTGTGTTTTATAATGCAGGCTGTTCTTAATATTTAAACATAATCGTTACATATCGCTCACAGCAGTGGGTAGTTACTTGAAAGTTATTTTTAGGCACAGCTAGTTACTTTTTCGACAGTGTTAGCTAAGCTATTTCATTTGGGTTTCTGAGGAGCCCTGCAGTTCCTAGAAGCCCCTGTCTTAAGCCCACCGTGTGGTTTATTTGGTGGGTGAAGGTAGTTTGACACTTCAGCCTATTTTGGAATGCAATGTTTGCCTGAAGAAACCACCAGAGAGAAGGATGAGAAAATCCTGCAAATGAACTCTTGGAAAGGGACTGCACCATAACGACTAATGCTTTGGCATTTAATCTCCTCTGATTGCCCTCTGTGCCTGCATCAGTCAATATTTTAGCAGCTCCACAGATAACTGGGCTTGAGTGCCACCTTCTACATAAAGCAGAGGTTGAAGGACTCCCCTGAACCTTCTGCCTGCCTGCCTTTCTCATCTCGTAGATACCTGTCAGCGGGTGTAGGTTTTCGGTGTACTTACTCCAGCTCTGATCACTCATGTAATTAGATCAGGCTGCCATGGCAACAGACAAGTGTTCCTCCGTCCATTCAGGTGGGTTTGTCTTGTGCCTGGACTACTCCCAAGTGTTTCATGCACAGTATTTGTGCTGCCCCAGCCAGATGAGAGACTTTACTATTTCAGCTGCATCTTCTTTCTGTCATCTTTGGACGGGAGACACTGAATGATGCTTCTAGTTACTCAGCTTTTATAAAGGAGACCAACAAGCTGTGCTTACTGGGTGCAGTATGTAAATGTATCTCCCCAGACAGTGAGAGGAGCCCGGCAATCCTGCTGGTGTTTATTGTGAACAGATCAACAAGTATTTGGTACTTGTTAGAAACCTTTCAGAGCTGACTAAAACAGCATTTCTTTTGCAGGCTGTCTGGTGCCTTTGGCCTTGCAGGCACTTAACCCTTTCAAGTGCAGAAGAAGTCAGTCATCCTTTAGAACTCAAGTTGCCAGTAGTCGCGACTGGTTTTCTAACGGATTTATTCAGCGGAAATAATTTATTCCAGAAGGATATCCCCGTTGTCAGATTTGAAAACTGGGTGGCCGTCATAATAGCAAAAAAATGCTACTGATAGTAGGCAGTCATTCTGAATGTATTCATTTTTAACTTGGATTTCTTGGCCATGATCCTTAACCTTTGTGGTAGTAGGTTAAAAGGTTTTTGTCTCAGGTGAGAGAGGATGGAGGCCTATAGCTGGTAGACTGGTAATGTATGGTGCTTTTGCACAATAACTTGTACTCTATTTGGGAATATAATTTCATGGGCATTTAATAATTTAGAAAACAACATTCTGCTCTTTACATTAGGGGACCACCTTATTAAGCCTGCTGAGCAAAGAAAAATAATACTGTTGGAAAAAAAAAAGGAAGGAAAAGTAGCTTTGGTTGCTGAAGCTCTGTGTTGCTCAGGCAAGCCAAATAAGGGAGAGTATTTTAATAACTCTGATACTTGAAAGAAAAAATAATTGAGAATAATAACGTCTTGATGTCATTGTGATCCTGCCAGTCAGTTTACCATTTTACAGCCCCCTAGCTAAATTGGTAAATCCTTTTTTTTCCCTCTGGGGCTAAGATTGTTGAGAGGGCTCCTCAGTGCTCCTCACAGGGTGCTTATGAATTTCTGCCATTTTGTGAGTTTATGCAGTTGGTAACGTGATTGTGACCTGCTCAGATGAAGCGTTGCTGTGTTTAAAACGGGCCATTATTTCTAGGAGGTAAATAGATGGGGGAGGCAAGGATATAAAATAAAGCGCAGAAGTTTAAGTTTTACATAACACCTTGGAGGTCCTGGATTACCTTTTACAATGTACAGAAAATTGCTTTACTTGCAGCCCAACGTGAACATGTATTTTTCAGTGTACAAATAAATCCATCCTAAAATAAGTATGAAAAATGTGCTTGATTGGGAACTGTGAAAGTCAATATTTTCCTTTCTGGATTTCGTTTGAAGAGGGTTTGGTAAACAGAAGTGATACCTCATTAGAAATATTATAACTAGGCTTCCTGGCCTCTGAATTGTCCCGTACTCTTGGAGAAGAATTCAGGGACAACTCTTTAGCCATCAAATTATACATGAAATGTCTGTAACTGGCCTTAGTTTCAACAGGCCTAATTCAGTTGTCTGGGAGTCCCTGGAAAGGCCAGCCTTAAGAGATTATTAAAATATCAATAAGCAAGTTTCTGTGACCCCTGGTTTTGTTGTCATTACAGAGTTTGATTCACATTCCTTTTGTATAAATGTGCCTTTATTTTTTTTCCATTCTGAAATGTCAAGTGGATTTTCTGTTTGCACTTACCTTGAATGATAGTTTTTGATGACTAATGCATGGTTAACACTGGCTCATTTTGTTTCCTATAAGAAGTTCGTCGATAAACATGTTTTTACTAAAAGCCTGAAATTTAGTGAAGGTAGGAGTGAATGTTAGTTCTTTCATTTATAGTTGTCTGCAAGTAACACATAGTTTAGACTATGAAAAGCTTAAATACTTGTGTAAGATGACATCGTACAGCAAGGCAGAATATTATTTTTATAGGGGAGGCAGATGATTTGATTTCCTTTGCTTTATATCTTTTGATATGTGCAGCTTAATTGCTTCAAACAACAGATTTAGTTCTGCTCATACTTCCAAGCTTATCAGAAGCAGGCTCTCCTTATTTTGTGAAAAGGATTGAAAAGAAGAAATCATAGAAATCCCAATAGAGATAATAATTTCTGTTCTAGGGTATTCCACACAGGACTGCCCCTTTTTAAGGAATTTTGTAGTCCTCAATTATGCTGTTCAAATTTTAGTTTCATTCAATTCAGTTTAATAAAATAACGCATTCAGAATTTAAGAGGTGGTATAATAATGAGTATACTCCATGCTAGTGTTGG
This sequence comes from Lipotes vexillifer, assembly GCF_000442215.2. Taxonomy (NCBI): domain Eukaryota; kingdom Metazoa; phylum Chordata; class Mammalia; order Artiodactyla; family Lipotidae; genus Lipotes; species Lipotes vexillifer. The sequence goes on from NW_006788168.1 coordinate 1,436,524, forward strand.
AGAATATTTTCAGATGTTGGCCGAAAGAGTTGTAATTGGATCAAGGTTTTAAAAATATGTAAATACTTAAAATTACAGAAGTAATAAAAAGGTTTAGGTAACTAATCTTTATTGGTGGAAACAGTTTTCAGAAATCTCTTTCCTGTTTCATAATTTATGTATCTTTGTCTTTATCAGTGTAGTAATATATTTTATAATCCATATAAATTTGAAGTTTTCAGGCCCATGTACTATAAATATGTGTACTACCTATTACCATCTCAGATGTACTAAAACACATTTTAGAACTATTAAAGACAAAGAAGCAACAAACATTATATTCTCTTTGACATATTTGATGTGAGCAGAACTGATTCATTGATTTTTTTATAGCTTTTAATGCATCCCGTTTGTGGAGTAATGAAAATGCAATGGTAATGGCAATAACGTAAGCAAAAATTGTATCCTAAACCTGAAAATTACTTCTCGGAAAATTCATTGTAGTGTAACCACAGTTTGAGGCTTTCTGGGGGCAGAGGTTCCCCTGGTGATGGTGTTTGGATTCAGTCTAAGAAGAACTCCTTTTTTTCTATTTAGGTGCTCTTTAACGGACACGTTTTGAATGAATTATTTAGCAGAAGTTTTTAGTGATCATTGTCATAGCTGCTAACCTGTAAACATTTATGCTTCTAACATTCAAAGAAAATGTATTTTTTCTGTCACCGCGTACGGCAAATTTTCTTTTATTGCACCCTTAGCTTTGGCTTACTCTCCCCGAAGTATTTATATTATATCCTGTATCCACATTATTTATATATTATCACCTCTTTACTGACTGTCATATCAGTATTACTTAGGCCATCTTTCTATCTTCCACTATTAATAGTATTGTGTTACGTTGCCCTGCTGTGCTTTTTAAATATTAAGGGTTCCATTTTTAGCAGATACATAAAACAGTCTATAGGCTCTTTTTTGGTATGTTGTTTGTATGTTTTTGCAATACAGAGTCCACTCTGCCTTGCTTTATCCTTGTGTTTCTTCCCTGCAGTGGAACACAGCAAGTTATGTTAACTCTTTGAGTTAGTCTAACTGGTGTAGCAACACAAATGCTTTTGAAATAAGTAGGCATACCAACGTGAGAGTAAATTAATATTTTACAGCATTTGCATCATGTTTGACTGTTCTCTGCACTTCAGCAGAATAGGAGGAGACTGTAATTTGGACTCTATAAAACCTTATCTGCCAGGTGATCGGTAAATAGGATGGTGTGCACATACATCGATACACAAGGCAACACTCTCAACTGTTAGCTCATAAAGCAAGCACTTTGCAAATCCACGGTACCTGCACCTTGTTTGAAAATGATGATCATGTATTTTGATGCTTCATTTGAGGTGTTACTAGATAAAATCAAGATTACTACCCCCCTCCCGGGCCCTTAAAACAAGTACCGTGTAAGAATAAATAGAATATTATGAGCTTCTATTTAACTTGGCCACTATTTATATTTGTGACTCAACAAGCTTCTTAGCGAAGGACAGTGTCTTCCAAGGACTTCAGAGATGTTATAGCCTCGAACAGCTTCGTTCTTTCTCTGTCTACACTTACTGATTACATGTGGGGAAACCAAGGCCTCGAAAACTTCCTTCTTGTGCATATTAGCCCCAGGCATGCAATAGATGCTTAAATAAATACTTGGTGAATGGATTAGCTAGAAGTAAGAATACTTTGGCTATTATTCATTACTTTGCAAAGTGTTGGAAAGCAATTGAAATTATTTTCCTTTCCAGCTGGGCTGTGCTCTTAAAAATAGTGAGTGTGTATGGATGAAAATAATCATGAGATGTGTTGCCATGTACCCAAGGATAATTGGCTCACTTACCTGTTTACAGATTATTCACACTGGAGATCATATTCATAGCTCCAGAATAGTTTTTTTTCTGACACCCAATATAATCCTGGGCCTTCTCCTTCCTACTGTTATCTGGCGTGGGCTTAGGAAACCCAAACTGAATTTAAAACCAGCCTAAACAAATATGCAGATCAGCTCCCGTAATCAAAGGCTGAAAAAAATCAGTCCAGCAATGACTAGTTTGGGGATTAGTTTATAATAACTGTGCTACTGATTTTATTTAATGTGGACAGTTGGGAACTACCAGTATTTAAAAACATAATTTAAATAGATCGTGCTGGAAACTATGTTAGCAGATCGAGTCCTCAGCTGCTTCCATTTCTATGCATAGGTCTTCACCTCACAAAACCTACTACAAGCACCAAGCTCCCTGATGGAAAGGTATATGGAAGATTCATTCATTCTCTCTTTCATTCATCCATTCACACATTCACTCATTCATAATACAGTGGGTAATTTTTACTTAAACATGCTCAAGATATTGTGGCAGAATGAAAATCAAGTAGACATACATTCAGTAATTAAATCATTTAAAGTTTAGTGGAAAAAAAAGTCTAGTGAGTATATGCATACTTAAAATTTTTTTTTTCTGCATTCTATTCTTCTATCCCATTAGACTGGTATGCTAATAACTGTGCTCTGTTTCATGATTGTGCCTCAAAGTTGCATGTTGATAGTAAGATATGCCTCATGAAAGTTAGACTCTGGCTCAATTACTATTCAGTCCATGCCCATTTTCACCTGATAGTCCTGTGATTACCAGCATGTGTTTCTGAGGAAATTGGCTAGAATCATTAGAGAAAAGAATGACAGTAGCTGTCTCAAATGGGGAGACCAAGCTCTTAATTTGATTGAAGGGTTGACCTTTCTGTGTGTTGGCCTCCCTCTGAGCACTGTCGAAGAAAACCAGACCTGCCTTTTGAGCTGATTGGTAGCTGTGTAATTCTCATAAAACAATGCAAAATTTGATGTTCTTAAAGTTTAGATTTCAGTGCAGGGGCACTTGCAGGTGGAATTATTTTTTAAAGCCATTCGTTCTGTTTCTCATTTTGGATTTCCTCTTCTACACCCCCTGGACCATTGCAGGAGGATCGTGCAGCAAATCACCAGGGTGGTCCATTCAAGCTGCAGATTCGTCTGTCATCTTTGGACAGCAGGCTCGTCCTCCTCAGCCACTGCAGGAAAGTGTGTCACCCATCAGGTGAGGGTTTTGCAATGCTCTCTAGTTTCCACCTGAGGATAAAGTCTGACCTGGGAAAGTCGCCTACTAGCCGTACTTTAGCACTTTGTAGACTGTTTAAGATAATTGTCTTTGCAAACTGTATTGTGTGGGAAATTGAGAAATCGCCGAGAGGTTTTTTTTAAAGCTTGGATTAAAGTATTTCTCTTTTTGATTTATTTGGTTTATGAATTAGCCTACCTCTGACTTTGTGGATGGTCAATTATTGCGTGTGTTGGGCTTGGGCCTGATCATTTTAATTGTCACCTGTACTTCAAGCTGGTGAGAAAGTTTTGCTACCAGATGGTTATCTTAAGTCATGTTTTAGGTTATTGTTGTAGTATGACCCTCGTGT
>NW_006788168.1:1440074-1440777 GCF_000442215.2 Lipotes vexillifer
TGTAGGGAGACGGGCTCGTTTGTTTGGTAGCAACCCGTATTTGTTGGATCTCGAATTTCTCTGTGTCTGTTTGGATTTTACAACTTCCTGATTTCTTCATGTACAGTAAATTTTTCTCATCTGGAGAGTCATGCAGACCCAGGGTGGATGCAGGGTTGATGACTCATGGTTCACTGTTGAAGGGAAGACAAGAGGAGAGCGCCTACATGAAATCAGGAGACCGTGGAAGTTAGTTAGAAGTTGGGGCAATAAGGGCTTGGGAACACTGGTATTCGCAACCCGAGGAGATTGTGAAATAGATCCCTTCTTTCTGTTTGCCTTGGGAGGAGTCCTGCTCCAAGCTGTGGAAATAGACTAGTTCAGAGGTTCCCGAGCCTGGCTGGGCACCAGAATCACCGGGAGAGGTTAAAAAAAATAGAATAGGGGCTCCACCCTAGATCTACTGAATCAAAATGAACCTTAATGGTCTCTTGGAGTCATACTGATGTTCCACAGCTTTGGCAAAGGCTGGATCGGGTGGTCTCTGGGCAGCTCTTCCTGAGTCATGTTGGATTTCCTTACTTGGTGAGATACACAGTCCACTTTTACCGAACCTCACATACAAAACTCTGGATTTTCAGCTAACGTATGAGAGGTGAATACTTGCTTTATCAAAATGTTCATTTTGAAACTGATTCAGTAGATTTCTTTAAATAAAGAACCC
>NW_006788168.1:1441700-1450175 GCF_000442215.2 Lipotes vexillifer
GGCCGCTGAGCCTGCAAGTCCGGAGCCTGTGCTCCGCAACGGGAGAGGCCACAACAGTGAGAGGCCTGCATACCGCAAAAAAAAAAATAAATAAATAAAAAGAAAGAAAGAAAGAAAGAAAGTGAAAGATAACTTACAAAAAAAAAAAAAAAACACACACACGTACCTGAATGCCGGAAGTACTGTGCCTCAGAAAGGGGTGTCAGTAAAGTCCTACTGGGGGGCGAGGCAGGGGAGAGAGGAAGTTATCATACACATTCTATCCTTGTGAAATATGGAACTGGGTACTTTACATTTTATGGGCTGTGGGTTAGGGAAAGCGTCTTTCAAAGGAGATAGAACAACTCTAGAATTCTGTGCAGAGTTAAGCCTCATAAGGTCTACAAGTGTCAGCTCCGTTGAAAGGGGTGCGATGTCTTATTGCTAATTTCTCTCTTAGGGGTATTATCCATTTTAGGCAGAAAATCCTCACCTTGAAGTTTTGGGGGAAGTGGCTTAATTGCATATGTGGTTAACACACATGCAATTTTTTTCAACTTGTGGTGTTTAAAGAGAATGATGTGTTAAAACAGGAATGTCTCAAGAATTTATTGTGAAAAAAAACGGGCAGCAAACAGTCCTATCTCTTGGTCAGTATGTGTAGCTTATTGAGAAGAGATCCAGGTTTTTATAGTACATAGTACAGTATATTAAGTGTCATAGGAATACTCATATTACTGACAAAGCAGTACGGAGTCACCTTGAGTTTTAAGCAGCTGACATTTCCTAGGATCGCATTTAAAGGAAGCTTATAAGCATTAGCTAAACGTTTTGCATAAATAGTGGCCTCATTACAGTCCTCACAATTGATGGCTAAATGTAAGCAAGGAAACAGTATCATTCACGTTGCACTCTGTTGTACTTATTAAGGTTTTTTTCTTTTTTTAAAAAAATAAAATAAAACCTAGATTACAGTTATTTCTGGTTCTAGCTATTTTATCAATACAATACAGCTATAGCAGTTTATGACCACCTCATTCATAGGCACTGTCTATGTAAAGAAATGATTCATTCACTTATTCACTGTGTATTTTTTTTTACTACTGCACAGAGTGAGTAGGGTCTACTAGGAGGAGGTTATATTCTTCGTGGTCAAGTAGGGGGAAGAAGAAATGCTCTGAAATAACTAATACAAAGCAGAATGGGGTGGGTTGTACTTACTGGGGCAGGTTCTAACACAGAAGGAATTCAGAAGAATGATGCTGAGTAGGATGATGGGGAAAGACTTGGAGGAGGAGGGACAATTTGAGTTGAACTCTGAAGACTGGTTAGCATTTCTGTGGGAAGAGATGGAGAGTGTGAGGGTGACCGTTTCAGTGCCAGGGCCATAACAAGCAAGTGCATGGTATGTAATTGATGAGGCCATTGTGGCAGAAGCCCAGGTGCTGGTGGACATCTGAGTTCCTGGAGTCCAGCAGACAGTAGAGTGTGGGAATAAGATTACTGAGAGGTCCGGTCTGGAGATAAATTTGGAGGAGCCATTGGCATGAAAGTGATCTTTGAGATTGGGCTTTGGGTTCTTGTGCCTGGCAGGAAGTTTGACAGGCAGGCGGGATGAGTATATTTCAGTGATGATGTCAGCCAGAGTGGAATATGTAGAGGGGGAAGTAAGAGGCAGTGGAGGCAGCAGAAATGGAGCATTGGTGTGGCACAGCCTTTGTATGTTTCCTTTTTAAGACCTGGGGTGAAGAAGGGAGGGAGGATGGAGAAATTGGGATGATGCACAGGGTGGGTAATGGGGGGGGACGTCTTCCCTAGACACTCAGGCACCTTGGAAACTCAGGGCTGAGCTTTAGTTCAATGAAATCTTATTGAAACCTTTATTCTTTAAGACCTTTAAAAAAATAGAAACTTGAGCTAATTTTAGCCAGATCTAACTTGTGTGTATAAAAATGAACGCTGCTTTTGAAATTCAGCGCATGCAGTATCTCTTTTCATTTAAACAAATGATCCCTCTATTTTCCTCTAAACAGTTTTATTAAGATTTTCAGTGAAGCCCTGTACACATTAACAACGATTCCAGCTTTGCCTTTGATCTTTTTCACCGTGGATTTATTTATCTCATGTGATATGCGTAAATCACATTATGCCACCTACTTGACTTTGGAGCAGTTGTTCATTTGTGGCAATTCATTTATTGTATTTTGATAAATCACATTAATATGGGTGTGTTTCATAACTTTAGTGTGGACTCTTAAATGTTATTTGAGTGTGTGTGTGTTTGTGTGTATATGTGTGTGTATATATATACATTTCCAGCTACTAGTCACAGTTTTCTGAACAATTTGGCTTCTCATTTATACTTTATAGAAAATGTAGAGTTAGTGAGCCTTGGCTCTGGGGAGAAAGACTACATAGCTCAAAGTGAAGGAGAAAAGCTGGACATTATCTGGTTATATTGCGTTATTGGGGAGTCAGCCTTAATATAATGAAGGAATATTTGAGGATTATTTAAGATATTTTTTTAACCTGAGTTATTATTTTCTTTTGCGATACACGGGCCTCTCACCTCCGTGGCCCCTCCCGCTGTGGAGCACAGGCTCCAGACGCTCAGGCCCAGGGGCCATGGCTCACCGGCCCAGCCGCTCCGCGGCATGTGGGATCTTCCTGGACCGGGGCACGAACCTGTGTCCCCTGCATCGGCAGGCGGACTCTCAACCACTGCGCCACCAGGGAAGCCCTAACCTGAGTTATTTTTGATGGGGTGTCTGTAGTCCCCTAAATGGCCCAGAATGAGGCTGTGACTTACCTACCTTTCATAAAAGACGAGAAGGTTAGGACAGGAGTGACAGGAATGGAGAAAACAACTCAACAACTCCAGGGGGCAGACCATGCTGTCTGCAAAGATTCAATGAGCATCTAATATGTGAGAGGCATTATGCCAGCAAGACCCTAAAGGAAATATGGAGATGATCAATGGTCCACACTTTCTGTGTATTAACTCTTTGAATCCTCACTGCAATCCTTTGGGGTAGGCACTGCTATTATCTGCATTTCACAGGTGAGGAAACTGAAGCACAGAGAGGTTAAGTCACTTGCCCAAGACTGCTCAGCTGTTAAGTGGTAGAGTCATGCTGGGACCCCAGCCTGTATTCTTTTTTTTTTTTTTTTTTAAATTTATTTATTTTTTATTTTTGGCTGCATTGGGTCTTCGTTGCTGTGTGCAGGCTTTCTCTAGTTGTGGCGAGTGGGGGCTACTCTTCGTTGTGGTGCATGGGCTTCTCATCGCGGTGGCTTCTCTTTTTGTGGAGCACGGGCTCTAGGCGTGCAGGCTTCAGTAGTTGTGGCGCACGGGCTTAGTTGCTCCGCGCCATGTGGGATCTTCCCAGACCAGGGCTCGAACCCATGTCCCCTGCATTGGCAGGCGGATTCTTAACCACTGTGCCATCAGGGAATCCCCCAGCCTGTATTCTTAACTGCTGCCATGCACTGTCTCTCAAGCCCTCAGCCCCTTCTGTAAGGCAAGGTGTGCCCAGGAGTAGTATTTAAAGACCCACAGCAGAGGTGCGGCTGGCTCTCAGAGGTCAGGATCAGAGAAGATTCGTGGACGATAAGCCCTCCTTTTCCAGGTGTGCCTGTCTGTTCAGGGTCACATACAGGCTGTCTTTGCTGTGTTGTTTCCCTTTTTTTCACTCTTTGTCCTCCTCCCTGAGATTCCTACGCACTTTCAATAATTATTAATTGAAGAAAATGATGACCATGGCATATGCTTATCTGTGTTTCAGGGGATTGGCTTAAGTTGGGCTCCAAATGTTTGGTGTCCAGTGATGAACTTTTGACTCTTGAAAGCGAGGTGATGAACTTTTGACTCTTGAAAGCGTTTCACTGGGTCAGTGCTCAGTTTGCAAGGTTTGGCCGATAGGAACTATTTCTCTCTTCAGTTTGATAGATGGTGGGTGGCACCCAGTCCGACTCAAAGAAACATGGGGTGAAAGGAGGTCACGCTTAAGTCAGGGAGGCCATCGGGAAGCTCAGAGCTTGTATCCCCTCCCCTCCCTCCCCCCCGCACCTCTGCCCCTCCTGTCCCTTCATCTCTGGTCCCTGCCTCTCCCAGGCTCATTTTCTCACCTTCACTGGACCAGTGATGAGTCTTGACCAACTCATGTCAAAAGGATAGAGGGGCTTCCCTGGTGGTGCAGTGGTTGAGAGTCTGCCTGCCGATGCAGGGGACATGGGTTCATGCCCTGGTCCAGGAAGATATACCACATGCGGCAGAGCGGCTGGGCCCGTGAGCCATGGCCGCTGAGCCTGCGCGTCTGGAGCCTGTGCTCAAGGATAGAGAAGGAAGATCACTTTTCTCTTAGGCTGCCCAGGGAAAACTAAGAGTTAGTCTTTCTTACAGTTGAAAAATGTAAGTGATGATCACTTTGTAACGTGTAGAACCATCAAATCACTCTGTTGTGCCCTTGGATCTAACAGAGTGTTGTAGGTCAATTATACTTCCATAAAAGAAAGAAAATTACCAAGGATGGTTTTTAAAAAAATGTCTTCGGAGGCAAGTCTTGCTTTATAGACACACAGAACAGGAGGATTTGGGATTTGCCCTCTGTGCACACGCGGATGGCAGCCCCAGCCTTCATCCGAGCTGTAATCATATGTGATGCATTTTATTTACAGATTAGGAGGCTCTGACTCTGACATATGACTAACGGGGAAGCTCCTCCCTTCCAGCAGTTGTATGTCATCTGCTTCAGAGAACTAATTGCTTGGCAATTCCCCTTTGGTAATTCCCTCTTTATTTTCTGATGAGTTACTTAACAGTGACGGGCTTGTTGAGCGGAGCGTTGAGTTTAATGTGTGCTCCAGAAACTCCACTGTAGGCCTGGGGGATATGTTTTTCGAATTCTGTTTAGCTTTACTGAAGGAACACTGAAACCATTATATGGCCTGTTAATATTTCACTCAATACGAGGTTAAACGCTGAGCAGTGTGCAATTTTCCAAAAGAAATAAAAACCAGGCTTCTTTTTTTCAGTGTGCCCCTGTGCATTCGAAAATTATTAAAAAGGAATTTAATATTCATAGAATGTTTAATCCTTTTTTTCAAAATAAGATTTCAAATGGAGTAGCTTTCCAGGACACCGCAGCGTGAGTGGGGTGTGGTAGAAAGCTGTTGGGCGGGTTTTGGGGAGACTGAGTTTCTTTTAGCTGCCCTGCTGCAAGGTGAGATGGACCACCCACTCTACCTTGCTGGGCCTCAGTTTCCCCATTTACAGGAAAGAAAACGTGAAAGAAGTGATCGCTCGGGCCTCTTCTATCTCTAACACGGCACAGTCCCATGAATAGATTTCATTGTAATTCTTCCTCTCGGTTCCCCCCACCCTCCCCCAGAGACCTTTGCTCTGTCAAACATCATTTGCTGTTGTTTGACTTTGTTGGGTTTTGTATCTAATTAGAATTTACATTTTCAGCTATTATTGTGTCATTATTTATAAAGTAAGTCGTAAGGGGCGCCTAAAATCATTTATCACCCTATCTCTATTAGTTTCGTACCTTACCGCTTCCTCAGCTCCTTTTTCCTCTTCTTGCTACCATGCCCCAAACAACATCCATTTCTGGAGTGTCTGTGTTATAACTGGAAGGAATCTTTCTGCTAATTATGGAATAATTTTTTGTAAGGAGAGCGCAGAAGCTCAGCTCTTCGCAGTAGCATCGAGGGTCACATTCTGCTTTTAATTTACAAGTAGAAATCCTTTGGATGTCATTTGGTTTTACCTGCAGGTGCAGATTTGAGGCTCGAGATAATTCGTTTTTTCTTCCACATCAACTTTCCCAGTTAGTGTGCGTAGCATTACTTTGTCCTGTTGGTTCATTTGTAAACCGTTCATACTGATGTCTCTTGACTGATTGCATAGTGTTTTTCGGCAGCCAGTGCAAATAGAAGAGGTGACATTTAAGAGTGTTTCGTCTTGTTGTTTTGTTAGTTTCATAGGCAGAGAGGAAGAGAAGAGGCAATAGGGGTGTTAAAAGTGAGGGCTTTGAAGACAGGGAGGTTAAGGTTTGAATTCTAGCCCTGGCTCCTTAGTTGTGTGTCCCAGGCCACATTTCTTAAATCTGTGATCCTCAGTTTTCTCATCTGTAAAATGGGGATGATGACAAGGTCTATCTTACGGGATTGCTGGAAGGATCAAATGAGCATTCGCTGTATATTGCCTGTGGTAGGATCTCAGTACATAATTTAAAGAAAAGAAAGGAGGGGAAAGTATAGAATTTAAGGGCTGGGAAAAAAAAACAAGAACTAAGGAAAGAGTTGTATCTTTGGGGGTACTCAGGGTAGGAGGAGCCCTTCACAGTCCTTTGTGGGCAGGTTTGAATTCCAGATGGACCATTGAAACTTGGGAGGGCCTGGACCGCCTTCCCTGTTTTGGGTGTGATGTTCTACTGAAGGTCGACCTGCTCCACAGAAGAGGGTGTTAGTTGCTGTGCAATGGATAGAAATATTACATTTTAAACATCTGTTGTCTATACTTTACTACAATAAGAGAAAACCAATGAGAGCAAAAGTTCCCTTTGATTCCACCATCCCAGTCCATAAGTCACTGTTAGGTGTTGTCTTTTAGTTCTTGACAATTTAACATATATCTTTTTTCACTTTTGCTTTTTCTATTTAGCATAAACATTCTGATTTGCAACCTAGACTGGACAGTTATCCTTTGCAAAGATTATATAATATACCATCAAGTTGTTTTTTCTTAATTTAGGTTTTGTATTATTTGTGGACATTCGAGTTGGTTCTAATTGTTTACTATTATAAAACTGCAGTGATTACCTTTGTACACTTAAGTATTTTCTTAGGATACAGTCACGTCAGAAGGCTTATTCCTAGATGGAGGGGCCTTGCTCTGAACTGCTTTCTAAAAGACAACATTTACATTGTTACTGATGATATATGACTACGTCTTGCTTCAACCTGATTAATTGTGAGACTTACTCTTTTTTGGCTAATTTAATAGGCTTCTTGGTTTTAAAATTTGCATTCCTTTGATCCCTCTCAGTCGCAGAACATTTCCATCTGTGTTTACTTACTGATTTTCTTTTATACAATTAGCAAACGGGGAGTCTTGATAATTTCTCATCTGTGCCTATGAGCTCTTTGTGTGCTCTAGAAATTGATCTTTCTTAAAGTCATATGTACTGCAGCTGTTTCCCCAGTCCGATTGTTTTTCATTTGGATTCTCTGACTTTTTGTTGTATGAAAGTCCAAGATTTTCTATGATGTCTCTTTTCTTCTGTGATCATACCCAGGGCCAGCCTGGAAGGAAGAAGGGAGATGACTGCAGCTTACATTCTGTACCTGGCCGGCCAGCAGCTCGTCTTGGCTGGAATAGTCCTCATTCTCAACTGCTCACCGCTCCCCTGTTGAACACCAGGGAACCGCTCCCTGTTGAAACCCTAGTGCTTTTCTACTGCCGAGGGCCCCTTTCTACTTTCCTCCCCACCTGTTCCTCACTCCTTGACCTTGATCCATCCTGGGCCAGTCTCCTAGATGTCTCGTCTCCTCTGCCCACCTTTGGGGCTCTCCGCCCTGTGTTGCTGACTCCCGTTTCTCTCGGGGAGCCCTGCTGTGGGGGCCGTGCTGGAGGCCTGGCAGCCTCCCTCCCGTGGGCCTGGAGAGATAGTCAGGAGTTCCAGGCTTGGCGAGGTTGAACCCTTCTTCGAGGATCCTGGGTTGGGCTCTTCACACCTTCTGCTCACTTAGTCCGACAGGCCACCTGCTGAGGAGTGAGCTTCGCTGGTTTGATTTTCATCCAGGTTAGACTGAGGGGCCCACTGCTGCCCAGCTTCCCTTGCTATTGTAGCTCTTCCCTGGAGAGAGCTCTGCGGGCAGGAGGGCGGGGGCAGTGTCCCGGGTATGGAGCCCTGGGGGAGTCTGGTCTCCAGGACTGAACTGGGACCAGTGGCCCTGCTGGGTTGCAGTGGTTTAGGATGTGCTGTCCCTCCTCAATGGCCTTTCTCAATGTGCACTTGTTCTGGTCCAACCCGTTTTCCTCTCTGAGGCCAAAATGAACATTTCTTACTCTTAGACATCTGTCTGCATCTCTGTTTCACCTCCTTGGTTTTTCATTGAAGTTCTGAATCCTTAACCTGGCCCAGCAGCTTTGGGGTCCCTTGCTTATCTCCCCGGCACTGTCACTCATCTGTTGCCCCTTCTTTGCTTCAGTCATTTAGCATTTCCTCCTTCAAAGTGCCCTGTCCTTTCTTATTATGTTCCAGCTTTTAGTCGTGCTGTTCCCCTTCCTTGACATCCAGCTACCCACCTCTCTATCTGTGTGGCTAACTTTGAATCTTGGTTTAGAGTCCTTTCCTCGGGCAGCCGAGGGACTAGTCACGTGCTGCCTGTCGGGGATTCCCAGAGCCCCCTGCTGTTCTTCTCGTGTTGTAACATTTTGCACCTCTTTTCCCAGCTCAGTGACAGCAGGGACCACAAGGACTGTTT
>NW_006788168.1:1450241-1474307 GCF_000442215.2 Lipotes vexillifer
TGGACACCAAGGCTGTTCGCCGCCCCCCCCCCCCAACCATTCTTGGCATTTGGCATCCAGTAGGGCTGCAATAAATGTAATCATTTCCCCTACAATGTGGGTTTGTATGATGCAAATTGGATGCAATTCCATCTCTTTATATAGACCATGACTTACAGGATTGTGGTCTGGAGCCAGCCCTGGGGCCTAGTGGACCACAGTGGTGTAAAAAGCTGTGGCATCTGTTGAATACCTTTGTGCATCAAAGAGTGATAAAGGTGACCAAAATTTATAAGAGGGCTCTGCTCAGGAGAAAGAAAAGCCTAGTGACGAATTTTCTGGAACAAAAGCTATAGGGAATAGATTGCTGGATTTGCCCAGTGATATTTAAATTTTATAGTACTACACTTATAACCACACCAAACACTATTATCATTGAACTTCAACACAGGAAAAAACATTACTGTGTTTTTGAATGTCTAAAACTGTCTTTCTTCGCAATGAAAAAATTCCTGTTGGATTTCAATGATGTGAGGATTCTTAGAAACATCGCTAACCTGTGGGATGAATGAGTGGATTTGAGGTTCACCTCCTAAACACCTGTTCTCTGCTTTGATCAGTCTCCCTTACGTGCTCTTGTGACCCTGCTCTCTGATTCAGGTGAAAGTTCTTGGTGGGATAATTTTCCCAAGGAGATCATTTTATCTGGAAGAGAGTAGTTCTGGAGTCTTGCAAGGTTGGTCAAGTGGAGGTAAAGCACGCCATGGACCAGGGAGTCCTGAAACCCTCCTCTGCGTGACCCCGCCCAGGAGGAATGGGGCTGGTGGGGTCTGACCGTGGTGTCCCCGCCCCTTTGAGTTGGCAGGGACAGCCTCCTCTCTCTTGCACGTGAGTTCGTCCAGAAGTTGCCCTGTTGGTGGTGGGTGAAAATACCATTTCCAGGGAGAGGGTGTCCATTGGTGATCACTGACGTGAGGGTCTGCATGCTTCTGATGGAGGTTCTGACAGGTATGGAAAGGGGTCTGACATTAGAACCGAGGCCTGGGCCCATTGTCCACTGCAGCGCCCCAAAGCCCTTTCTACCTTGCTCTGTTCTGGCAAGTTCCAAATGGGGGCAGAAAGGACTCTGGATGAATTTTGTTTTGATTGTTCTTCCCCTTTTCAAGGCTCCGTGCTGTAATGCAGACCATTGAGAAGTATGACCCCAAGTTGTGGCTTTTTTGGGAAGACAGTCTTTTTATAAGGAGCTGGGAAAAGAATGTTTCCCTTTGGCTGCTGCCTCTGGTGCCTGATCTGACACTTTTCATAAGATTAGCAGTTTTGTTCCTTTTGTAAGTGGTCGTAGGCCCATAAGACAAGTTACCTATTATTTGTTGACAGGAGAAAAGATTATCTAGTTTTTATTTAGAAATCTTCTTCCATAAAACCTTGTTTTCTGTTGCATTTGAAAGAAATACAGTGATGGCATCTAAGCCCAAATTTTGGTGTTTTACTTTGGCTTTCCTGTTCTGCTGAGGCCTCTGTAACCCTTTGTACCTCTCTCTACTCTTCAGAAGGAACAAGTTATATATTTATTTCCATCGCAGAGTCATCCAAATGAACAGGACTGTTTTAACAATCTGTATAAACAGATGCAAAAAAAAGGGGGAAGACTACTTTCTTTCTTTTTTTTTCCCCCTCCCAGCAAGCTTTAGATCCATTTTGGTCATCCTGGAGATTAGAATAGGCCAATGTGAGTAAGAAGCAATGTGAAATGAAGAAATATTTTTGCATGTGTCCTTGAAACATAGGTCTTACCCAGGAGTATTGAGCCTTCTCCAAACAGAACTCTAGAAGTCACAGTTCATATCATCTTTAAGCCCTGGAGAGAGGGTTATTAATCTATGAAAATGAACAAGCACTAGCTGTTTGCTATTCTGCTGTGCAGAGAACATTCAATGACCTGACTAATCTCAGAGTTTCTTTCTCTAAATGCTGCACTTTTTACTCTTTACCCTGAAGTCTCAGGAAACGATTTCCTTAAAAAAATTTTTTTAAACTTTTCCATTTTAAATGTGCAGGGTCTTCAAAGACTTCACTGGGATGGAAGTCCTATGTTTTCCTGTTTCTCTTATAGGACTAGTCACAACTACCCTTTTCTCTTGGTGGTGTTTTGCAGTCTGGGCCTCTGATTTAGTAAACATAGCCCTAAGGACCACAGTCATCTGGACCGTGTGCAGTAGCTAGTGTGTCATGGGTCCATCTCAGCTGATAATAGCGTATCACAGGAGTCAGAGTGCCTTGTATGACTTGTTGCCCTGGGGAGTCCTAATGATTCCCTAGAACAGAGAGTATCCTCTTCCTTTTCTAGAGGAGGAAACAAAACCTAAGAGGTTGACAGATTTGCTAGGTTTCAGGGCTAAAACACACATGGCTTGTGCTGTCACCTGGGCCTTCGGACCTGCATGAAGTTCAGTGCTTTCTCCATCACCTTGTGAAGCCGAGATCCCCCAGGCCTTATGCAGTTGTGTCTCTGAATCTGTAGACTGAAAAGACAGAACTTTGCTTCATCGAAGGGGCCTAATAGAGCAGTTTTGAGATGGAGCTGGAAAGATGGAGAAAGACAAGAGTACAGCCCCTTGAATGTACACCATTCTCTCATAAATTTTGACGTTAGTTTTTGTAGTGCCTAAGCTTGAACTTGATGGATAGGTAGAGAGTGTTTTTTCTTCTGCAGCCACTACACCTTTAAAGTTAAGCTTCTCGAGCTATATTTCCTTTAATGCACCAGTGTCAGCAAAGTTAAAAACATCAGGAAATTGTATTGATCTCATCCATGGAATCTTGAAAACTGATGCCATCTTCTCTGGGAATTTCTTTCCTATGTGGGTGGGAAGGCATTACAGTTGGGTCACTTCCATATTGGTAGGTCCCTCCTGTCTTTCTGCTGGATGCTACAGAAGAGGGTAGAGTACGCTCACGCAGCCCCCTGTGAATCAGATGTATGCCTCCTGGTCTGGAGAGAGCCAGTGCGAGACACTGAGTTGCTTACATGATGAGTATCTGCTGTCCTAGGACATCTAGCAGTTAATCTTTTAGTAAAAATCACCATCCATCTCTTGATGCCAGAAGCACGTATAATAACTGTTATGAAGCCTCTTCTGTCTCTGCAGAAGTAATCGGTGCTGACGACCGTGCTGTTGGTTTCAGAAATACTTGGAATCTGATTCTCTTTGAGGCTTACGGAAGGTAGATTTTATATGTGGAATCCTCCTCAGTGATTCTGCAAACCAGACAAAGGCCATCTCTCTTGTAGGCCTCCTCCCGGCAATCTCTTTACAGCTTTTTCCTAGGAGTCAAGGCGCTATAGCCTAGCTGGGGAGCTTTGCTTGGTGACGGAGTAGCTAAGAATGTTTCTCTCTAACAGGTCACAGAGAGCGCTGGTGGACGTCTCTCCTTGCCCCAAGATCTTCGGTGGAAGTCCACGGGACTTGGTGTCTGTGCCGTTCAAAGTATATATGAACTCGCCAGGAGGCATAATGCGTCACCATTTAATTCTGGGCCACCCTAAAGGATGACACCCAGCTTCAGAGACCACCTCTTGGACATCATCCCTGAGATCCAGTGTTTTAGCTCCCCATTGTCTGAAATCCGTTTCTGACCGAGTTTGAGCTGCCTTAGACTTAGTCATTCAATGGCCCAGGACCATGTTGCAGCTCCACACCTTTTGTCTCTTTCAGAGCAGCAGCTCGCTCTGAGCTCTTGTTGAGTCTTTTACACAGATATGCTAGAAAACAGGCACCAGCCCATTCTTTCCATCTGGGCATTTGCCCACAAGCCTAGTCCTGGGATGACCTGGAGCGGAGAGGCAGTGGAGGATAAATTCATCTTGTACAGACTTGTTCCTGCTAGTTCTAGCCTGTCTCTCGCCACAGATCTAGCTTTTAAATCCTCAAGTGATTGGTTTTGCGTAGGAATGTGTGGATTGTTGGATCACAATAATTTTCTCCCTGAATTTCTAGTGTTTATATAAGCAGATGTATATAAAAGAAGTTCTGTCATTGGTGTAAACAGCAGGGCCTATTTTTAATAGTTACAGGTGCTTAAAGATGGTGCAGAATAAAAATGTAAGTTTTTTTCCTTTTTATTGCAAGTTGCAACACAACCAAAAGTCTATTTTAATGTTTTGCCAGGAAAGGGTCAACATGGAAAATTTGCAACAAAGACAAACTAGAATAGAACCAGTGCAAACAGAAGCTGACAAATATATGCCCCATGTTGGGAGTTCAGCCCCTGGAATGTTATGTAGGACAAAAGGAATGGAAGAGGTATTTCAGTAACATTTTGTTCTGTGTCAAAAACCTTGTGAAATATAAATCTGCTGTGTATTGGAGAATGGATACAGCAATTGATTCAGGTTGAATAGCTTTCATTTAACTAGAATATCCCACAGAAAGCAGTTCTTGTTCTGACAACCATAGTTTTGTTTTTCTTGACTTAAAGAAAATTGAATTCATGTTTACGTATTTTATAGGATTGTTTTATGGACAAAGACACAGGTCAAATCCCATCCCAGCACAGTGGCTATTGTTACAGCAAATAGAAACATTTCTAAATGAAATAAAAACCATTTCTAAGCCATGGCCTGTGGCCCATAGTAATCATACTACATTGGTGTTATGAAACCGTTTGCAACTATCAATAATTCAGTCGTAGATGTGCTTTTTTTCTAATTCTGTTTTTTAAAAATATTCTAGTCTCTTGCCAACACACATACCCATGCATATACTTTACTGATTTGCATAGTAGAGAAGGAAGAATATGAATATGTATAATAGGAGTCAACTTTATTTTGGACTTTCTGGAACGGATCACTTTTTTTTCCTCCACATGATGGCTCCCTGAATTGCTTCCAATTATTGAACTTTCATAATTGCCCACAACTCTGTCTGTGTCCTTCTAACGGTCTTGCCATGTCAACCAACCCAGCCAAAATCTAGTAGCCAGTGATAGTGGTTTAAGCAGCTGAACTTCAGAGTACCCCTGCAAAGGGTATTCTGTTATTCTCCATTTGTACACTTCTCAAGAAGAAATTAGGTGCTTGTTGTTGAGTTTTTTCAATTCCCAGATCATTCTGGCATTGATCATGGACTCATTTGCAAACTATTACTCTTGAAACATTTTGGCTCTCTGTGACCTATTGTTCAGTAGAATCTGAGGTTTTCCAGGTACATCAAAGACTTAAATTTTAGGGAAATTGATCAAAAGAAAACTTCTCTAGGAATAAATGTCTTTTAGGTTTTAGCTCTATTCTACCTTCAAGGTTCTTAACTGGATGCCTTATATTTTATTTCCTTTCTGTATTTATACTAATTTGCCACTTGGGTTTACTGTTTTCTGTTTGGAAACAGCTTTTAAAAAGTAACACAGAGCTTAAAAAATATAAAACAGTCCCAACCTGCTCCATTCTTACCTTGACTATCTTTTCTGCCTTATTGCTAGACCACTGCTTCTCTTTCAACTTCTCTTCTGGGATTTTATCTTGCTCAGCGATTCTAGTGTGTGATTTTGAATTCTATGGTTTGAGTTTCCTGACCAACTTCTCTTTGCATCTGAGTCTATTTCCTGTGCGTAAAGCTTTGGCATTCCATTCTCCGATCCCAGTCAAAAGTGAAACTTTTAGTGCTAATAAGGTTAGTCCTTGCTACACTATTAATTCTTTACTCTCCATTTCTCACTCCATTGTTGCTTCTCAAAGACCAACATTTCTTTGTCATTAAGAACGTCATTAGGAGATGGTAACTACACTTAATGCGATCATTTCACAGTGTGTACAAATCTTAAACCATGATGTTGTACACCTGAAACTAATTAATGTTTTATGTCAGTGATACCTCAATTTAAAAAAAAAGAGGAGAAAAAAACCCACTTCATTTTGGTGTCACTTCCTTAAGACCTCCTGGATTTTTGTTTTACTGATACACTCCACAGCTTCAAACTGCAGGAACCATCAACAGGTCTTTGACAAATTAGTTGTCCCTACACATGGTTTACAATATTACACTTGCTGTTTAAAAGTAATTAAGCTTCTCTCAGTGTTCTTTGCTGTGGGTCAGGAACTTTATTTGCTTTGCCATCCAACACAGAAGTTAATCACAAATGGGTCCTCTGAACCAAATAATTAAAAATAGAGCAAAGTTTCTGAACCAGGCGGTTGGCAGAAAAGTCTGTACTTCCATCTGTGCATGGTTAGGAAAATATTTCATGATACTGAAATAGCATCAGCCTTGCTCTCTTTTGTGTGAGAGTGTATCTGTGTGACTGCATGTCATTCAGTGCTCTGAATGTTTGTTTGACAGTTAGCTAATCTTATATATATATATATATATATATATATGTATGTATGTATGTATGTATGTATGTATGTATGTATGTATAAAAGTCACTGGCAAAGAAACAGGGAAGCAAATCCAGGTGTTCTGTGCATACATTCTTTATTTGCTGGTTTCTGTGAAGGGCGAATGGTCTTGCTCTTGCTTTTCTGTTTAGTGAAAGTTTTCTCTAAGCATGTGCTTCAGAAACTTAAAGAGCATTACATTTTATTTATTTATTTATTTTTTTTTTGCGGTACGCGGGCCTCTCACTGCTGCGGCCTCTCCCGTTGTGGAGCAACAGGCTTCGGACGCGCAGGCCCAGCGGCCATGGCTCACGGGCCCAGCCGCTCCGCGGTATGTGGGATCCTCCCGGACCGGGGCACGGACCCGCGTCCCTTGCATCGGCAGGCGGACTCTCAACCACTGCGCCACCAGGGAAGCCCAAGCATTACATTTTGATTTGAAAATCTTTATGTCTTTTGATTCTCTGTCTATGACTAACCTTTGCTAACAGCTTTTAGGAGCTGTTCTTAGGTGAAATGCTGATGGATCTGTTTCAGTTTGGAATATGGACGGTTAGGAGTTTCTGCTCTCTGGAAGGAGACGTATGCCTGGAATATATATCAAACTCATAAACACTTTATGACAGAGGTACAGACATGCAAGTGACTGATTTTGAGAGAAATTTAATCCTTCAGTTTGGATTTTCCTTTGTTTTCACCAGTAATCAGTAACTTTCCAAATATGTTCAGTTTTGGCCAGTTCTAAACTGATGCTATGACTTTAAAAGTATATTTTCTATTTATAAGGTTCTAATTGCTATATAAAATAAAGATTATTCCCCTCTGGTATTTCTCTATTGCAACTCTCTCTCTTTATCCCTGAAAAAGTCTTATTTTTTCATTGATTTTCTTTCTCCTGGGAGAGCCACTGTATTAAATAACAACTAATGCTCAGTAAATACACCAAGGGGAGATGTAAGAATTATTAAGAGAAAAAAAAAAAAAGGAAATGTCTTAATTTTCTTCCTTTGGCTCTGAAACATACGTATTTCTCAGAGTTACCAGTTTCTTTATGCTTCCGGCCACTTAGAGCCTAGGCATACTCTTAATACTGTGATAATAGAATTAAATACTGAAATTAAGAGCTGTGGATTGACCATGCTCACATAAATTGAAATTAAGGAAGGAGGAATATCTTCAATAGCTGTCATTATTAACGTAGCACCTAATTCTTGAGTTTAGCTATGAAGATCAACTAAAGTTGATGATAGTTTGATTATTTAGACAGTTTGTCATTTATGAAATTTAAAACTTAATAGTTTGATTATTGAGGTACTTTGTCATTCATGAAACTCAGAATTTAATAGTTTGATCATTTGGGCAGTTTGTCATTCATGATGTTTAAGAGACGCTACACATCTTTCTGTCCAACCTCCTGAATTTACATTCAACTTAATTTTGTTCATTTCTTGCAAACCTATGAATGCCCAGAGGGAACAATAAAGTTGAATAAATTGTGACCTGTGGCTTCAAACAAATTAATCTTTGATTTCCTTTTTATTATTATTGGGGGAATAGCTTTATTTGTTTATTTATTTTAAAATTTTATTTTTGGCTGTGTTGGGTCTTCATTGCTGTGCACAGGCTTTCCCTAGTTGCAGCGAGCGGGGGCTGCTCTTCGTTGCCGTGCGTGGGCTTCTCACTGTGGTGGCTTCTCTTGTTGTGGAGCACGGGCTCTAGAGTGCGGGCTCAGTAGTTGTGGCGCAGGGGCTTAGTTGCTCCATGGCATGTAGGATCTCCTCGGACCAGGGCTCGAACCCGTGTCCCCTGCATTGGCAGGCAGATTCTTAACCACTGCGCCACCAAGGAAGCCCGGGATAGCTTTTAAAAAGATACACATGGTGTTTGCTAATTGTTATTATTTGCTAATGTAAGATATTAGGATTTAACATTTTGTGCACTCTGAATACTCATAAGGGCGAACGGTAGATGTCCTTTTTTTTTTTTTTTTTTCTTGGCCGTACCGTGTGGCATGTGGGATATTAGTTCCCCGACCAGGGATCGAACCCCTGCCCCCTGCACTGGGAGCACGGAGTCTTAACTACTGGACCGCCAGGGAAGTTCTGAATGGTGGATGTCTTTAGACTTTAAAGTTAGTGCTGGATTGATCTTCTCTTATACGAGACAGCTGACATTGCTGATATTAATTAGACTCCCCGGAAAGGGTGCCTGGATACTCGAGTTCTTCACACTTTGCTTGTGGGAGTGTTAAATTTGTTTCTCTCATTCATTTCGGCATCTTCTGGACAACAATGTATGGCCTTTCAGTTTAAAAAACTGCATTTGATTGTTGATATCTTTATTCAATAAGTCATTTGGTTGGCGAATATTGGTTTACCAGATTCATGATCCAAAACACAAGAAACAGCACACACACTAAAGAAAGGTCATTGTGCAGAGAACCTATCCTTTTAATAATAGTAATGGCTAGCTGGCATATTGAGGATTTAGGGTATGTCAGCCACTGTGCTGATCACTTAATCTTCACAGTAAACCTAGTTGGTAGTTATTATCTCCACTCAACAGATAAGGTAACTGGGTTAGTAGCTTGCCCAAGGTCACAACTAGTAACTGGGAGGATTGGGATTCACCTCAGACCATTTTAACTTCACACCCTATGCTCTTAACTAATTATACTTTGTCACTTACCACCCATGTCATCGTGAGACTTGCAAAATTGCTTTCACGAATGTGAGGTATATACAAAAGCATAGTTGTAAACCAAGATAAACTATAAAGAATAAGGATTCAGTTAGCACTCAACTAACTCTCCACCCAGATTTCATAATTACCACGAATTTGATGTCCTCTCTGTGGGGTCCTCCCCCATCACGTCACCTTTCTTCCCACCTCAGAAGTAGCCACTAAAGAAAAATGATGTTTGAAAACATTTTTAACAAAAGTGCACAAGAACGTATCCCAGCCAGATGCTTATTTTGTTTTCCCTCCTTTTTCTCGTCTCTCCTCACTGCTCGGTCATCTCATCTCTCGGTCATCCCTCCTTTTTCTCGCCATTGTGGGGCATGAAGAGGAACTGAGTCAGATCTGCATAAAAAGGTTAGGGAGAGTGTCCTCTGCTGTGATGTGCAGGCCTAAATGCCATGACTGGTATGGGGGATTTTGTGGTGGGGTGATAGTTTCTTCGGTGCTCTCAAAGGGCACATCCCCTCTCAAGCAAGGCGTGCTCTGGAGGGATGCTAACAAACAGACCATCTGAGGGGGTAATTTAATGTGACTGGGCTGACACATCTCTAAAAAGCTTGTCAGGTTATAAGTCACAAATATTAGCCATACAGACATGTGGTTCCTTAATAGTGTGACTCTTAAAATAGCGATACGTTTTTGGTACGTGAGGGCACTTCATAACACAATCAAAAGCCATTGAGTGGAACATGTTAAGATAGTGTAACCTTGTTGTCCCCTAATGCTTGAATGCTGTCTTTCAGCAAGTAGTAATACCTTGTACAATATGTAAAAATCAAAATGGGTTAGGGCCTGGTGGGAATAATATAATTCTTTCATCAGTTGAAAAGTACATTCTAATAATTAACTACATTAAAAAAATAAGCAAAGGAGGTTTTTGGTTTTTGTTTGCAAATCGTACCCTGTTGCATGAAATTTTTTCCAAGGGTCATACAATTCTGTAGGAGGAGGTAGCAATTTAATGCACTCTTAGCTATTAAGGGCTTAGAGCTAGGTTACTTTTAAGTTACTCCCATGTCATTACAAAAATATGTAATGAGTTTAAAAGATTAAAAATAATCACATCTAGTTGAACATAAAAGTGCTTATAAAGGCATACGTGTGTATCTGTATGTAGTCATTTGCACATACACATTTATATATGTATGTCTTGTATTAATTTTTTTCTGGTGTTGCATGTGTTTGTAGGTATAGATATAGCATGCACTCTTTACAGAACTAATGTTAGGGGACCCTTTTATGAACCAACTATATGATTTGGAGCTTTATCAAATGTGATTTTTTCAAAGGTCACAATTTTGGCTTGTAATAAAAAGCAGTATAGTATTGAGGTTAAAGTGTGCATATGTGTCTGTCTATATCTTCTCTCTCTCATCTTTTTGCTTAGAGAAAAATCTATGCTCAAAGATACCAATGTGCCTACTAATAACTTAAAATATGAAAAAAAGAGCTACATATGACACTTTGTTGCAGTTTTGTACATTGTCTCAAAAACATGCTGTAAAAATATGGAAACTAGAAAAATCTTGGCAAATGTAGCCTAAGAGTGTAGCTGATATAAAAGCTGCATTTGAGTATTCTAAGTAGTGTTCTGTGACAGCTATTACTATAGGAATTGGCACAGCTAAGAAAATTTACACTTTAATACTTTAGAGCAAATAATTGCTTAGGATGCTTTAAATAGCACAGGAAATGTGTAGAGTGTTTACTTGACATTTGTTATATTGAACACTAATACTGAAACAGATTCTTTGACCACAGAGAATGCCAGTGTAGGTGGGATGGGGGTAGACGGGAGAGAGAGACAGACAAAAAACAGCCAGCATGATTAGATAAAAATAAAATGGCAAATGAGCTTTTTCATGATAGAGCTATAGCAGAAAAATAAAATGCCCATTTGTTCGATCAAGTTGTCTTGGAGTGTGGTAGCAGAAAGCAAAGTAAACAACTCCCTGGGGTTAGGTTTCTCCTGGTTTTAAGGTCCTGAAGTATGCTCAAGGCTCTCTTCAAAGCCTTCCAGCCCTTGGCTACTCTGGTTTAATTTTTAAGGTCTTGAAAGCGAGAGGAATGACCTCCCTTTTTATAAAACAGAAAGAAAAAAAATCCCTCTTGTTATCTGTTTAATCTGCACACGCTTGTGAGTGTTTCTTTTACGATAGCTCTGGTGCCCTCATTTCTCAGTGCAGCTCAGTACTTGTGGTGTTCCCCCCGACCCCCGAATGCATGTTGCACTCCCAGAGCTGCCTTTTCACCCTTGCCAGGCACTATTCATGCGATTCTCATCCTAGGACGGGGTCTAATGCAGTTGAGTGCTGCCCTAACTGCAGAGCATTTCTTTTTGCACCAACTGCTTACCATGCACTGTGATTCAGCTGCATTTAATGGGAAGAAAATAGGATATACTTTAGGCTACTAAATCCTGTCCCATTCATATATATTTGAGTCAGTTGTACAGTGTCTTAAAGGGAGTTTTAAATGCCTATGTTAAAAACGAATTGGTATGTGTGATAGGTCCAAGAATGTGAAATTGTGCAATGTTAATGAAATGTGTTAAAAGCTGCTTCTTTCTAGCTTATCAACATGAGCCTCTGTAAAATACCCAAGGGAATTTTTTTTTTTGCGGTACGCGGGCCTCTCACTGCTGTGGCCTCTCCCGTTGCGGAGCACAGGCTCCGGACGTGCAGGCTCAGCGGCCATGGCTCACGGGCCCAGCCGCTCCGTGGCATGTGGGATCCTCCCGGACCGGGGCACGAACCCGTGTCCCCTGCATCGACAGGCGGACCCTCATCCACTGCGCCACCAGGGAAGCCCCTACCCAAGGGAATTTTGAAAACAGCAATCAAGAGTCAAAACTTCACGGTGCAGTGTGGCCCAGCACCCAGAACACTCTGCGGTGGAGAGGCTGTATTTATGGCTTTGCCACTGACTGGAGAGTTGACCTTGAATAAATCATGTTTAACTTCTCTGTGCTTCAGTTAGCTTTTGAAAGACATGTGTGGTTGTGTATAGCCAGTGGGAAGGCAATAACAAGTTCACAACAAAAGGAGAACTTGAAGGAAAATTTTATTATAAAAGAGCCGTGGGCATGAATGCAAGCCTTATGTAGGATACTATAAATAAGTCTTGGTACACATGGCTCCTAGGAAATGTAGAGGGTTTTATTCTAATACTCTTCCTGTATTTTGTAGAATTAAAAATATGTATATATATAGTTTTACCTTTTAATTCCAGAAAGCTTTGTGTTCAGACATTTTTTTTTATAAGTTCCACCTTATATAAAGGGATTTTTTTTTTCCTTTAGAATGTTACAATTTAAATTGTAATCGAGCAGTAACAAATATCATTTAATATACAAAGACATTTAATTTTATTTTTAAAAGGGTATTCCAAGTTGTTATTTATTTTAAAAAGTTTATTTCTTTTTTTTTTTTTTTTTTTTTTTTTTTTTTTTTTTTTTTTTTTTTTAGTTTATTTCTTTTTAGTCTGTTGCTGCCCCTGCAGTGATCTCAGTGGTTTTTCATTCATCTGGGGAGTAAGGAAGAAGAATGTCCAACATTTAATATGCCTGAAACACTAGCAAAGCACAAAACACTTAAGTACCCATGTGACTTATGGTCAGTGGGCCTGCTTCCCCTTCCTAGTGTGTCAGCAATCAGCTGGAAGGACCAGAATCCATAGGTGAAAGTAAGATATAACCATGGGGATTGAGAATCAAAGGAGGGCTTTTTAGTTTGTGGTGCCCAGAGCCACACATCATTGCAGGAAGTTGTCGGGTCTCAGGAAACCAGTCGCTGATAGGTCCCCCTAACCCACATCTCCCTGGTCAAGCCCTGGCAGTTAATTGCCTCATTTAACTTACATTGTTGTAAAAGGGACAGAAGTACTGCAGGTCCAGATGCTGCAATTTGAACAAAAGGTTATGAGCTTTCCAAAAAGGGACATAAGTACTGCAGGTCCAGATGCTGCAATTTGAACAAAAGGTTATGAGCTTTCCATGTTACTGAGAGCCTAACTCCGGAGTCTCAGGTGGAGTTGTGCCGTGTGTAAATATAAGCCTCCAGCTCTGAGCTTAAAGAAAACATTTCAAAGAAAGCCAGAGGAAAAGCTTATAGATTTAGCACCATATCCGTGACTCACTTTCTCTTTGCTCTTTCCGTCCAGCTGTTACTCATTTTACCTCGAACCCCACAAGAAGGCTCCGTGTGATGTTTTCCCTTTGGCTGCTTTGCCAAAAATACAAATACACGCCTTGGGAGAATAAGGGTGAGAGAGAGAAGAGACAGAGGTCACAATTTTTTAAAAAATTTATTTTATTTTTGGCTGCGTTGGGTCTTCGTTGCCGTGTGCGGGCTTCAGTAGTTGTGGCTCACAGAGCAACAGGCTCAGTAGTTGTGGCACACGGGCTTAGTTGCACCGCGGCATGTGGGATCTTCCCAGGCCAGGGCTTGAACCCGTGTCCCCTGCATTGATGGGCGGATTCTTAACCAGTGCGCCACCAGGGAAGTCCAAGGTCACAGTTTTTAATCCTGGTTCTGCTGATAACAAACTCCATGACCAGATACTTTGTACAAAAAGGGAGGATGGTTTTGAAATTCGTTCTCAGTTGCCAGATGGCAGCCATCTCTCTGTAGAAGGGCTTGTCTCAGATGTCCACTGTGTTTGGATTGCTGAGGTACCACTTGGATCAGCTCTCCTGGGCTTTTGGAAGTAGCCCTGGAGGTGTGCCAGCAGCCTTAAGAATCCTTAGCAATTGGGACTGAATTATTGGGAGAACAGGAAGGGATAAAGGGTATGTGATAGGGAACAGGGTGCCAAGCTATTCTGAAGCTGCTATTTAAACTTGGCCTGTTATGCCTGTGTGTTCAGTTATCGTTGGATATCCCAGGATTTTGTATTTCCTGTGATACGAATACCAGCCCTGCCATTTACTAGCTTGGTCAAGTCACTTAATGCCCCAGTTTCTTCATCTGAAAAGTGGGGATTATAATCAGCATGAGGATTAAATAAATCAATATATGTAAGACACTTAGAAGAGCACTTGGTACCTGGTAAATGCTGTTGATGCTTAGTACTGTTTTCATGTTATTGTTCTCCTTTGGGGTTTTCTAATTTATCTGTGTAGTGTTTAGGGCAAAGTAACAGGCATGTGGGAGGTGGTGGTGGTGGCGTTGGTGAGAGGGTGACCGAGGGTGGTAGAGAGTGTGGACATAACCTGGTGTCCACCCCGGCTCTCAGCCTTTGCCTGTGCATATCGTGTTTACTTCTGACCACCAGGCTTGACTCAGATTCTTCCCTCACCCCTCTGCCTTTACTCCCACATTCTGCCCTGCCGTGAACGTCCGGCACGAGCCTCCCCTTCTCCAGGACGGAAAGGTTTCCCCAGCTATTTCAGCCTAAACCAGTCTCCTTCCCCACTTCCCTCAGTTCCTGTGTACTTGTCTGCACAGCTCATTTTATCATGTCATTATTGCTTCATTCCGTTTCTTAGAGGTCTTGCTTCCCAGTCAGCCTCCATGTGACTGGGGGCTCTTGCCGCCTCTCAGGGTCCAGGGCAGTGAGGCAGAAAGTGCAAGGATCAGGGAGGAAAGGAACCTGCTTCCCTCTCTCTAATAAACTCAGCATGCTCACAGCATTTGATCTCTCTAATCCTCAGAGCTTTGCAGGTAAAATGAGGGTCTGGACTAAGTGACCTCTAAATTTTCCCTTGCAGCGTCACCGTTTGAGAGTAGTACAGATGTGCATAAATCTGTGTAGAAGGAGTGAACGAATGTCCACTCTCCAGTTGCTCAGGACAGCTTTAGTTATTTTTGTGCCCAGTAGCATCTCTGCTTGGTGAATGGAAGAAACAGTCTACATGATGAAGGTTTCACTTTCATTGGACAGAAATTTTGTTCATTTTGATCCTTTCATGGTCTGAATTCGTGTCCACATCTGAGTTTATATTAGTAATTTGCCAGTGAAAAAAGATTTTCTGTGCTGAAAAGTAATACAAATTATATCACAGACAAAATGTTGAGTACATAAGAAAGCACTTTAGGAGTCCCTGTTTGCATGCATTGCTATTTTATATAATATAAATATAAAGCTCTCATAGTGTATTCACTTAATAATTTATTGCTCATTTTGAAGTTTTTCTGTAAGTACTTAAGATATTTAAAACTATCTTTTAAAATTGAAGTTTAGTTCATGTACAGTATTATATAAGTTACAGGGGTACAATATAGTGAGTTCACAATTTTTAAAGGTTATACTCTATTTATAGTTATTATAAAATATTGGCTGTATTTCCCGTGTTGTGCAATATATCCTTATAGCTTATTTTATAAATAATAGCTTGTACCTCTTAACCCCCTACCCCTATCTTGCCCCTTCCCCCTTCCTCCTCCCCACTGGTAACCACTAGTTTGTTTTCTCTATCTGTGTGTCTGCTTCTTTGAAACTATATCTCTTTTTAAAAGTTTATAATTTGGGCTTATTTTCTTATTCATATTAGGCATCTTATCTGAACCCAATTTACCGAGCACTTATTATTATTTTTGGTATGTTAGGAGAATTGATATATATATATATATATATATATATATATATATACACACACACACACACACACACAGTAGCTGAAATTTCTAGCATCAAGTCTTAATATTTTGGCATTATTTATGCATTTCATTTATTCCTCTTCCCTAATTATCTACATCTGGATCAAAAATTGATTGTTCTGGGCTTCCCTGGTGGCGCAGTGGTTGAGAGTCCACCTGCTGATGCAGGGGACACGGG
Source organism: Lipotes vexillifer (assembly GCF_000442215.2). Taxonomy (NCBI): domain Eukaryota; kingdom Metazoa; phylum Chordata; class Mammalia; order Artiodactyla; family Lipotidae; genus Lipotes; species Lipotes vexillifer. Next base: position 1,466,116 of record NW_006788168.1, read on the forward strand.
TTCGTGCCCCGGTCCGGGAAGATCCCACGTGCTACGGAACGGCTAGGCCCGTGAGCCATGGCCGCTGAGCCTGCGCGTCTGGAGCCTGTGCTCTGCAACAGGAGAGGCCACAACAGTGAGAGGCCCGTGTACAGCAAAAAAAAAAAAAAAAAATTGATTGTTCCTTTATCATATTTAAGGCATCCATTTACTTTATGATTTTATGAATATTTGAAAAATTTGAACTTACTGATCTTAATTTACTAGGGCAAGAGAGAGGGAGGGAGAGATAGAAAGATACGGAATGGAATTTGGCCATTTATTTACGGCTGTAACCGTCTTTGTACATGAGAGGAATGACTTCATAATTGAGGAGGCTTTTGGTAATAAGCCACTATGTTTTCAAGTGAATTACTCTCTGGAAAAAAATAACCTTTGAAATATTATGTCATACAAGTTCAGACCAAGGAGGGAGTAGGCTGACTATTTAATTCGGCTCCATATGGCTTGAACTCTTGGGAGAGCCACCTGAAACAGGACCCTGTTAAGAAATGATTCTGTGCCATACATAATCGTGTTCAAGAGGTCTTGGTAATTTGCATTGAAAAATGATAATTGGCATCATCCTCAAAGATGAGTTCTGTGACCTTAAATGTTTTCTGATTCAGCTTAGCAGTGACACTAAGATTTATACTGAAACCTCTTCGAACATTACTGGGAACACCCCACCCCCAACTTTTTATAGTTCACTGAGTGTGAAGAGCTCCTTCCTAGTGTTTCATCTTAATCCAGTGATTGGCTTCCATGTTATAACCAAAAGGAAAACGTCTCTGGGTATGGTGGGGAAGGGGAACTTGCAGGACGCGGGGTCTAGAGGATAGAGAAACGCCAGCTGCTTTTATTTAGCAAATATTTACCGATCATTCCTGCCCCTGTGCATTAGCTCCTTGTGCACTGGGATCTGAATTGATCAAAAAGGTCTGCATTTATGGAGTCTTTCCTTATAGAAGTGCTTAGGCTTCCCTTGGATGCTTTGTCCTCTTTTTAAAGAAATGGTGCAGAAGAATGCTGGCCTGAGTGTAGTCCATTTGTATGGAGATGACTCTCTCCCTTATCTGGGCATAGGTTTTGTTGGAGGAGAGAAGGTGGGAGTAGGTAGTAACCAAATATGTACCCTGAGTGCAAGTGGTAATTGACCTCACTGATTAGACAGAGGAGGGAAACATAGTTTATAAGTCTTTTTCATAGGATATTTCAAGTTAGGTGTTTTTCTGAATTTGGTTTCTGATTTGAAAACTGGTCCGAGCTGTTTTTTGTTTCATCCGAACAAATTTACCGTGAATTGAGGGGTAGAGTGTTTCTTAAGCCTCAGATCTTTAGGCAGCGAGTCATTTCCATGTTGTTGAGACATTTTCTAGCCTTTATTGCCGCGTGTAGCTCATGCTTTTCTCTGGATGTTTTGACTCCTTAAGAAACTCGCAATAACAAATTAACAATCACACTCCTCTGGAATGAAAACAGGCTGTAGTGGAGTAATAAATAGCAGTTCTGGAAACCTGAGTAAACAGAAAACTCTGCTTTCTTGCTTAAGAAGGCTCTAGAGAAGGCGTCCAGTGTCCAACAGATACAAAGCAAGATACACCATGTAAAGCAAAAAGACGTGAATGTGCTTTTCATTTTAATTGTCCAAGGGATTGTGGGGTGGAAACCGTAGATGCACTTTCATTCTTTAAAACTTACTAAGTAAATTATTTTCAGTCTTCTGACCTTCCTTCCCTCAAGTGGACCATAACTGATCAACAGGTTTGACTTGTTAAAATGAGCTGTATTTGTTTGGGAACCCCACGGTGGCCTGGGGCTTCTCCACCTCCTATCTTTCTCTGGTCTAATTGGGAATAGCCCTGGGCCTTGACCTTGCTGGGGAAGATGTGAATCTGCACAGTGCTAAGACGGAGTGCTGCCCAGGTACTGCTCGTCCATGTACATACAACCCTCGTCTGTCTCATCGAGTGGCCCATCGAAATTTTTCTGTCACAGTGAGATTATAGTCAGCTCCAGGGGTTATTTCCATCCACCCTATTTATGGAGTTGCTTGCTTTGGTGGTGGTGGATGGAGTAAAATTATACCCTCCCAAGGATCATTACTGACCTGGGTTCTTGGCCTTCCCTATCAATAGAAAATGATAAGAGGCCAGACAAGAAATTCAGGTGAGGCTTTTCTGGGGCCCCTGCTGCAGCAGAAGGGAGCAAAAACAACAGTTTCCTTTGCTCACACCCCAAGGAGGGGTGATCTGGTTCCTTACATGTGGCGAGGGTAGGGATGGGTCCAGGGGTCAGGCTGGAGGGGCGGCTTAGGCGGTCTTCTTGCCCCTTTGGTGGTGCTGGGGCATGCCCAGTACCCTGCTTTTGCTCCCGGATCCTCAGAAGTGGCAGTTGGCTTTTTGTGTCTTGTTGTCTGTAGTTTGCCCCAACTGCACATGCACGCAGCTATTTTTAGTCCCATATAGTTTCTTTGTATTTTGTTGCTCAAGGAGAGGTTAGTCCAGGTGCAAACACTGCAACAAAGGGTTCCAGGTCCCAGGTCCTATAGCCTATCTCAGGGTGAACACTTGATTTGATTAGAGGCCATTGTCATGGAAGAAGATGTTACAGCTCCTTTATGACCATATGTGCTTGGGGGAGAACATTGATGCCCACAGAATCTGAATGCCTAGGGACTTTGGATTTCCTGTTAATCAAAAAGACACCTTAAAGAACCTGCTGAGATTTCATGAATTTTCTTTAGATTCCTCCTGAGGAATTGCAGGTAAGTTGTTGTTGTTTTTTCCTTGCCTGTTTCAGTGTCTCATGAAATGTGCCCATATTTAGCCTGTCCAGTTGAAAAATGGACTGCCATCCACTTTGTACTTAGGACAGTGAAGTTTTTCCCACACCTGGCTGGAGGAGCTGATTTGGCTCACCTTCCAGTCTGAGGCATGTGAGTCAGACACAGGCAAAGATTTAAATGTTATTAACATGAGAAAAATCTTTTGAATGTGAAGTCATCATGGTTGAGGTTACTTTGAACATTCCTCATAGTCTCTTTTATGATTTGTACTGGAATCAACACGCTTTAGTTTTATGCTAAAAAACACTATGGATGGAGTGAAAATGGACATGAATTTGAAATTACATGATGGCCAGAAACTTTCGTATTACAGAAATGTTATACTGTGATAAATATTTCGTGAAGCTCCTTGGCTCACAGGCTATTTTTTAATGGCTTTGGCATTCAGGAATTTTGCAAGTCAGATTCTTTGTAATTTAAATTTCCTTCTAAGCAAGGAAGTACACTATGTTATTAATTTTAAAAAAATATATACTTAGAAGTTCAGATTGTGTAATTATCTTAATGCTCCATAGCCTCTTTTTTGACTAAACATTGGAACTTAGGCTGTTGAATGCAGGGAATTTGTCCAGAAAAGCTTAAGGAAATTTAGTCTACACAGGGAAATTTGCTAGATTTATAAATAAAAGGTTTAACTAAAGGGATGATACATAGCAATTTTATCTTATCTATAAAAGATTGCATTTGAGTTTTGTCTCTTAGCCCTTCTTTTAGGATTAAGTAATAATCGTAGCTTGGTTTTTGGTAGATGATTTATAGTAATAAGTTTTGTGCAATCCGACTGTGGGTAATTGAACTCATTTTAAGTGTGTAAGGACAGACTGCCTTTTAAAGGATCACAAAAAGGCGTCCTTTTTATAAAGTGAAAATGTACCCAGAGATGGCCCACCTGAGATCTTGAAGTATGAAAGAAAGATAATATATAGTATGTCACTCTGTCTCTTGAAGGAATGGCCTCTTCTATTGGAAAATAACTTTAAAGAATTCAAAGTTTAGAATTTTTAGTTGAAATGATTTATAAATCATGGCACTGGCTTTTAATCCTTGGTAGAATTCTTCTTAGAAATAAAGAAGCCTGCATAAATGTTTATATGAACATAACCTTAAGTATTTAAAATGTAGCATACCAACCTTATTTAAAGACAACTTTATGCATGACAGTGCACATTTAAAGTTCCTGGATAAAAATTCTTTGTACCTTTTTTGGAAGAAAAATCTTACATAGTTTAAAAAAATTTTTTTCCTTTTAACTCTTAACTACAGCTTTTGAGCAGAGTAGGAAATGAGTATTGTTACTCACACTTACTGCTAGTATTGTTACTCACACTGCTAGTATTGTTACTCACACTTATTGTCATATTGTTACTCACACTTACTGCTAGTGTTGTTACTCACAGAGCAGGGGAAGCAACACTATATGTTCAACTTTAGCAAGTTAGATGCATTAACTTACTCATTTAAAGGACTTGAGTGACAAAACCTTAATTTTAGAAAATATTAAATTAAACCTAAATTATAGAAACTATTCATAGTGCTTAGCAAAACTGGTATAGGATCAGGTTTGGTTACTATAATGACTCAGACGCTTTATAATTTGACATACTTTCTCTGTTTAAGCTTAAGTTTTTTCCTATTATTTTGGATTTTTAAAATTAATGTTTACTGTGGGTTCGGCACTCATACAAGAGGAGAGAAGGGGAGAGAAATACGGGTGGGTGATCAGGGGAGGAGGCTGGGCGAGGCGCCCGTGGGCTGACACTGCAGTAAGATGGTGGGGAGTCTGCATTTCTGGTCACTGGACTTTCTCAGAATGCCCCACGGCTCCCCAGTAACTGAATTTACATGATGTTATACGAATATGTGTTTTTCTGGGGCGAGGGTTGTAGCTTTCACCAGATCCTCAAAGAATTCTCTGTCCCTCCAAAGTTCTATAAGAACCACTAATGTAAAATTGAAAGGTCCGGATATCTTCGAGGGTAAGATGTTAAGTATGAGTTACAGAAAACAAGCCATGGGTTACCTTTTTTACACAATTAAAAATGACCATGACAACCATAAATTTGTTTTCTATGTCTGTGAGTTGATAAAATAGATGAACAACAAGGACCTACTGTATAGCACAGGGAACTATATTCAATATCTTGTAATAACCTATAATGGAAAAGAATCTGAAAAAGAATATATATGTGTATGTATCACTTTTCTGTACACCTGAAACTAACCTAACATTGTAAATCAACTACACTTTAATAAAAAAAATGACCGTGACATGGCCACGAATGAACTACGTTAAGTTGGCATTGCAAACCGACCTGGTACATGTTTAAAACACAGTGTGTTTATTTTGAGATAATGAAAAAAATAACATCTTGTGGTTTGTCGCATCCCCATTCTGAGATGATGAGGTGCTGTAACCTTGTTCATGGTAGCTCCTGATTTTTTTCTGTGTTAGAAATTGCTCCGTGGGGGACAGATGAGGTGCCTTTGGGAAATGTGCGAGTGATTGAGTGAAGAGGGTAATCACTACCTTTCCAGACCTGTCTTCTGGTTTACGTTTGTGTTAAGAAGTATGCAGAGCAGGAGGCCTTGAACAGTTTGGAAGTGGGGAGCTGGTTACATTGGAGTGTCTGGCACACATTGCACCCCCCTTTACATTTGCACAGTTTACAGTTTACAAAACTGTACACTTGGCTCTGGGCTTGATAAGGGCAGACATTCCCTGTCTGGGTTCTGGCTGTGTCACCATGCTGGCACAACATCTGGCCTGCACAATATCCAAAGAAATATTTTGTTGAATAAATGACCTCAGTTGGTTCTCAGGGCCATCCTGTGGGTACAGATGTAGCAAGTTTCAGCATTCCATTCTCTGGGCTCAAAGAGGGCAGTTATTTACCTAAGGTCACATGGCTGGTAGCTAGAGGATCTAGGCCTCTCCTTTACGCTGTGCTTTATCTTGACTCTAGTAATAAAAGTGGATAAGCCACACTTTATTAACTGTGTTTTGATAGAAGAGAGTGGGTGAATGGTTGTAACCCTCAGAGAGTCTCAAAAATCATGGTAGCCTGTTGGACTTGTAACAGAGAGAAGATCTTAAGTGAGTATCTCTCGATGGTGCTATCAAGTCAGGTTTTTAATTTAGCTGAAGAAAAGAAAAATAATTTATTCCTTTTTATGCAACTAGATATTTATTGACCGTTTCCTCTGTGCCAAGCATAATGTGTACACTGGGTGTATAACCGAACAAATGCAGTGTGAGCCCCTGCCCTCAGAGAGCTTACCTTCTTGTAGGGGACACAGATTACTAGTAAATCCGTAAGCGTACTCTGTATTTCAGACAAAAATCAGAGCAGGGTACGTTAGGGGAAAGAGAGTGATGGTGGCTGCAAGAGGATGATTTTATTTGGGGAAGTCAGGGAAAGCCTTTCATAAGATGTGACATTTGTGCAGAGACCTCAGTGATGTGTAGGAGTGCTGGGGGGTGAGATGGAAATCAGCAGAAGAGCACTGCAGGTGGAGAGAATGGCTGAGCAAACACCCTAAGGTCAGGAAGAGCCTTTAATTCTGGCGTGAGAGGCCAGAGGGCTTGCATTTTATTCCACATGTGATAGGAGACTGAATTAGTTTCCTAGGGCTGCCCTAGCAAATTACCACAAACTTGATGGCTTAAAACAACAGAAATTTGTTCTCTCACAACTCTAGAGGGCAGAAGTCTGAAATCAAGCTGTCACATACTGTCTCTCTGAAGGCACCAGGGGAGAATATTTCCTTGTCTCTTCCAGCTTCTGGTGACTCCAGACATTCCTTGGCTTGTGGCAGCATCACTCCAGTCTCTGCCTCTGTGTTCACACGGCCTTCTCCTCTGTGTCTGTGCCTTGTCCTCTTCTGTCGCTTGTAAGGTCACTGGTTGTTGGTTTTAGGGCCACGCAGGCAATCTAGGATGATCTCGTCTCGAGATCCTTAAGTATGTCTGCAGAAACCCTTTTTCCACAAAAGGTCATAGTCACAGGCTTGGGACATGAGCACATCTTTTTGGGGCCTACCGTTCAACCCGTTACAGGAACCACGGATGACATTTAAGCAGAGGGAGTGATGGCATCTCCGTTGTTCTAAAAAGATGGCTCGGATGCTGTGGGAGATTGGTTGTAGGTGGATGAAGAATCAACCAGGGAGACGGGGCTGTTGCAGAGGCCCAGATGAGATAGGGTAGCGGGGGAGATGGAGAGCCACGGGTGGATTTCAGTTCTGCATCACAGGGGAGCAGAGGGGATTTGTTTGATGGATTAGAAGCAGCGAGGAAAGAAAAGAGAAAATCCAGGATGGTGGTGCCCTTCACGGAGAAGGGGAAGACTGGTTCAGGGAGAGGCTGGGGCAGTGGTGGTGCCCTCCAGAGTTCTGTTTTGGGTATGTAAACTGGGAGAAGTGGAGATACTGGGCGTTCGTTAACTTACATGTATGGATGTGCAGCTCAGTATAGCCATACGTTTGAGCTTTGTCGGTCCAGAGATGGGTATTATTGAAGGACACCCCTCTTCAGGAGGAGGGTTGTCATGGAGTGGAGACCGTGATTGAGTCCATTAGGATGAAGATCACTGAGCTGATGACCACCAATTTCAGTCTCTCAGCCCAGCTCCCGGCCTTTATGTCAATGTCTGAGGGAGGGAGGGCAAGTCGGGTGCGGGCCATCAGGAGAGCCTGGCTCAGTCATCCTAGGCTGTCACAAAGGCCGTGTGTGCTTAAGTTTTTTTCATTATTATCATCATTTTCTTTGAATTCTTTCATTCTAAGCCCGACAAGCCTGACTGGCAGATGCACCGTCTGATTTTTCTAGTTTTAGATTATATGCTTTTTCTTCAAGCCATCTTCATCTATTAACCTACATTCATGTTTAATTTTAATGCTCCAATCAATAATTATTTCGCTTGACAGTTTTTGACAGTCTGCTGCTCCATTTAGCTGTTTAGCATGAATTTAAAAGGTGATTTCTCAATCTGCACAAGTGAAATAAACTTGCTCTTTCGTCCTCTGCTTTGGGGGGTATAGAAAGATATGCATGTTCACTCTGCCCTGGGGAGTTTTTAATATAGAAATGCTTAGTTTTCTATATAAGGAGAATGAAGACTACAGAGCACTAACATTTTCTGTTATGTAGCGTTTTGCTTATGTTATAAAGTTACTTGAAAGGCCGGATTTCTGTTAATTGGAATTGATATTGTGAGGTCAGCCCTGCAGCTGTTTATTGAATACTCATTTTATGCAAGGCACTACGTTAAATGTGATGGGAAATTAATACACTGTTCCCAAGAAGTACGATGGTTAGGGAAAGGAA
>NW_006788168.1:1474356-1487918 GCF_000442215.2 Lipotes vexillifer
GTTAGGGAAAGAAAGCCCCTTCCAAAATTTTGATGGGTAGAAATACTTAGAAAATGACGATTTTATCTTGCTGCATAGCAGCACTTAGGCTAAGTGGAATTCCTACTTGGAAATTCCAAGTGAAAAGCTAGGCTCCAAAGTTCACGGTCATCTTTGTGTCTACATTATACACACACACATAGGTGAGCATGTTGTAGTCAAGGGCAAATGTAGCCGAAGACCAAACAGGGCAGGGAGTGTTCTTTCCTGCTAGAATCACAGTGTTCAAATTCTTGGCAGCTCAGATGGTGTCCGCTATAGCTGTTAGTTTACATTTTGATAATTTACCAACGAGCATATCATATTTAATTCTTACTTGGATTGTGCCTCTGAACACAGCATTGCCAGTGAAACACACTGCAAATGGGAAAGTAAGAGTTTTCCTTGGGAACTCACTTATTCCATCGGCTCTTCTGTGACTGTGAGCATGACCTGTAGGTTAGAAGTTCTGGAACAGAAGGAGGAAACTGGATCATGTCACAGTGAGCAGGAAAGGAGGTGCTTAATACTCCTTCTCCTTTGCAGTGAGCTCTGATTTTCCTCCTTGGTCTGGGGCCGTTTGGCCTCGCATATCCTGGCACGATTTAGGGAAGCAGGCCCTGACCTTCTGGTGCCCTCTGTTTCATTTTACTCCAGGCATATTACCAGGCACAATTCATTGTCATATTTTTGTGGCTAAAACTTCTCTGACTTCAGTACTGAGCCTTTGTTTTTCAGCAGGGCAAAAGAGGTAGCATTTTCTGGACATCACTGACCCTTTACCACAATTGAGGTTTTTAAATAAACCTTACATGAGCTTCATCACACTTTATGGTGACAGCTGTGCCAGTCACTGATTAGGACTGTGAGTACTTGCCTGTTGCTCGTTTTGACTTAGCTCCGGTTTTTAGATTATTTACTTAGATCTGCTGCCAATTTTCATTGTACACGTACACAGGGATGCAAACATAAACTCTATCCTGAAGCAGCCAGTGCTTTGGCTTCAGTGTCCCATAAGGACTGCAGGAACCAGTGGAAAGTGAGCAGAGCTGAAAGTGGTGTATCAGCCAGGCCGTCAGAGAGGGCTGGCTGGGTCTCCACACGCTTGCCACCCCTTAGCCCCTCAGCCCAGAGGTGGCTTCAGGTCTGTGTCCAGGGCTTGCCACACTGACTCAGAGAGCTAAGTAACGTCTAGCTGGAGCTGGCACCATTATGCTGGCATGGTAATTCACAGCGAAACACATCACTAATGTACCCTCAGGTCCCCACGACCAGCGCATGCTCTGTGTCAAGCTACCGTGGAATGTAAATCATAGCTGGGAGCTACTCTGTTGATTCACCTTGAGAAATGGCTGCTTTCTCCATGCAGGTAGCAGGAGGGGTTATACTACTGCTACCTGCATCTCCCACATCTCCTCGAGAAACATTTTATAGGGAGTTAGGTAATTGCTTGGTGAGCAAGGAATAGAACAAGGAAGTGGGTTCAGTAGCACCCATCTAACATACTCTGCTTCTCTGTTCATCTCAGAAGGATATTTTTCTAGTGGGACCAAAAACCCTTCAGTCGTTGGCTATAGTCATCTCACGAGGGTGGTCTAGCCAGTGAAGCCACTTTCTTCCCCCCAACAGCTTGACGCTGCCCACGTTTGCTTTAGGGACTATGTTTCCCTGGCCGAGCCAGCCCATGCCCCCTTCTGAAGACACCATCTTTTCTTAAATATATGAATGTAATTCACAGGTACTGGCTGGGGCAGGGGGCAGTGGTGGTGGTATGTTGCTTTCTTCATTGACTTGGTATGTGCATATTCTAAGCCATTAAGTCTAGTTCTTACCATAAACCTTTGACTTGGCCATCTCTTTTCGCCGTTTCCAGGTTCCTGTGGGGGGAGTGGTGGTATATATCTTGTTATACTCCTTGTTGTATTCTTTATAAGACCCTCAGAGACTTTGCAATAAAACACCCCATGAATTACATCTTCAGATCAAGCACTGGGAACTGCACAGCAACATGGAGGCATCTGCCCAGAGCAGGCGTAGGCAAACTTTGGCCTGTGGGCCATATCTGGCCTGCTGCCTGTTTTTGTAAAGTTTTATTGGAATACAGCCATGTCCATTCATTGATCTAATGTCTGCGGGTGCTTTTGCAGTTTAACTACGGACCTGAGTTGAGTAGCTGTGAAAGGGACGGTAAGCCAACACAAAGCCTGAAATATTTACTATTGGGTGCACTTCTGAAAATGTTTGCCAACCTTGGTCTGTAGAATTTGCAAGTCATAGAATTGCAACAGGGAAGAACTGGAAGTCCCACTCCTCCCAACCAAATTCGGTGAACAAATGGAGGATTAGAGAAAGAATGAGACTTGCGTAAAGGTCACAGAGCTTCTTAGTGGGAGAGCCAGAAACTGAACTCAGATTTTCCAGTTCCCTGTGTGAGTACGCGCCTCCTACTTTTGGAGGTGGAACATTGGGAGTTTTACGGTTGACAGATGATAAGCCCTTGCAACACACTGAAATAGAGCTTCTTTAGTGGCAGGGGCTACTTGCCAAACTGATTTCCCCAGGTAAAATCACCAGCCAGGCTGGCATCTATATTCATTTAACAGCACCTACCCGATGCTAAGAGTGGAGGGAAGGGCTAAGGACACGGATGAATAAATGCCATCCTTGCCCTCTGGAAATTTGGATGAGAGGAAGACTCAGATTTATTTATTTATTTTTAACATCTTTATTGGGGTGTAAGTGCTTTGCAATGGTGTGTTAGTTTCTGCTGTATAACAGAGTGAATCAGCTATACGTATGCATATATCCCCATATCCCCTCCCTCTTGCGTCTCCCTCCCACCCTCCCTATCCCACCCCTCTAGGTGGTCATAGAGCACTGACCTGATCTCCCTGTGCTATGTGGCTGCTTCCCACTAGCTATCTATTTTACATTTGGTAGTGTATATATGTCCATGCCACTCTCTCACTTTGTCCCAACTTACCCTTCCCACTCCCCGTGTCCTCAGGTCCATTCTCTACGTCTGCATCTTTATTCCTGTCCTGCCCCTAGGTTCGTATGGAGGTTCCTTAAAAAACTAAAAATAGAACTACCATATGACCCAGCAATCCCACTATTGGACATATCCCCTGAGAAAATCATAATTCGAAAACAGTCATGTACCATAATGTTCATTGCAGCACTATTTACAAGAGTCAGATATTTGCACATCCTTTTATTTGCAGTGTGTTTAAATGTCATCATGGGGCTGTGATCATGTAAAAGGAAAGATGTGTTAATTCGGCCTTGGTGGGGTGTGGGTAAGGGTGTTGTCAGAGGTGGCTCCACAGAGTTGGAGATGTTTGAGCTGTGTCTCAAAAGAGAATTCTTCATTCAGAGGCTTGCAGTGGATGTGTCTTGAGGGCCTCAAGGTGTGAAGTCCAGTAGTGTGGGAATACTTGTCTACCACAGCCAGAGGTAGGGTGTAAGGGTATGTGGCGAGGCGGAGACAGGAAGTACAGTTGGAAATGTAGGTTGGGCCCAAATAGCGGAGCCCATGGCATTTCATGATGAGGACTTTAGTTTACATTCTGGGGGTTTCTAACCTGTAGATTTCAGAACACATGGGAGACCACAGTTCTTATAAAAGAGGGCCTACCCATCCATATGCGCAATAAGCATTGTGTGTAGTTTTAGTAATATCACTGACAGAAATCAGAGCTTCGTCCCAAATGTATGTAGCTGGCTGATACGATGATTCATCAACCCAAAATTCATTTAAAGTGTTACTAAATTAATAGTATCTCTTTGATCACCGTGTATTTTCTTGATTAACAGATATTAAGAGTTAAATATCTATTGCTCAAAGTATGCAAAATTTTGGATTAAAAAATAATACTGGGAACTACTGCTGTTGATGACAGAGAGCCATGCCATTTTTTGAGTTAACAAATAAATGGTATAGGTTCTGGAGACATGCTGCTCTAAATCTTATTAGCTGTGTGACTTGGACCAAGTTATTTAACCTCTCGAAGCCTTGGAATACTAATCTATAATAGTAGCATGATAACGTTTGCCTCTTACAGTTATCATAAAGATATAACAATGTATGAAAAGCGTGTAGCATCCCATGAGATGTACCGTCACCTATTTTTATTATTTTTGGTGGTACATGCAGTGTGTCTTAGATCTGACCCAGTGTGGAGGATGAGTTCAAAGGGGAGAGTTGTAAGACCTTTTGTTACCCAAGTGAGTAATAATGGGGGCCTGGAATGGGCAGAGTGTGGGTGTATGGAGAGTATGGGGGAGTGTATGTCCACTGCAGGTAATAATGTTGAAAATGAAAGAACCCAACTTAACGTTCACGCCCAAAGCAGTGGACTAGGTAGAGACTGCAGTTTAGTGAAACCTGTTCCTGTGATTTCCTGGCACTGTATGGTGTGAATTAGCTGGCTCTTAATTCCTGGAATTGATCTAGATAAGAATTCACCTAGGATAAATTTTTTTATTAGTTTAATGCATTAATAACCCCTCTTTGCAGCATGTTAAAACTAGAATTAGAATATAAGTATTGTTTCATAGAGCTTTCAAAGAAATGTATACAAGACAATATGTGACATATTACAAATTAAAAAAAATTAATACTTTTTATTAATTATGGGTATGTCTGTGCTTAGGAAAAAAATCAGGATAAATATTAAGTGTCATCTGAGAGATTTGTATTTCCTTCTTTGTCATTTCTGTATATTCCAAAGTGAATATAGGTATTTAAAAAAATTTTTATTTTATATTAGAGTACAGTTGATTAACAGTGTTGTGTTAGTTTCCGGTGTACAGCAAAGTGATTCAGTTATACGTATACATGTATCTATTGTTTTTCAAATCCTTTCCCCTTTAGGTTATTACAGAATATTGAGCAGAGTTCCCTGGGCTATGCAATAGGTCCTTGTTGGTTATCTGTTTTATATGTAGCAGTATGTACGTGTCAATATGTATTTTTAAAAAGTGCTAAAAAGGAAAGCTTTAAAAAGGACTGGATCAGAAAGGCTGAAGGGAATTTGCCATCCCCCTCTTTTTGGGAAGCTGTTTACAAATGTTGGTGGTAGTGGGTGCCCTCCCAAGTGTGTTTCATCTCAGTCAGATGGTGTTCTTCTAAATCTGGTGATATGGGGGCCAGCTCATAAAGGTGGGTGGAAGTGAGAAATTAGAGTAGCAGTAGTGCGTGCTGATGGGGCCAGTCAGAATTTGACTGTTATGCTTTATTGAATTATTTTTAATATTAGAGTCCGGGCTAAGACATGAGATTCCTGTTATTTACCATCCTTTCTCAATGTGCAAATTCTCACACACATGGGTGCTGGCACACGTGCGTGGGCATGCAGTGTAGGGGTGCCAGGCCCTTATCAGGAGCAGCAAGAACACTGATCTAGAGATCAGGAAATGGGGTGCTCTGGTCTCAGCTCTGGTGCTTAGTTTGTAATAGACTTAAGGCATTAACCTCCCCGAGCCCAGCCTTTTCATCTGGGAATGAGGGATAATCATAACAGTGCTGACTACCTCACAGGGTTCTTTTGGAAATGCATTTTTTTTTTTTTTTTTTGCGGTACGCGGGCGTCTCACTGTTGTGGCCTCTCCTGTTGCGGAGCACAGGCTCCGGACACGCAGGCTCAGTGGCCATGGCTCATGGGCCCAGCTGCTCCGCGGCATGTGGGATCTTCCCAGACCGGGGCACGAACCCGTGTCCCCTGCATCGGCAGGCGGACTCTCCACCACTGCGCCACCAGGGAAGCCCTGGAAATGCATTTTGAACAGATTATAAACCCCCGTACGCATGAGAGTTGTTTTTAATGCTGGCTTGGCCACTCTTCAACATTGTGGTCACGGGCAAGTGACCTAAGCTCTCTGGACCCCCGTACTGCAAAACTAGGGCAATTGAATCTAACTTTTTGTCCATCCGACACAGTGGAGAGATAGGGGGGTCAGAAACAGTGGGCCAGAGGAGCATACCCTGGGGCGGTGGTTCTCAAACTGAGCTGGCGTCAGAATTACCTGGAGGGCTTGTGAAACCACAGATTCCTGGGCCCCAGGGTTTCTGATTTAATCTCAGGTTGGGGCCTGAGAATGCGCATTTCTAACAAATTCCCCCCATGATACTGATGCTGTGGTCCTAGGGACCACCCTTAAGGGTGAGGGCGGGTAGTAGGATGGTGGGAGAACTGTATGCATTATGAAAAACCAATTGAATTTAATATTTAACCCCGTCCTCCATACACACCGAAATCGCCTGAACTAGATGTTTTCTGAGATTCTTTCCTTCTCCTGAATATTTGGTTCTCCCTTGATACCTCAGCCAGTAGAAACAAGAAGGGACTTCGCGATTAAGCAGGTCTCACACAAGTAGCCTAAATAACATTGACAAATCGTTATTCCGCGGCATCAGCTCGAATCCGGAGATGCTTATTCACACATGTATGTGCACCAGAGGCCAGTGATGTCTTTTGGCTCTGCTCTTCTTTTTAAAAATTCAGTGAGTAAGCTGATTTTGTAGGAAAGTCTCAGAAAGCAATTCCTGTAAAGCCAGCATTGGTAAATTGAAATTGAGGCAGCAGTGCTCATTAATGCGATCTTATTGAAGCTTAATCATGTAGAGGTCCCCCTAGATTCAGAGTTTGGACAGAAACCCTCCTACTCATCCCTTGTAGCTCCGTGGTATGGTAAAGTTCAGTTTGCTCACATGGTGTCTCCTTTTTCAGTCAGGGTTAATTCTTAAACTGGAGGGGATGAGTAAGAGAGAGAGTTGACATTAATTGCTTCATCAACTGCTCTTGTGAGTCATCTCCTGCTTGTCTTATTAATTCAACTGGAAGGAGGAGTAGTGTTATCTCTGGTTCCAAGGCCGGCTTCAGTTAACTAGGATACTCCCTCAGAGGGACTCGTGCTCATAGTTTCATTCACTTATTAAAGGAATGAATAGATTGTGAATCTCATTATCCTAGCATGTGTATATGTAAATACATAAATAGGAACATGTGACTCTTGATGTTTATCAGTGATCAGATGCCACAGACAGGATGTTAGCCCTGGATTATATTGAAGGTAATTGATTTAAAAAAAGAAAAGAAAGGGGTGTGTTCAGGTTCATACCTTCCCCGAATTCCCCTCTCTCCTTGTTTCCCATTTGATTAACAGAGGTGTTGGGGGAAGAAGGGAACAATTTCCAAATAAAATTGCCTTTAGTTCTTTTTGGAGTTAAACACAGTAGCTGGATTATTTTGAAACACAGTTGTATGTCTGTTATTTTCTACTACTTACGTTCAGCTCACTCGTGTCTTCCTGTTTGGCCTGTACCTCCCCCTTCTGACTCAGTCTTGATTTCTCTTCTCACTCGACCAGACCACTGTTCTTCCTCTGCCTTTGACTTTTTCTTACTTGGTCTCCCTTGCACGGCCTTTTTCACTGAATGAAGCATGTCTCGTTTCGCTTTTCCCTGACGAAGAATATGGTTTATTCCCAGGCAGACTCTCTAGATGGAAAGCGCATCTTTCTCTTCACTAATAAATTCATTTTTATTCAGGAAGAGTTTACATACAGTGAAATGCACACATCTTAAACGTACAGTTCAGTGAATTTTGATAAGTGGATACGTCTGTGTAGCCAGCACCCTACTTGAGATGTAGGGCATGTCCATCACCCCAGAGAGAGTCTTTATTTCTCTTGCCTGTTAATTCCCATCCCCCCATACTCAACCACCGCTCTGATTTCTTTCTTTCACCATGGATGAGTTTGGTCTGTTCTTGAACTTCATACAAACGGAATCATTCAGTAGGTACTTTTTTGGTATCTGCCTACTTTTGTTTAACTATCCTTTTTGAGATTCACCGAGCTGTTGCATGTATCAGTTCACTGTTTAAAAAACAAAAATCTGACTAGTAGTCCACTGTGTGTGTGTGTGTGTGTGTGTGTGTGTGTGTACTACAGTTTATTCACTCACTTGTTCATGGACATTTGGGTTGTTTCCACGTTTTGACTATTATGAAGAAAGCAGCTGTAAATACTCTTGTGCAAGTCTTTGTGGACATATATTTTCATTTCTCTTTGGAGTGGAATTACTGGGACATAGGGAAGGTGTGTAACTTTATAAGAACCTGACTGTTTTCTAAAGTGGTTGTAGCATTTTATGCTCCCTCCACAAGTATATGAAAGTTCCAGTTACTCCACAACCTCACCAGCATTTGGTCCCCTCATTCTTTTTAATTTTAGCTATTCTAATTGTTTCACATGGGTTTAATTGTATTTCCTGATGACTAATGATGTCAAGCATCTTTTTATGTGCTTTTTGGCCATTTGTATATCTTCTTTTTTGTAGTTTCTGTTCAAGTTCCTTGACAATTTTAAAAATTGGGCTGGTTGCCTTTTTTTGATGTATGAGATCTTTCTATATTCTGAATAGAAGTTTTTTGCCAGATGTATGTATTACAACATTTTTTTCCCAGTGTTTCGGCTTATCTTTTTATTTCTTTTTAACTGTGATTTTGGGTAAGCAGTTTTTAATTCTAAGGGAGTCTAACTTATTTTTTTAAGATAAATATTTTTTTCTGTGTCTTTACGGAGCTTTTGCTTACGCTCTGGTTACTGAGATGTTCTCCTAGGTTTTCTCCCAGAAGCTTTTTAGGTTAGCCTTAATATTTAAATCTTTGACCTGTCTCAAATTAGTTTTAATGTATGGTGTGAGGTAGAGGTCAAGGTTCAATTTTTTTCATAGATTTATTGAAATCTGTGAAATAATGATTGAAAAGATTTTCTTCCCTCATCAGATTGCCTTAGTGTCTTTGTCAAAAATCAGTTGACTATATTTTTTCTGTTTCAAGACTCTGTTTTATTCCATTGATCTGCATGCTAAACTTATGTCAATACCATACTGACTCGTTTAAAATAGCTTCATGGTAAGTCAGGTGTTGTGAGTTCTCTAACTTTATTCTTGTTTTTCAAGATTGTTTTGGGTGTTCCAGATCCTTTAGAGCTCCATACACATTTTAGAATTGACTTGTAATTCTTTAAAAAGCCTTTTAGAATTTGTTTGGATTGCATTGAATTATGAGGGATCAATTTAAGGAAAATAAATATATTAACAATATTGAGACTTCCAATTCGAAAACATAGTGTATCTCTCTGTCCTTTTGTTTATTAATTTCTTTCAGTAATGGCTCCCTACTTTTGGTGCAGAGGCATTGCATGTCTTTTGTAAAATGTAACTGTATTTTATGGTTTTTGTTTGACTGCCATACATTTAATTTTTTAGAATTTCATTTTCAAGTTGTTTGATGTTTAGATAAGGAAATACAATTGATTTTTGTGTATTGACCTTGTCTATGGACTGCTAACTTCATTTATTAGTGAGGGGAGATAACCATGCCTTGTCCCTTACATTATGGGGAAAGAATTCACTCTTTTACCATTAAGTGTGATGTTAACTATAACTTTTTCATAGTTGCTCTTTATTGGATTGAGGAAGTTTCCTTCTATTTCTAGTTTTCTTAGAGATGTTTGTTTGTTTTTATCAACAATGGATTTTGAATTTTGTACAGTTCTCTTTCGGCCTCTAATAAGATATCATATAGTTTTTTTCCTCTATCTGGTAAATTACATCGATTGATTTTAAACTTTAAAGCAACCTTGAGTTCCTGGGGTAAAAACAAGTTGTCATTATGTATTATTCTTTTTACCTATTACTGAATTTTTTTTTTGGTTGATATTTTATTAAGTATTTTTACAACTATGCCCATTAAGAATTGTCTTTAATTTTCTTCCCTGGTGTAGTATCTGCTGGCTTTTGGTATTGGCGTTATATGCTGCTCTTATAAAATGTGTGATGGAGTGTTCCTGTTTGCACTATTTTCTGAAAGAACTTCTGTAAAATTTTATTTCTTTTAAAAATAATTGGTGAAATTCAATAGTTGAAAACATTTGGGCCTGGAGTTTTCTTTGTGCAAAGATTCTAAAAGCATTTAATTTAATTAAAAAATATACAGCAAAATGTTCTTTTTTGGTTACTGTTCTGAGTTTTAACACATGTGTAGCATTGCATAATTGTCACCATAATCAGGATACAGAACAGTTATATCGCTGTGTGCAGAGGATTTTGATTATGAATTCAATTTTCCTTAACAGACAGACTATTCAGATTTTTTTGGGTTTTTTTTTTTTGGTTATGTTTTGGTAAATTATGTTTCCATTTTTTTAAAGAAATTGTTCATTTCATCTAAGTTATTGGCATGTAGTTGTTTGTAATATTTATTATCTGTTTATTATCTGTAGGATCTGTAGCGATATCCCCTTTTCCATTCTTAATATTATTTTGTTTTCTCTTCTTGTTTCTGTGATTAGTCTTGCTAAGAGTTAAAGAATAAACTTGCTGATTTTCTGTTTCACGGATTTCTGCTTATGTTTATTCTTTCTTTCTTAGTTCTTCCTTTGGGTATAATCTGCTCTCCTTTTTGTAGATCACTGATTGGAAATTTTTATTCTTTTCTTTTACTAGGCGCACAGGTGCATACATTTCTAGGATTATATCTTCCTAATGAATTATATGTTCTGAATGAATACCCTTTAATTTTTGTGAAATTGTTCATTAGCTCTGTTAATCCTCCTTGTCTACAAGTCTGTGATATAGGGGTATGGCCATAACAGCTGTAGCCTGTTCAGACTGCAGCCAAGGATTTGGGGTGAATCCTCGTGTTTTAGCTGCACCACACAGATTTTGATATATAATACTTTCATTGTCACTTAACTCAGTATTTGGTTATTTCTATTTTATTTCCTCCCCAGGTTGTTTAATAGTTAAGTATTTTAATTCCCAGAAATATGGGTTTTTTTTTAAGCTTTCCTTTTTTTGTTGATTGCTAAATACATTTTTGATTTACCTGTTTTTTGCCATAGTTGTTGCCTTAAAATTTTGAGGCCATTATGTTAGATGCATATATTTTCATGATCATAAAATCTTCATTGATTTTTCCTTTTGCTGGTATGTAATATCTCTCATGGTCATTTGTAATGCTTTTCACCTTGCATTCCATTTGCCTGATATTAAGTACTATCCTAGATTTTGTTTTTATCTTCTTTTTTATAATCCCTTATTTTAATTTTGTTTTATACTTTCACTTTTAAATGGGTTGCTGTTTTTTCCCCTACGTATTGTGTATAGTTTAAATGCAATATTAGTCTCTGTTATTTAGTTAGTGACTTCACACCCAATTTTACTTGTTTTAAGTATTTTTATTAAGACTTTTTAGTCTTGCTTAATGTTTTCTAATGCCATTTCTTTTTGCTTTTTTTTTTTTTAAACTGCTTTCCTTCCTTCCTTTGGATAGATTGAATTTTCTTCTGCTGGTTTTAGAAGGATACATTTTATTTTATTCTTATAGTGTCTAGCTTTATCTTAACGTAAACTTAGTTTTCTCTAAGACTTATCAATAATTTCCCTGTTCCCCAGATCACTCCCTACTTCATAACCATTAGATCTTTCCTGTCTCAGTCTGCTGTTTTCCCCCTCCTGAGACCTAACTACCTTCTTTCCTCCAAGAGTTTCCCTAAATACTTATGTTACTTAATGGGCATAACTCAGATGATTCAACCTCCAGCCCCGTGCAACTTCCCCATCTTGTTTGGAACCGGAAGTAACTGATACTTTCAGCAAGTTCATTGTTCTGGCAAAGTGGAGGATTGAATTGAAGGGGGTGACACTGGAGACAGAGATACCACCTGGGATCTACTGCACTAGTCCCGGAGAGTTTCAGAGGTTGCAAGTAAGACAGTGGCTGTGAGAGTGGAAGGGTTGTGGAACAGTCAGTAGGTCTTGACACATGTGAGAGAAAGAGAAGGTGATGGTGCTAAGCATGAATGGCAAATATATTAAATTCCTTTATTTTTTTTTTTACCCTATCACCTTCTTGAATTCTAGTTGCATGATTTTTTTTTATCAGGGTTTTGTTGGCAGGGTTAAATGAGGCAAAACCTAAAAGACACGGCATATATCCTGGTATAGAAGTGATAATTTAGAAAAAATTGAAGAATTAAAAAAATGCTAGCTTCCACATTTTTGTCTAAGATGACTGACTATATGAATGGGCATAGGGAGGCTCAGGTGACCTAGGAGGAACAAGTGTTTTGCTTTTTTGGTTTGGGTTTTTGCTCTTTTTTTTTTTTTTTTTTTTCCCTGCAGGGGGCAGGGGGAAATGTACTTATGTTATTTCTTGTTATTTTAAATTTGGGTCACCAATGGGACATCCAGGTAGCAGATAATTGAATATATAAGCCTAGAGCTGATACGAGAGAGAGATTTGAGAGTAGTCAGTAAAACTATAGGGGAATCTTCCAGGAGGAGGTGATAGGGTCAGAAAGAGTAGAGATCCTTGAAAAAAAACATTGATAGCATGGATTTGGAGGATGGAAGATCCATCAGAGAAAATCAGGGGACTGGGTTCTTAACCCAGTTCTGACACTAACTCTTTACTTAACCTTTTGAAAAGCACTTAATCCTTTCAGAGACTTCTCTTTTTTTTTTTTTTTTTTTTTTTGTACGCGGGCCTCTCACTGTTGTGGCCTCTCCCGCGGTGGAGCACAGGCTCCGAACGCGCAGACTCAGTGGCCATGGCTCACGGAGCCAGCCGCTCCGCGGCATGTGGGATCTTCCTGGACCGGGCCACGAGCCCGTGTCCCCTGCATGGGTAAGCGGACTCACAACCAGTGCGCCACCAGGGAAGCCTGAGGCTTCTCTTTCTTTTGAGCCCTTTCCTCTCTCTCCCTCCCTCCTCTCCATTCTTCATTAATTCAACAGATATTTCTTGAATCCCTGTTATATATCAAATTCTGCTCTAGGTCCTGAGGTTAAAGCATCAGGTAAGATATGGGCTTTGGCCTCTGGTGCTGAGAGCAGGCAACAAATTCAACGATTTTTCTATGTTAAGCATTGTGATGCATGTGTGTTACAGAACCACAGAGAAGGGGCATCTAAATCAGATTCAGGGGCGGAAAGAGGGAGTCCGAGAAGGCTTTCGGGACACATGTCCATCAAAGTAAGCTTTTCAGAATGCAAAGTAGCTCAGACAAGTAACCTAGACAGCATGTACAAAAAGGGACAAAAAAAGTACAGAATGGTATACAGGTGGGCTGAAGGAGCGGCTGAAGCGAGGCTGGCCTGACAGCATTGGAGAGGTTCAAGGTCTAGAGCAGGAGGGACCTGATGTGCCAAACCCAAGAGTTTTGGGTTTTATCTGGAATGGAATGCAGACACACCGAAAGACTTGAAACAGGGATGTGAAAAATCAGGTGTGTGTTTTAGAAATCCCATTCTTCTTGCGCTGGGCATTTGGTGTGATAAGGGACCAGGTGGTGAGCAGGGAGCCCAGAGGAGAAATAGTTATAGAAACTTAGGTGACAGAGGAATGTTTACTCAACAACCATGATGCACCTGCTCCATGGTCATCCCTGGCCTGTGTGCTGGGGATCCCGCCTGGACCTGGGCAGACAGGTCCCTGGTTCTCAGGGAGCTTGTAGTGACGATGGAAAGA
>NW_006788168.1:1487937-1501120 GCF_000442215.2 Lipotes vexillifer
GAGTGGGCAGAGTGGAGAGATGTAAATGAGGCGGCAGCACCCAGAGGATTTGGTGACTCATTAGACGTTGGAGGTGAGTGAGAGGGCGGAGTTTCTGGTTGGGATAACTGGATGGGCTACCACTCCCTCTGGTGGGGGACCCAGCAGAGCTCAGCAGGGCCTCCAGGTAAACGTGTCCGGCACATAGTTGTATAAACAGGTCTAGACCTCCAGAGGGGCCTCTGCAGCTTACTTGGTTACTAAATGAAAGACGTGAACTAGGTGTTTAACATACTTGATTTTGTTCGGTTCCATGATTCAATTTCACTCTATTACAGTCGCTTCACTAAGAACCAGACTTCTTTACTTATCTCCCATGACTTAGTATGGGGCTGGGTAAAACGGATGGTTTCTTAGTTGTTTTAGGTAGATCTGGGATCCAGTACCACTGATTTCATTACTCACCCTCCTGTTCCTTTACCTCTCTAGTCCTGGAGTGAGCTCACTACCTGGATTTTGGCTTGTTATGTAAATCGCTGTGGGCAGTGGTCATCATATTCATGAGTGCTTCAGCTTGTAGGGATTTGAGGATGATTTGGTCCAATCTGTGCATTTGACAGACAAGAGAAGAAGCCTGGGGAGGTTGCAAGGCTTCCAAAGTATGAGTAGGGCTGGGATGAGGTCTCTCAATTCACTGGTCTCTTTGGCACTGCCTGCTCCCCCACCCCCTTTTCTTAGTTCACACTGGAGTGCTTACAGAGCAAGGCAGAGATGTTTTTAGGTGTATATTTGTGCAGAAGTTTGGAAATGACTAAGCCTGTGTATGTAACTTTGAGACTTTTGTAAAGCTTGTCAAGAAGAATTGGATTACTCTAGCTCTGTTGCAGGGAGACGTCCTCGGGTGTCACCCTTGGATTCAGGCAGCTCTCTTTGCCTGCTCGCCTGCTTTGGGGTGCCCTCCAAAGGCTCCCTGTAAGGCATCGTCTGACCCCAGGTAGAGAATCGCATTGCACTGCCACTTCAAAGAAAAAGTTAAAAAAGTGCAGAAACTACTGCACTGAGTGTGGGAAGCCCTTCTTGTTGGTAAGAGTTTCAAGTGTTAGAGAAGGGATGTGTTGAAAGGACATTTACTTTCATCAGCTCAGAGCATCTGTTTTTTATTCTTTAAAAAGAAGCAACACCTCAAATTATGGCAGTCCCTAGGCAAGTAAGCACTTGAGATTTTGATCTGTCCAGATTCTTCGATGGAGTGCCTTGCAGGCCCTTGAAGCAGTGATTTGTAGCACTTGACTGATTCTGTAGAATGACAGCCAGTTTTGGTGGGGAAGGGGAGAGAGAGGCAGAGATGGCTAAGGAACTGCTTTGTAAAATGGCAGATAAGCCATTTCTCTCAGATGTGGGTAGAAGTGGAAACTGGGCTTAGCAGACCCTGGAGAACAAATTAAAGGAGATAGGAAATGAAAATTCAACTCCGTGTTTTTTTATTTTTAACTCGGTGCCCACCTCCAAAACATTCATGCAGTGTAGGCTCCATCGTAATTTTTCCCCTCTTTTATACAGATTTATATTTTTTTATTGTGGCAAAACATACATAGCATAAAACTTGCCATGTTAATCATTTTTAATGTGCAAAATTCAGTGACGTTAAGTACATACGCAATGTTGTATGTCACCCCTATCCTATCGTTGTAATTTTTATTTTAGGCTAAAGTTTCCCAAATAAAGCAGATTGAGAAGTAGGGAAGCATCACCCTTAACCCCACGGTGCAGCATAACCACGGTTAGAATTAAGATGTTCATCTCCGCCTCTTTTTTTCTCATTCATATGGTTTTGTTCAAGCCCAGTTGCAATTTTGTTCATAGAGGTTATAAAGAGAATTTTAGAGTTGTTGGGAAATTTAAAGATGGTTCACCCAATTCCCCCCATTTTTTTTAGATTAGGAAACGAGTGGCTACAGGGGACAATGGCTTACACAGCTGGACAGTGGCCGAGCTGGGTCTGGTGTCCAGGTGCTCTGTCCCCTGAATCCCCTGCCTTGGCCTGGTTTGTCTTTAGTTTCAGTATTATTATAAAAAATTCATTTGTGGTTTATTTTTAGGGTAATCTCTCCCTCTCTCTCTCTCCCTCCCTCCCTCCCTCTCTCTCTCTCTGTCTCTCTCTCCTTTCTCTGTGTGGTTTCTATGTCTGGATATTTTTAAAATGGTGTCTTCAAACAGGAATTTGTTTTAAACAAGAAAATCACAACATTCATGCCATTCCCAGGGCTTATCACCCATGACCGAGACACTGACATCCACTCCCTTGTTGCCTCTGTTCAGAAATTGCTGTATCCAGGATGTTACCTCCTTTTTGTTTTTTCCCCATTTTGTTTTGCTGATTGCGGTAAAATCAGAGTTTAAAGGTGATAGTCATTTTCCCAAGCTGAGATTTTTTTTTTAGCTGGTTTCTTTTCCTTATTAAGATCTGTTTTCCACTTTGAATTGGGTGAAAACTCGGGAAGCAGAGCCTTGCAGCTAAAAACAGTGTCTGCTAACCACTTTACCCCCTCAGGGCTGGCCTGCCTGTATGATCCCTTTCAATCCTCTCCAGCTTCTAAATTCCTATCAGGGAGTAGTTTGGGCCTCCTCCGGCCCACGTTGGAGGTCTGTGGGAGGTGTTCACGGAGCTGGAGGAGAGAAGCTGGGGTATATTGTTTGGGTCGGCCATGGCAACCGCAGCAGTCAAAGGAACAGGACTAGTTTTGTGCTGCTCTGTAAATGGCCAGGATTCAGCCATTATCTCTCGACTTCTGCTCGGCACCAGACAATCTGATCTCCTGGTAAGCTTAAACTTGGCTCTCGTCTCCTGCCCTTCTTTGATCACATCCTCAGCCAGGAATGGACGTGGGGAGGGAGTCCAGAACACGGTGAGATGTGTGCCCAGCAGAAACATAATGACCACAGAGACAGAACAGGGAGTGTTTTCTCGTCTGTACCCCAGATACAGAGAAGTCCATTCCCAGATCCTTGCCAGCACTTCCTCTTAAAGGGTTGGGCACCTCCAAAGAGCCTGTGCAAATTACCAGCTGGACCAGCAGGAGGGAGCAGTCATAGGGAAAGTCAGGGAAGACCCCAGCATGTGTATAGTTAAGGGAAGCCGAAATGCACGACCTGCCTGCCACATGTGTTTCATGAACATGTAATTGGAGAAAAGAGTGAGAATCACAGAGTAAGTCTGCGTCGCTTAATAATAGCTTATTTTTCCTTGGCTCAGAATAGCTTTTCTTTTCATTCAGCAGATCATTTTAGGTGTCATTCAGTGTATTTTAAGCAGTGTGTTTCATCCTGAGCAGATGAAGAATTTTTACTTTTTTTCAACTCAGTACTGTGTTGCTTCCTCTTCCTTGGAAGTGTACACACGTATGGTTTTTAACGCTGATGAGCAAAATCTAGGTGGTCAAGTCCTAAAGTCTGAATGTGTTTCTGCTAAGGGGCACCGTGGATTCTTATTCAAAATCAGGCGAGTCTGACATTTCACTTGGGGAAGTCTAAGGAAGTTGGTGAGGGCTCCTGTTAATAAAAACAAGTGTCTCTTTTTCTGCTTATCACCTTTCAGTATCTGCTGGGCTGGCTCACTCAGTGTGGTCTGGCTTAGCTCTCCCTGGAAGTCACATTGTGTTTTAGAGCTCTCTTTTACTATGACCCACAAACAGTCTTCAGACTTCACCCTAAGGAGCCAAAGGTAAAAACCACAAATAAACAGTGCAACAGCATCTCCCGTTTCTGACTTCACCCCTCCCTGAGAGCCACTTGGAATCTGCCTCTGAATTCAGTTAGATGTGTTCGTTTTCCTTTTGCTTTCCTATCCTCACCTACTCCTAACCTACTGCTTTCCACTCCCCTTTTATTTTTATTCATTTCGTAGTCTCTGACATGGAAATAGTTACTCAATTTGTCAAAGGCTGGGTGGTGAGGTCACAGCTTCTGAGATTAGCCTGTAATTTGTAACAGTTTCAGACGGTTGACAGCAAGATTTTGCTTGCTTATTTCTGCGCTGTTTTTGTTGGTCTTTTCAATGCAGTTTAGGAGTAATAGAGAAGTTTCTTTCTGCGGGGGGAGCTGCTGACCCCTGGGACACAACAGATAAGCGAACACAGATGAACTTCAGCAGGCTTGTCACATTTCTTGTCCAGTGGTGAACTGAACATTGCACAAAAGAGAATGAAAACGGGGTTTTTTCTGGAAGTCAAGATCAGATATTAATTTCTGGACAGACTTGGTGTTGCATGGGTTAAATTTTAAAAAATTCTTATCTGGTTGTGTTTTCTTGACCTGTTTGAGCTTTTCTGCCTTTTAAAAACCTTTAGCTTCATTGAAAAGGCAGGCCATGTTAAACACTGTATTTTATTTTATTGAATTGGAAGGACAGTCATAGAATCAGAATTTTAGGGCTGAAAGGGCCTTAATCTAACCTCATGTTCTGATTTCACAGATGAGAAATCTGAGGCGTAGTGAGGTTAAATTAGACTAACCCTACAACACACAGCTTGTGTGTATTTAAACTGGGACTGAAAAAACCAGCTCTCCAGAGACACCTAGATGAGTGTTTTTTCTTCATTGGACACAGTTTTTTAGCTTCAGTTAGGATTTTTTTTTTTAATTGAGATTAGTTTTAAAATGGGCTGGCCTTGAATATTTATTATTTTAACTTAATTGAAATATATGTACTTACCATATAACGGTGAAAGTGTATATACATATGTTGAATAGGTTTTTTTTTTTTTTTTTTTCTTGCTGTACACGGGCCTCTCACTGCTGTGGCCTCTCCCGTTGCGGAGCACAGGCTCCGGACGCGCAGGCTCAGCGGCCACGGCTCACGGGCCCAGCCGCTCCGCGGCACGTGGGATCTTCCCGGACCGGGGCACGAACCCGTGTCCCCCGCATCGGCAGGCGGACTCTCAACCGCTGCGCCACCAGGAAAGCCCCTGTTGAATAGGTTTTAATGATTGCAAGTGTGCCATAGCTACTAGGTGTTTTAATCCTCTCTAGAAAAAGGTTTATTTAAGAAAAGCCCAGTGTTGTGTTAAGTGTACACGTGGAACAATGAAGCATCACCTCCTAGGTACTGGGAGTGAGAGTGGGAGGGGTAGTGAGTGGTGGTCCTGTAGGCAGCACAAACACATTTCTGTTCTAGCCTCCCACACGTTAGCGCAGTAATTTATCCATGAAGTCCTTCTTCGGTGGGACTCACTAAGGATAGAGCGATGTGTTGAAACTTGAAGGTTCTGGGCGCTGCTTAAAGAAATAATGAACATAGTCAATTTGCAGTGCAGGTGAAAAGTTAATCACTGAGAGGTGGAACTGGTTGCCACTTTTTTGTTTGTTGGTTGTTTTTTTTCTCTTTCATCATTCTTTAAAATTTTTAAAATTGAGCTATAGTTGATGTACAATATTGTATAATTTTCAGGTGTACAACATAGTGAATTTAAAAAATTTTTTTATTTTTATTTTTATTTATTTTTATTTTTTTGGTATGTGGGCCTCTCACTGTTGTGGCCTCTCCCATTGCGGAGCACAGGCTCCGGACGCACAGGCTCAGCGGCCATGGCTCACGGGCCCAGCCGCTCTGCGGCATGTGGGATCTTCCCAGGCTGGGGCACGAACCCGTGCCCCCTGCATCGGCAGGCGGACTCTCAACCACTGCGCCACCAGGGAAGCCCAACGTAGTGAATTTTTAAAGGTTATACTCCAAAAGGTTATACTTTTTTTCCCCCTCGTTACCTCTGTAGCATCATCTCTTGCTGTGCCTTTGGAATGGATGATTGGGATGGGAAAGTCTGCTCTCCTGGTGCTCCTAGCAGTCGAGAAGCATTTTGGGTGACATGTGCGTGCAGGGTGGCCCTCCAAACTCAGGAAGGGACCTCATTCTCTTCCTTGGGCAAAGCTTCGCAGGGCCTGGTGGGTCGCTTCCTAGTGGGTTGGGCTGTTTGGTGAGAATGGTACCCATTGGCTATCAGGACTTGATTATTTATTTGTACTTAGGTGCTGTGAGGAGACTTAGTTTATGTTGTTTAATCCATGCTTAGCTTTGTTAGAAGTGGGTTAAAAATTCAGAAGGAAGCAATGTTTGGTCCCTTTGGGGAGGCACAGGTTGGTCGTTTCTCTGGAGAGGGCAGCACCACATGAGTAAATTAAAAACATTTGAAGCTAACTAAACAATCTGGTGTCACAGGACCACTAGCCTAGGGGACATGTGGCCAAGGTCCCAACAAAAAGTGAGGTACAGAAGAAAACAAATCAATCCTAGGCTTATTCCTTTACTAACTGAAAAACCTATAGCGAATTATGGAATATTTTGGAACCTCAGTTTTCTTCACCTGTAAAATGGGTATAATAATTCCTGACTCATTTGTGCCTTGTGAGGACAAAATCTGCTGACACCTGTGAACACCTACACAGTATCTATACTATCAGTAGTGGAGATCTGTAAATACAGGGTTTTTTCCCCCACTATTTTTACCTAATATCTCTCTACCTTGGTTCATCAACTGTAAAAAGATGCTTCACTAGATGATAATTAGGCTCTATTTTGGCTCTTAAAAAAAAAAAATTATCTTCTTGATAACAACCAAAAAAAAAAAAAAAAATGAGGATTAAGCCCAGTGAGAGTTCTGTCTCTTTTATGAGGGATTTGGGGAGTGGTGGGCAACTACAGGGAAAAAAATTATAGAAAAAAAGAATTTTAAACTAATAAGGACCTACTGTATACCACAGGGAACTCTACTCAATACTCTGTAATGGCCTATATGGGAATAGACTCGAAAAAAGAGTGGATATATGTATACCACATTCACTTTGCTGTATACCTGAAACTAACACAACATTGTAAATCAACTATACCCCAATAAAAATTTTAAAAAATAAAGAATTTTAAAAAGGGAAAAATATTAGGCTTAGCTTTCCAGAGATCACCCCCCCGCCCCGCCAAATTTAAGTGCAAAGAAGCAGCTAATAAAAGCTCTAAAGTGCTTTTAGTACAGAAACAGAATGGAAGAAGTGTTGTTAAAGAGATGAATAAACAGCTGTATATTCTAAATAGCATCTCAATAACTGGGATTTGAAGGGAATAGAAGGCCTGAGAAGGGTCTTCAAGGAGTCTGAGGGTGAAAAAGTAAACAGATATTTAAGGAAGTGGAGATTGTAACAATTTGGTAATAACGGATTTACTTGCTCTTACAATTACTTTGTGCTTAATACTTAATAATACAGTCTTCCCTTGGGGATTGGTTCCAGGACTCCTCAAGAGTAACAAAATCTGAGGATGCTCAAATCCTATCAACCTGCTATTGCTTGAACCCGTGGATATGGACGCTTGGACCATATGCTAATAATATGCTAAGGAGTTCTCCTGATTTATAATCTAAAGCAAAATTATCTAATGTATGTGCTGCAATTGAAATCCACTTAAAATGAAATGCATTGGTGGGTGTAATGGCTCCCCATTCTCCACCCTGCTGGGGTGTTTCCACTTAAATAGTGCCAACACCACCATTTTAAAGTGCAGGGCAGCGTCCTAGAGGATTAAAGAAGCCTTGCCAGAATTTTCCTAAAACTCTTACTGATGGAAGTATCATACCCACATAACAAGGATGTTTAAGAGAGAGATGAGCTGAGAAAATACTGCACTAAAAGTGTCCCTAGTTTTTTCCTCCCTTTAGCTTTTAGAGTCAAAACTACCTTTTTCTTGAAAATGAGAAGGGGAGAAAACCCTTTTTCCATTATTCCTGTGAGAGATGTTTCAAAACTCTCTGGGTCCGCCTAAACCTAGGGGCTTCATGACAGCTGGACCTCTGACCAATATAGGTCCGAAAGTAAATTTCTTTCTTTCCTTCAAATGTTCCTCTCCAGAAGAGAAGGCAAGCCCATGACTTCTTTAGAGTTTCTTAATGATTATTCACTTTTGTTCTTACTTCACGTTTCTCTAGTAAAGATTTAAATATTTAATTTTGTGTACTCCTGGAATTAACTGCTTTCAAATAGACTATTGACTCAGAATATTTAAATAATCAAGTGCTGACTTTGTTAGAAGGAAAAAAAAAAACCTCAACATTTTCAGGCAGTAATCAATGTGAAATGCAGAAGTTTCCTAAATAGAGTACAGTAGAATGAACATAATTTAACTTTTTTTCTTAGAGATGTATTGTCATTTCTCTGAAGTTATTACACTGATAAAGTAGAGTCATGCATGAGGCCCCGGAAGCTCATAATTCTTCGTGATGCCATGGCCTCTGTCTTATCCACTTTTCTTGGTTGTCATGTCTTAAAGCTCCTTTCATTTGCCTATATCTGATCTGTTGTAAACTTAAGGGAAACTAGATAAGAAAGCTTATAAAATTACTGGGCTGGATTGTATACCCTAATCCTAACCCCTGACTCTTTCCAGCTATTCAGTTTGGCCCAAGGCAGTCCTGGCCATGTTCTGGGTGGCCCAAGGCAGTCCTGGCCATGTTCTGGGTGGCAGAGGCTGTGAGTGTGCATGACATTTAAAAAAATTAGTTACAGCCCAAATGGGCATTGGATAAAATAATAAAAATAAATACAGTCACTTCTCTTGCTTAAGCCACTTACGATTCAAGACAAAGCTACTATTAAGACATCTTATAGGACTTCATTGTGTACTGCACGGTATACGTGGGGAGGCCTGTTAGGTATAGACCAGGAGCTTCAGAAGCAATCTCAGTGCCAGCGGGGCCCAGAGCTCTGGATTTGTCCCACATGCCTGGCTGGGCATGGGGTACGTAGGTAAACACCTGAGAAACTGGTGACTTAGAGAAACCCATGGCATTTCTCTTCAGCCCCTGTGATCCCAGGAAGCAGAGGAGAGGTGGTGATCTGAATAGTATGGGTTTGCTAGCACTGCCACTTCTGCTTCTAGTCAGCTCCTTTTAGCTGAGGGAGGAGCAGCTGTGGATTTTTACGTACACACCAAAATACTTACTCGGCTCAAAAGATAGGTAAGAAGACACAGTGATAATTTATACCTTGTGGGGTTTTTCTTAGGCGTATTTTCCCCGTAAGTAAAAACAGTAGTTTATAAATGGATCCTTTTCAGAAAGATTATAAGTCTGACTTTTGGAACTCATAGAAACAGTATATGTGATAGCTGGGTCCCAGGTAAGTCCACAGAGTCTGATGATGGCCCTAGGACCAGGGCCATCACAGTCTCCAAGGAGCCTTGGTGCCTAGGAGCCCCTTCAGCTGGCGGTACATGGTTATAAAGAGTGGCCATCATGGTTTGTAGGATAACAGTGAAAAGTGTGAGTAGAAGCAGGTCATCATTTAACTGATAAAATGAGTGAAACTAGCTAAGGGCCTGAGGGGAAGTGAACTCACTTACTGAAGTGGGTCCAGAGGGGCCCAACTAAGAACAGGAAGGAAGCTAAGGTAAGGAGAGTTGGACTCCGCTTGGGGAATAACGTTCTAACATCAGGACTGCCTAAAAATAGAACAAGCTGATTGAAGAGGTAATGAGACCTCCATCAGTGGAGATGTTCAAGCAGAGATGGGAGGACCTCCTTAATTCTCCAGAATTGGATTGAACAGAGGGTTTTAATGGATGACTATTCCTTTTTCTCCTAACACTGAAATACAGTATTTAAGACACATTTGTGTCCCAATTTTTAATTGGAAAAGATAACAGCATTGAAGTTATTTTAACAAAGGCAAATAGCCATACCCCAATACAGTATAACTTTTTGTTTTGTACGTTATGTTCCTCGTTAGCATACACATAATTTCTGTAAAACGGGACAAAATGAACAAACAAAATGTTATTTTCCTTCTCTGAGGAGCGTAATATTCAGTATGACTTTACACTTCTAAGTACTGAGAATAATGAGATACTTAATGATATATTTTTATGTTATTCCTTGTTCAGATGTTTAAATTCCTTATTAACAAAGCCAAAATTATATTCGAAACGTGGGAATCTTACATAGTTTATAAATTTTTCATTGTTTCAAGATTTCGACTTTAATATTTCTGCACTTTAGTGGTCCTTGAGGGTTATGCAGGGCAAAGTTCTTTCAACTTGTATAATTGTCATGCTGGATTCCCAGTTTTTCTTATGCCAGGGTGGGGTGTATTTTAGCGTAAACTCTGATAAAGGGTTATTGGGGGGTTGGATGGTGAGCAGAGACTTCCAGTGAACAGAGAACCTGTGACTTACTCTCTGTGCTTTTCCTAGCTCATCAATTATTATTATTTTTTTTTGGCGGTACGCGGGCCTCTCACTGTTGTGGCCTCTCTCGCCGCGGAGCACAGGCTCCGGACGCGCAGGCCCAGCGGCCATGGCTCACGGGCCCAGCCGCTCCGCGGCATGTGGGATCCTCCCGGACCGGGGCACGAATCCGCGTCCCCTGCATCGGCAGGCGGACTCTCAACCACTGCGCCACCAGGGAAGCCCCCTAGCTCATCAATTTTCAAAGAATACATTTCATAATAAAGTAGGGTGAACATAATTTAATCTTTCCCTGAAGGTACTTCAGAGTCTTGGAGTGCTCTGGGGTCATGGTGAACAGCAATTACCTTCTCACGGTGGGTGTGCAGAAGGAGATAGTTAATAGAGTTACGTTTGATCGAGCCCTGAATGACCAGGACATTTGTTCAATTATTATAGGGAGTCCAGTGTGAAGACGTTGGAACTAGTGTTTAATGTTAAATTCTCAGGCAGGAGAGAATGTAATAAAGATGACTTCTTTGGTTTTGAGAGGCTGAAAGTTGATAATAATAATTCACATGGACGTGGTAGTATAGAGCGCTTTTTCGTTTCCTTTAAAGCACTGTCACATACCTTGTCGTTCATTAGTTTTTTTATGGCACATGAAGCGCAGAAAGTTTAAGTGACTTGGGAAAGGTCACATGGTGTATATATATAGGTGGCTGAGACCACTTGACTCCAAATTCAGTGTTCTTTTTAGCATTCCCCATGATACTAAACCTTGGCACACACTGAGAGTCTTGAGTCCTTACCGTGTTCTCTGCGCTGTATGTGAATTACCTCATTTAATCCTCACAGCAGCCCTATGAGCTGGTAGGTAACAGTTCTTTTGGTACTGTTATGATTCCCATGTTTAGAGATGAGGACACAGAGGCACAGAGGGGTCAGGAAGTACAACTTAGTGCGTGGCAGAGCTGAAATGTGAACCCAGGAGCTTGGGTTCCAAAGCCTAGCTCTCACCATTATGCCGCCCCGACTGCTCAGTGTACAGATACACCGCCATTGAGTACATCAAGAGCAATGCATCTAGAGGTATCTTCCTATCTATAAAGACCTATGCGGGGTCTGGGATCATTATGACTGAGGTTTTGAACCCAAATCTGCCACGTTATTTAGCCTTTGAGTCTCCGTTTCCTCATCTCTAAAGCAAAAATGTAGAATAGTCACTGTCTTTGAAAGAATGGGATGAGATATATGTAAAGCACCCACTGTAGTGCTTACTTAATAGCCTTTATTTTTTAAAGTTGTGCTGCTTTTGTTACTATTATTATTGTGCATTCATAATGGCTAAAATCATATTAAAATTTTTTAAAGAATAAGCTATTTGTTTTTACTTCCCATTGTGTGAATGTGTGTGTATTAATTGGATCTGTTTTTCTTGAATTCTTAAAAATAGGCAAATCTTAAAATTACATTTGTTAATATTATTATACCTACTTATACATTATAAGTTTATTTCATTAGAGAGCTAGCAAGTTGTCTGAGGACCCAAAGTAATTGTCCAAATTATTTGTCAGATAGTTTATTTGTGGCTGTGATAGAGCTGCTAAAGTACAGGCTCGAATTTAAAAGCAGAGAGAAATGTTGATTTCAGTGGTTGCAAACGGGTCAATTATATAAATATATAGAGCTCATTAGAAAATACACAATGATCACCTTTATTCTGTCTGAACACCCAGTGCCTAGAGCTTCCATTTCTACTCTATTTCAACTACATTTGCATGTTGTTTTTTGAAATTATTTGTTCACGGTATCTTCCCAGTGAATGTTTATTAACCACCCTTTAATTAACGTGTTTTCTTGGTGTTGCGCTTCGGGCTGTAAACTCTTTATAACACAGGAACTGTGTTGGCTTAACTAATGGTACCTACTTAATAAATGGAAGTGATGGTAACTGCTTTACAGGTGCTTTACATTTTTAACTTTTTATAAATACCAAAAAACCTATCTTTTTTTTAAATTTAAAAAAAAATTTTTTTTAGATGTTTGCGGGTAGGAGTTTATTAATTTATTTATTTTTGCTGTGTTGGGTCTTCGTTTCTGTGCGAGGGCTTTCTCTAGTTGCGGCAGGTGGGGGCCACTCTTCATCGCGGTGCGCGGGCCTCTCACTATCGCGGACTCTCTTGTTGCGGAGCACAGGCTCCAGGTGCGCAGGCTCAGTAGTTGTGGCTCACGGGCCTAGTTGCTCCGCGGCATGTGGGATCCTCCCAGACCCGGGCTCGAACGCGTGTCCCCTGCATTAGCACGCAGATTCTCAACCACTGCGCCGCCAGGGAAGCCCCCAAAAAACCTATCTTTTCACATTTGTTTACATTTCAAATAGGTGTTTTTTCATTTTTCCCTAGAGAAAATGATAATACTGCATATGCATTTCCAAACTATGCATATTTCTTCTTCTTTCCTCTTAGGAGTTTCTGTTCATTCTTTCAGTAAATTTTACAGAGTACTTGCTCTGGGCTGCGTGTTCTCGAGGTTCAGGGAGTATAGTAGTGAACAAGACAGACCAGGTCCCTACCCTCAGGAGCTTTGCCATGATGACTGTGATGAAAGGAGCAAGTCATGATTTGGGACCTTGTTCCAAAGGAATATTTCTGTGACACATTCCATGAGATCCTGGCCAGAAATCGTCCTCGTCACTACAGACTGCATGAAGCTTGCAGCACATTATTTCATCAGGCACTTAAATATAAGGAAAGGCACAAGTGGTGTTGCAAGCACTGAAATAAGTTGTCTTTTGGCTCTTTTCTTATTGTCTCTCTTCTCATCTCCCCCTTTTGCTTCGTCTCATTCTCCATTTTCAGAGCTTAGTCATTATCTCCTAGTCCTTTCCTAAAATGTAGTCAGGTGACCTCAGGGCAGGAGGCATGGGTTGTCTAAATGGCACCAGCATGATTTATGAAGGGGCTCGGATGGGGAAGAGTTTGTCACGCTGAGTAAACAAGGCTG
>NW_006788168.1:1501130-1502229 GCF_000442215.2 Lipotes vexillifer
CTAACCTAATTTGTGTCCAGTAGAATATGTCTGGGCAAGCCACTCTCCCTCTTGGTACCTCCATTTTCTTGTTATTAGTGTAAGAAGTCGCAGTACAGTGATTTTCTAAGGTCCCTGCCAATGCTGCAATTCTGCGATTCAGATATTCCTGAAAAGTTGAGTGTACATTTTTTTCAATAAGTGGAAATCTATTTTCCAACGAGCCTGGAAATCTATTTTACAATTATCCTCTCCCCGGGTTTATTATCAGTGTGTTGTGGCTTCTAATGCTGTGACTGCTCTAAGCCCATCAAGAGGTTAATTACCTGTAAAGAATAAGTTGATGCTGAAGACCTGTGAGACGTTCAGGAGAACTTTGGAGTTAATCTCTCCGGTAATGTGAATAAATAAATGTCCTTCATGTATCTAGTTTCCAAGTGGAGGCATAACAGCAGTGGGCCGTATAGACTGGAGGTCAAGTTCCTGATGGCGCTGAGTACTGAAGATCGTCATCTATCGGGATTGTCTCTTCTTCCGAGAGCCTCTCCAATCAGAGCACAAATAATACTTTCAAAAAACAACTTATTTTTCCGTGGACCTGAATAGTACCATTAAAATATATATATTTTTTAATTTTTTAATTTAAAATTTTTTAAGTAGAAGTATAGTTGATTTGCAGTATTTCAGGTGTACAGCAAAGTGATTCAGTTATATGTAAATATATAGTTATATATATTCTTTTTCAGATTCTTTTCCATTGTAGGTTATTACCAGATACTGAGTATAGTTCCCTGTGCTATACAGTAGGTCTTAAATAGTACCATTTTTGATTTTTTGTTTAGTCTTGTTCTCCTATAGTGACTAAAAACTCCGAATGAGGAAACAAAGGAGAACATATGTCGAAAAACATTCTAATGGCCAACACAGTTCATCTTCTTTCCCATTCTTTTCTGTCTGGAATAGAACAGCCCCAGGCCTTTAAACTTGCTTTCCTAAGACTTAAGCAGACTCAAGCATTTTAGCCCCATAATACTGCCTGACTCATAGGCTGTGTCCTGAAGAGTATTGTCTTGATTTGCTCTAAAATATACCAGACAGGAAATTCCTGCTGCATATAGGA
>NW_006788168.1:1502239-1514674 GCF_000442215.2 Lipotes vexillifer
AAAGGTCATGTGTTTACACACACACACACACACGCACACACACACACACACACCACCACCACCACCACCACCACCACCACCACCAAGCATATTGCCATGCTTCCATTCAGTAAAGCACTGAGAGAAAGGAAAGAGCTTTCTAACCAGCTTTTGATGTTTGTCAGGAATATCGTTAGTGGGAATCTCAAGATATTAAATTTAATCTTATGAAATAGTTTATTGGTAGTTCTAGAATGGCACAGCTTTTTAGGTAGCACCGTTTGTCATGGCACAGGACACCAAGTGTCACTGAGAATATTCTGTGGAAAGTGGGCATATAAGGAATTCCCTTTTCCGTCCATTACCCTTATTATATATTTCGGTTTGCTATATTATGTTGAGTGAGGGTGGCTATATTACGTCAACAGCATGTTACAACTTGTCAAAAATTGCTCAGCCTTCACTGTTAACCTGCTTCAGTGTTAAGCAGGTACTTACTTAACCATTTATGAATTTCCTTGGTGCCCTACGGAGAAGGCCAAAGTTAGGAGTTTTGCCTGTCCCTGAGATAGAGTCCTCAAGCAGGGAAGCCTTGAACACTTAACTGAGTTGGTATTCTAGTACTGTACCAACTTACCTCTGGAGTTAAGCTTAGAGCCCTCTTTACACTTATTCTTTCTGCGACTTCAGAGCTATTTCAAGAATTATTTCTTTATTCACTTGTACCAAGTGTGTTTTCTCAGTTTATAGGGAGGGACAGACTCCCAAGAGACAGGCATTGCGTTAGTCCATTTTTTTTTTTTTAAGCAAGAAGGTATTTTAAGTAAAGCCACTAAATGATATGTCTCATGTTCATGGAAATTCATCAAAATTGTTTTGACCTAGTGTCCACTATCTGACTACTTTTTACTTTAGGTAATCATTGTGATGCAGTGTACACAAATCCCTGGAGTTTGAAAATAAACTTAAGATCTGATGTTATTAGTAAGTTCTCAAGTCTTAGTGATATAGGAACTCAGTGACACATAATCCACAAGAGGTCCCTGGAGGAAGTGAGTTTTCATGGGAATGTCACATACCTTTGCTATTAGAAGCATGATGGTGTTAAAGGTGGCCAAATGAAAGGACAATTTCTCTATGCCTTATATTGTGTTTGGTGAGGATTTCTGGCAGAGGATTTTTTTTTTTTTTTAGCCTCCTGGTTGCTATGGCAATACTGATTTTATAGAGCTTTGGTGACCTCTACAAGTACCAAATAAAGTTAGGTATGATGAAGAAAGCCATATGTGTCCTAAATACAGATATAGAGATTGAATTTCTATGCATTTTTTCCTTCATTACCCATGGTACTTGTTTGTGTGTGTCTGTGTGTGTGTGTGTGTGTGTGTGTGTGTGTGTGTGTGTTCTTTTATGCAGGCTGCTTGGGGGGGAAAAAAAAAACTCTGATTCATAGTATCATTGTCTTTTGTGACAACTTGAAAAATACATGTGAGCCACACACAGAGTATTTACATTGACAAGTGTCATTTATTCCATAGAAGTGGAATTTTGGATCCAGAAGTAGGATATTAGATTGACCTGCAAAGATGGAAGAAAGGTGATGACTTGGCCTGGGGGTGAGTCAGTCCTCAGTGGCTCTAGAGGAAATCCTGCCATACCCTTAGGATCCTGAGCCCAATTCTGTGCTGTTCTAGTATTTGATGTGCAATTCCCTTAGCACAGTGGTTAAGAGCAAAGGTGCTAAATGTGGTGTGACCTGGGACATATCTTCAAATATTCCTCTTTCCCTGTAGTAGGCAAAAACTCTAAGATGTCTCCCAAGATTCTGCCCCCTGGTGTACACCTCTGTAAATCCTTTCCCCTTAAGTGTGGCTATATTAAAATGGTCTGATTTATTTTGATTAAAGATATTTTCAGTTCTAAAAAAAAAGAAACAAAAAAACACATAGTATCATTGTCTTTTGTTTTCCCAGGGAAATTCTGGGTTTGTTTCTAAGTTCATTTTTCTACAACCCTGAGTTTAATCTTTCCAGATAAATCATTTTTTTCGCCTCTTACAGACACCAGGCACTTTGCTTTGTTTATGTTAATAGATGTCAGGTTCCTCTCAAAGAATTAGAAGAAATGCCAGTAATTTCATAGGGCTCTTGAGTATGATTTTTTTCCTTGTTTCTTTATATATTGCACTTTGTGGACTTTACCTTTCAGGTGTCTGAAGGTGATATGAGAAGACTCTAAGATTTCACTGGTAGTATCAGATAATCTTGTCACCACTGATATATATTAACATATCTGTGAAGTAAATAAACTCTTGTGGTTATTTCCTTATCACAAAAGTAGAAATTTTAATTTTGGAGATGAAGTTTTTCAGGTGTATTAAATAGATTTTGTTACAGTGAGGTGAGAGGTACTTTCAGTGGAACATTCCTCATGTACTAGCCAGTAGATAGCTTGGCTTCCTGGTTGTAATTACATGCCAAAGGCCTGGTGGTTATTATTTTAGAAGCTGAGTTCATCGTGGATTCCCCGAGCACGCAGAGTAACGCACCCTGATTGTCCACATTAAGATTGTAATTCCATCCAAGGTTTATAGTGTCATCATAGAAACTAGATGGAATTACAGCCCCAGGAACATTTTGGAAGACTGCATTATTTATTGACATACTTTAGAAAGTTAAATAATTTTGTAAATATCCTGAAAGGTCATGGGACGTAGAAACATAATCCTGGCCACATAGAAGGTTATCAGTAAATATTTGTTGTTTATTAGATTGACTGCATTTACGTCTTTAAATAAACTGTGTTTTTGAAAAAAAAAGTCTGGGGAGGTTGTCCTTAAGTATTTGTAGGGCTTAAAAAAAATCTTGCCTTAAAAGTCTTATAAGGTTTTCTGCTTGTTATTGATAGAAAAATTGGCTCCCCATATGAATATATTATTTAATCTTTTTTTGTTTCTAGCCTGGAGTGTAATACTGAGTGGGTCCAGTGGCAGAGAATCTTTATTTCGGGCAAGTTTGGCTATCCTAAGTAATTCTTCCTCAATAAACATCTCTTTCCAGCATAATCCTCAAAAACCTGTGCATCTCATACCTTTGTGGTGGACCCCCGTGAGGGGAATAATTACACAATCAGAAACTCTGGTTGTCTGTTGGAATATTGAATGGGTGCTTTCTGATTGGTCTTAATTAGGGCAAGAACTATGAAGACAATTCACTAATTCATGGTGTGTAGTTACCAGATTGGAAATGGCCTCTGTTTTTCATGCTTCTGGATATACTACTGCAGAAGACCATACGGTTGGAAGTTCAGAAGGACACATTATGTGTTTCAGAATCCGATATGGTTTTTAAGTTTTAGACTCTGTGTAATTTACTGTAGGATGATTATGTATAATCTGTGTAACAAGGTATTACTGGAAACGTTATTGCCTGCGCCATCATGCCCTGCCAAGATATAGTATCAAGAAGCTAAAAGTCAATACGTTTTGAGTAATTTTTTTTGAATTTGCATTTTTGTGAATTTGCAGGCACGTGTGGAAGAGTCTTCAAAAATACAGAAGTTTCAATTAAGGAGATTTGGTATTATGCTATTCTTTTAATTATCCAAAATATTTAGAATTTGTATACAATTATATTAATCACCTGTTACTTAAATTTTGGGGTTGGAGCTATTCCATCTGTAAAAGTTTGCCTATAGAACAGAGAAATATTTAGAAATAGACAGGCAGAGCTAAAGTCACTATTTCTGCTCTCAAAAGAATTTATCGAAAAAGAAAATATCTCACTTTGTGAAATTATATTTTTGTTTAAGGGCTTGGTAACACTTGGGGAATGTTTCAGCTTTTAACAGTTTAAAGATTGAGCAATGACTGGTTTCTCTGTTTCCTGATTTGTTGCCATGTAGTAAACTGTAACTTCTATCACCTGTAAACATTTTGTCCGCTGTGTAAGTTAGAGGCCGATTTAACTGGTGCATCTCACCACTGGCAAAAAGCAGTATTCTCTTCTTCAGCTTGTAACAGGGAGGACTGCTGGGTTTTCTATAAGAAGTCGACTTGAAAAGTGGTGGTTTTTTGGCATGTGGCGTGGGTGCAGCAGCAGTCCTGTGCCTGCCTTTCACAATGTGCATGTGGGCGGGGGAGCCCCCTTTATGTCCTCCTTGTTACTCATTCAATTGTTTGTTCCTCACCAGTAAAGGGAAAACCCAGAGCCCTGTATGGGACTCAGTCTCAGTAACGGGGGTGGGGAATGGTGGGCCTGAGACGCCATGGTCATTTGGCAAAAGCCTTTGTTTTAGAATAGTTTAGCAAAATGCAGTTTTATTACTTTACTATCAGTATGTATTCCAGGCTAATATGTAAACGGCACTAGTGATCAGAATGGAGTACTATAGTGAACAAAACCTCCCACGCTCTTACAAGTTCACCTGATATGACAGTGAACGCTTTTAACTTTTTTTCCCGCATAATAAGAATTCCTGGAGCCAGAAGCTGAAGGGTGTGTGTGTGTGTGTGTGTTGTTTGTAGAAGTTAGCAAATATGTTAGTCCGTTGACCGTTTTCCTCGGTTTTTCTGAAAGAAAGTTTCATTCACTGTGTTTCTGATTTGTTCCCCGTGAAGTCTCTCTCACCTTTAGAACGTGAAGGTGAATTGATGAAGAATCTTTTATTCTTTTAGAAAACACTCCTAAGAAGGTGACACTTAACTTGCATATAAGACTCTAAAGATGTAGAGGTTATGTAATAAATTCAAAGAAATTGAATTATGTATTCATTAAGAAGACATTATCCTTATTAGCAGAGACTAAATGATTATGCTTTTACAGAATACTAAATACTTAGGCAGTACAGGAAAAGGATGTCACTGGCCTGGCACACACACCAGGGACTAGGTTGGTGTCTCAGGTGTGTCATTAACCGTTGTGTGGCCTTTGTCAAATACCCTAGCCTCTCTGGGCCTTAGGAAAATGAGGAAGTTGGATTACATCAGTGGTTTTCAAATGTGGCTTCAGAAACCCCTGGAGAGTTCTAGGCCTCCCACCAGCCTCTACTGAATGAGCTTAAAGGCTTGGGGGAGGGGGGCCGGTTGAGGCCCGGGGATCTCTGTATTTAATAATAGAGTTTCAGTTCATGAAACCACGAAATCAAATGATCTTTAAGACCACCTCCAGCTCTTATGTTTCAATGCCTATAAAAAGTAGCCCTTGATCATTTGGCCGTGATCCAATAAGGAATTGAGCCTCTGATAAGGGAAACTTTAAAGTGGGAAGGGGGGATGGATTTGATCATTTCTGAGGGCTGCTGCTTTCCCACTGTCAGGAGAGTCTAAGATCTTCCCAAAGGAATAGAGATGAGAGCTGAGAAAGGTGATTTCTCCTTACCATCTCCCCCGTGAAGAGAAACTCGGAGACAGAGAGAAATGAGTCCCTGGAGTTGAAGGTGCTCCTAGATGTCCCCGTGCCTTCAAGCCATCGACCATGGGCTAATTTGTCAGCCCTGTGGTCGGCATCTGAGCTAACAGACACATGATGAAAAGGTGGCCATATTCTGTCATCGTGTCAGACCAAGGAGGGGCCAGGAGAAGTGTGGCACGAACCAGGCCCCTGCCAGGGGCCGCTGATAGCTCCTAGGCCCCCAGCGGCACAACCTCTGCCCCTGCAGCCTGGGCACAGATAACATCTCTGGGAGATGGGAACGGGGGGAGCAGGGGAAGAGAGGAAGGTCGCAGGGATCCTGGAGCGGTGGTAATAGCCATAGCGGCGGCAGAACAGTTTGCCAAGAAGAAAACTGTGGCACTAAGTGCCAAGCATGTTTGTACTAGAATGGGGTTCAGACATTCAAACAGAACTCTGTCTGTTTGCAAGGACTCATGTGAAAGGTTGGTTTGTCCTGAGCTGAAATCCAGGAGTCTGTCATAAGCTCTCTCAGGTCATCTTCAAGCCCCTCGAATCTAATCTCCAAAAAAAGGGAAGACAGAGGGCTCGGGTCTTCAGTTCTCCAAGGAGGAGTGAGACATTTTTCTTCTGGACGTCTCTGCCTGTGAGTATTAAGGAGAGCTCTGTGTACAAAGTTCCTGCAGGAGGGTTAACAGAGGCGGAAAGTTGAAATAACCTTAAAGGCGCTGAAGCTGAGAAACTGCTGTCTTCATCCTCACAGCCACAGTTAGTTTTGGAAGGCTGTCCATGGAGAGACTCAGGGCCGCCGTTCATTTAGAATGCAGCTGTGTTGGATGCCTCTGGTGTGTTGGCCCACTGGGTACCATATCTCTTCCACACCTTGTCCCGGTCCAAGGTGAAGAAAGCTGCATCTTGCTTGAAGTTAGACCGACGAATGGCTATCTAGATTTGCACTGAACACACGAGCAAGTGGTTGGTGACATTACAAAAGGAGTCCTTTTTGGTAAATAACCTGAGTTTTTTTATTTTGAAAAGGCCAGATGGAAGAAAGCAAAGGATGCCTTTTCTTTTCGCTTATGTTTTGGAAACCTGGATCTCATCAACTTTCTGATTGGTTTTGGCTGTCAAGGCTCCTTATGGCAGAGCCACTGCAAGCCAGGTTTCTGAGGTTCCTCCTGACCCATGTTGGCAGCCTCTTAAAAAAAACTGTCATTCCAAGTTCAGCTAAAATATATAACTCAACCAATAAATACCATATAAAGTATATGAATAGAAGGAGGAAAGTGTGGATTAACAGACTAAAAAGTATTAGTCTTGCCATGAAAAATACTATAAAACACTCTTAGGAAGGTTCTTGCTTATGTTGTTACTTGTCCAGCAAATGTAGAGGCGCTGACCCACTTCTCATGGTCCATAGTTTCCTGTTTCTCTGCTGGGAGGTTGCAGATTTTCTTGAAAAAGACTCCACTCACGTTTGTCATCAGTTTATCCTAGGCAGTGCGTGTGGAAGCGATTCAGCATCCTGATAAAAGAAATTAAGTGCTCCTTTTACGTGTTCCTTTCTTTTTCTTCCATGAGTGTTCTTATTGCTTTGGATGAGAAGTCCTCGAATATAGAATTACATAATTCTTGCTCATTTTGAAAATAAAAAGTGAGAACAAGTAGTCGAAAGGAAGAGGGAAATGCTTCACGTGAGACTCGATATTCGCTGTGTTTGGATACAGATTTGGGCAGGTGTGGGGGGCACTCTGACGGGCAACCAGCTGCTCCCCAAGAATGAGGTCAAGACTCAGTAGTTCTGTGCTTTTGGTGGCCGCATTACATCACGGCTCTTGCGGACGTTACCACAAAGGGGG
Organism: Lipotes vexillifer; assembly: GCF_000442215.2. Taxonomy (NCBI): domain Eukaryota; kingdom Metazoa; phylum Chordata; class Mammalia; order Artiodactyla; family Lipotidae; genus Lipotes; species Lipotes vexillifer. The sequence goes on from NW_006788168.1 coordinate 1,509,468, forward strand.
ACAGGTGACATCGAGCACCGTTTTCTGGGACTTGTTTGCTGTACAGGGAGCTCTCATTTTCAGGTCTCGGCTGTGTTCAGAAGAGTAAACGTTGGTACTTTCATCATGCATCTTTTTTTCTCCCAGCTTCTGTTATCTGCCACGTGTATATTTCATTTGGCCTTGAAGTGCACGGTTCTTAAAATTGCTGACAAATAATCTCCATTTCACATTTTGCTGGCACCGTGGTCTCACTGTAAATACTCCCGGTATGTTCTTGGGAAGTTGCATAATTGCAGCTACTCGAGTTGACTGTGCAATATGCTCAGTGACTAATGGCCTAATCAGGACTTGAAAAATATATAAACAGTTCAACAGAAGCCATTGATTCACTGAGCTCTTTTCAGCCAGGAAAGGGTGAGCTAATGAGAATGGGAAAGATAGAGGTGTGCAGCCGCGTCTTGGGGTATTGAAGTCAGAGCGTGCCCGCAAATCCCACAAATCCCATGCAGCCTTGCTCATTGGTGGCTCATCCTTGTTCACATGCATGAGTCTGGAGGGCCCCAGGGTCTTTCTGATTGGCTCTTATGTGGTGTTCCTTAGTGTGCATGTTATACATGCGACAACTTTGTGCCTTTTCTCTAAATACTGCTGACTGTGGCAGCTCTGGAGAGGCTGCCGGTCTCACGTGTTGTCTGTGGCATCACCCTGGGATTCTTAGGATAGAATTACAGTGGAGACTGTTCAAGCCTGACTGCCAGGCTTACCTGGGCACATGGTTGATTGACATGTTCAGTCATCCTCAGTGGCACCTTTCCTTCCAAAATGTGCAGCTGAGGTGCACAGAGATAGAGACTTTCAAAGGGACTGAGTAGCCCCCCAAAAGGATCCCCAGGTCTCTACTTGGAGCACAGAAAAGTCCAGGAGGAGTAATACCAGTCATCACTGTCATGTCCCCTTTCCTTCAGAATTTATTAGATGGCCCCTAAATTCTATTCCTTCCCCCAGCATAACCTTTTCCCATACAAAATTTTCTCTTAGCTCCACCACTAATTTAATTTTTAAATTTTTTGATGACATCCTTCAATCTCTAGTAGCTAGTCTCTCACTGGTGTAATAATTCAAATCATTCCTAATTTTTTATGATGGAATTTTGTGTTTTCTGAAATAATGGACTGTTTCCTTAAGCACACGCTAGTTAATTCATAAAGGAAAAAAAAAACGAGCCCTTTCACACTTCCTGTGTCCCACATTCATGGTAATGCTTGCCCTTCTTTCTGGCTGTTTAAGAATTAAATGGCCAGTGGGCTTCTTTATGTGTAATAGTGAATAACACTCATAAGTAGTGAATAACACTCATAATGTTTTTTTTTGTTGTTGTTTGTTTGTTTTTTTGCGGTTTGCGGGCCTCTCACTGTTGTGGACTCTCCCATTGCGGGGTACAGGCTCCGGACGCGCAGGCTCAGCGGCCATGGCTCACGGGCCCAGCTGCTCCGCGGCATATGGGATTTTTCCGGACCGGGGCACGAGCCCACGTCCCCTGCATCGGCAGACGGACTCTCAACCACTGCGCCACCAGGGAAGCCCACTCATAATGTTTTACTTTAAAGTTTTAAAGCTGCTGGAGTGTAGGTACAATGGATGAGAATTTATTTTGGAGCTTAGGACATTGTAGATTTGGGAACGAAAAGGAAGAAAGGGAAGGGGTAGAACAAGATGTCTGGGGACTAAGGGGCCTTCCTGGGGCTCCTAAAAGCAGTAGCCTTGTCCCAGGGCTGCCTGCAGCTCTGCCCCCTGACCCTCCTCACAGGTCAGTTCTGGGGTTGCTCTCCCACCACAAATCCGGGGTACAGAGCCAGGAGGCAGGACAGCATCCTCACTTACTTAAGTCCTACACATTCTGTTAGGGTTATCAGTACTGGATGTGGGAGACCAGGGGTAAAATACTCCAAAAGAGTGGAGAAGCAAGGGAAAAAAAAAAGAGGTATGAAGGGATTTGGAAAATGTTTGGCACTTATTTGGTTATGTGTTTAATTTTTTAAAATAGCAACCAGATTAAATATCTTTTGAAGAAATCACTTTTAAAGGTTACTCCTCATACCACCATGTTAAGAACTTAAGATGTGAAGCCACAATTTTTTTTTTTTAACATCTTTATTGGGGTATAATTGCTTTACAATGGTATGGTGTTTATAACAGAGTGAATCAGTTATACATATACATATGTTCCCATATCTCTTCCCTCTTTGTCTCCCTCCCTCCCACCCTCCCCATCCCACCCCTCCAGGCAGACACAGAGAACCAAGCCGGTATCCCTGTGCCATGAGGCTGCCTCCCACCGGCTATCTACCTTACGGTTTGTTAGTATATACATGTCCATGTCTCTCTCTCGCCCTATCACACCTCACCCTTCCCCCTCCCCATATCCTCAAATCCGCTCTCCAGTAGGTCTGTGTCTTTATTCCTGTTTTACCCCTAGGTTCTTCATAACATTTTCTTTTCTTAAATTCCATATATATGTGTTAGCAGACGGTATTTGTCCCTCTCTTTCTGACTGACTTCACTCTGTATGACAGACTCTAGGTCCATCCACCTCATTACAAATAGCTCAATTTCGTTTCTTTTTATGAGCCACAATTTTTTAAACAACAACCACAACAAATGTATTAATAGGCGTTCGAGTGGAAGAAGCTTCCTATTCCAACAGAATGAATTAGAACCTGCTGGAAAGCACTTCAGCCTATGCTTCAGCTAAACCCTCCCTTTCACTCTAGGGACATAATACTTATATTAAGGGAGGAATGGTTTGAATGTTCAGACATCATTGTGTGACCCTCCAATGAGTCTAACTCAGCGATTCCCAGACTTTGCGTACGTGAAGGTGGCTGTCGAGAGTTGTCTACACAAAATCATGTTTGTAGTGTCTTATGGGAAAGTTAAGGGATTTTCAAAGTGGATGTGAATGACATATGACCTTTGTCTAATGTTTGAACTTAACCACGTACATAAAAACTCACTCTACTATTTTTTTCCTCCCTCCCTCCTTTCCTTACCCCTCCCTTCCTTCCTTTTTTCTTTCTTTCCTTTTTCCTGCCTATTTGGTAGATTAAATTCCACAGATTTTTGTGTGTGTGTGAAATTAAAATAGTGGTGTCAATTTATATTCAAATCAGAACCTTACTAGCATGCTGAATCTTCAGATCTCTTAGAGAAAATAAATAATGAAAATATACTGTAAAAGTCTATCTGAATTCCCCATCTTTTGTTCCTACTCAGCTTTCTGTCTTCAGTTTCTCATTTTTAGCTGGAAAAGTGTACCAGCCAAAAGACAGCCAGGTTCTTTGTGCAGCAAAGCATATCAGACCATCTGTAGATAAAAAAAAGTAACATTTTGGCGTAAAAACCACCTTCTGATGTAAGACAGAATGAAAATGATAATGATTGATATACTAGAGTACATGGCATTGTTATTCAGAATTTGAAAATAGATTTTCCTGTAAATAACTCAAGGTATTCCATAGTTGGTTAAGACTTATGTGCTACAAACGTGTGCATTTTCTCAAAAATCAAGAGAAATTAAAGTAGTACCCAAGAAGTTAGATTTTGAAGTAAAAATGTCAGGGAAAATCCTGAAAGTAATTTAAACATTGGCATTGTACAGATTTCACTTATATCTGTCATAGAAGAGTAATTTACCCTGCATTTTTGCCATGTGACATCAACCCCATTAATTTATTTCTGTCACTTCTGACTGGTAAAATTAAAGTAATTCAGTCCTATAAAGAAGCCTTTTTTTCCTGCCATTGTTAAAATTAAGTGGCACAAATGAAAGCTACATCTGATTGATTGCCAGAATTTAGAAAAAAACCAAACAAACAACATTTTGGCTCGAGCAGGTCTTTTAGGCCAACAGCCATGGATGAAAGTTGCACGAAAAAAAACAAAAAACAACCACATAAGTTCATCATGTGCCACACACTTTCAGACAACCACTGAATTTTTAAAAATTTCATAGACAATTTGAAGTGCATGGTAGATACAGAAAACAGGGTGTGATGGTTGAGGAAAACAATGAATTAAGAGCAGTAATAGAAGATTGTAAACAATTTTATCTGAATTTCATCAACTGCCTTTTGCCTACATTCACACTTTGTTATCTAGTGGGAAAACGAATGTAGGTGAACATTTAGCTTCTTAAAAAAAGGAATTAGCTGCTTGAAAGGACAAATGTTCATGTTGAATTTTACCTGAAGAGTAACCCTCAAAACACTCCTTTGAAAACATATCAGCCTTCACTAGTATGAATGAAGCAGGATACAAGTAAAATCGGTAGAATAAACAGGATTTGGAGAAAAATCTTAGTATACAGGGTTAAAATTTTTTTTTTTTTTTAGTGTAATTAATTCGACCATTCTAATACTGTTTAGACATTTAAACAAAATACATCAAAAATAAGTTTGTGATAAAGCATTGTTATAGTAAAATGTTTTTCACATGTTTGATCCTAGTCCTAGGACGGATTTGCCTAGAAGCTGCACTGCTAGAACTATGAATAAACATGTTTTGTGGCTTTTGATCTTATATATTGCAAAATAATCTCCAGGTAGTATATAAAAAAATTTCCCCCAATATTGATTTTTCTCCATAGCTAGCCATCTGCTAAAAAGCTACTAGAAACCACTCCAGACCTAACGATGAGGGTATAGAGGGAAAATAAGCCAAGAGCCGAGAAATAATTTCATCTCAAATGTTATAATCAAACATCTCAAGTATTATATGACTTTTAAAAGTAAGTGTTGTGGGCTAAGCGTTATGTGACTCCCTGTCTTCTTACCTAGGTGGGGTTTTCAAATAGTGCTCATTCTGGGGAGGGGGATTTAAAAATAGAAGACTCCTTCCCCCAGTCTGCATATAATACCTGTGTTCCAACTTGGAGCCCTTCACTTGCCAAGTTCATTGCTTGTCATCTCCCAGGGGTCATCCACAGTCTCCTGATTCACGCCTTATTTGTTTATAGGTTTGTCTCCTGGACTAAGGTTGGAGAGCTTTTTCAGGACAAGGGCAAACTGCTGTTCCTTTGTACATTTCCCGTGATGCTTTATTACCTGTGGCCACTCAGACATTATTCATTGATTTTAAAAAAAATTGTTAGCTAATAAGTGAAAATAAAATAGAAGAGCCAAATGAGTTAAAAGCTCAGATCTGAAATGTTAACAAAATCGTGTAGG
>NW_006788168.1:1514699-1534571 GCF_000442215.2 Lipotes vexillifer
GGTAAAATGACATGCTATGCTAGATCTTGTGGTGGAATAGAAGAAAATCAGTGATTGATGCTGGTGTAAAACTTGTCTTTGTCAGCTGAACATTCCAGAGTAGAGGCCAGTGTTGTAGTTCAATCTGTTCCAGAGAGGTTTCCAACCAAAAAGAATCAAACTGAAATTCTTTGGTCATCATGAGCCATCCACAACAGAAAATATAATTTGTGAGTTGGGAATAAGGGTAGGAAACCCAAGTTTATATCCTTTTTTACAGGAAAAAAAATATCCATTCTGCCGCTTGTACTACTTTCTTCTTTTATGGCTCTGGCACACTCCTTGCCATTGTTTATTATTATTTGTTATTATTTTTTATTTATTTATTTATTTTTTTTCTTGCGTTATGCGGGCCTCACACTGTCGTGGCCTCTCCCATTTGCGGAGCACAGGCTCCGGACGCGCAGGCCCAGCGGCCATGGCTCACGGGCCCAGCCGCTCCGCGGCATGTGGGATCCTCCCGAAACGGGGCACGAACCCGCGTCTCCTGCATCGGCAGGCGGACTCTCAAGCACTGCGCCACCAGGGAAGCCCTATTTGTTATTATTGATTGTTTTATTATCCCACCACTACATGGAGAGTGCAAGGACCATATTTTATTCATACATGTCCTTGGGGCCTAGCACAAAGTAGGCACTCAGCAAATGCTGAATGTAGAAATAAGATGTTTCAGTTTCCCTAGCAGCGAAAAAGATATATAAAACCAGTGCTAAGACTAACAAGAGTTGGTTTCATATGCTGGTAATTGTGGGTTTAGAAATAAGGAGCTACTTTATACATTATTTTTATAAAAGTGTGTTGTAAACCTGAGTAACTTTCAAAGTAAAAATTACAGTTATGAGGTATTAAGTCTGGCAGGGACTAAAACCCTGTAACTCGGTCCTTTTAAGAGCATTGCCCTGGTCTTCTCCGCAAGCCAGATAAAAGTGGTGAGTATAGGTTAGTAAATAGTCTTTTAGAAATCTTAGCTTGTATGTATTTTCACCAGATTGCAAACTCACCCAGCCTTCCTACTTTAGTTCCAAAGGTGGTGTCACTGCCAGCCTGATGAGGGTAGCTAGGTTGGAGACACAGTCTCCATGCTGTTACCTGTCTTGATGTTTTCATTCATAATGCAATACTTTGGAATTTGGTATTTTGGAGACAGTATGTAATGGTTTCCAAGTGTCTTTCCTCCCCACCCCACCCTGTCATCGTCTTCCCTGGCAGTGCCCTGCACCCAATTTTATTTAATTAATTAACGTATTTATTTATTTAATTTGTAATTAAAATTAAAAAATTTTATATTACAGTTGGTTAACAACATTGTGTTAGTTTCAGGTGTACAGCAAAATGATTCAGTTATACATATGCATGTACCTATTCTTCTAATTCTTTTCCCATTTAGGTTATTAGAGTATTGAGCTCCCAGGAGTTCCCTGGACTATACAGTATGTCCTTGTTGGTTATCTATTTTATAAATTTATTTTATTTTTATTTACGTATTACTTTTGGCTGTGTTGGGTCTTCATTGCTGTGCGCGGGCTTTAGAGCGCTCAGGCTTCAGTAGGCACGGTGCATGGGCTCAGTAGTTGTGGCTCGTGGGCTCTAGAGCGGCAGGCTCAGTAGTTGTGGCACACGGGCTTAGTTACTCCGTGGCATGTGGGATCTTCCCAGAGCAGGGCTCAATCCTGTGTCCCCTGCATTGGCAGGCGGATTCCCAACCACTGCGCCACCAGGGAAGCCCCATATCTATTTTAAATATAGCAGTGTGTACACGTCAATCCCAAACTCCCATAGCATAGAAGAGTCATCTTCACCTCCCCCTGAAAACTCTTTCCTTTCCCTTTCCCCCTTCAGGTGTCATAAATGCTTGAATTCCAAATCTTCAAAACAAATTGAAAATGTGTAACATCTTCCAAAAAGGTAAAAGAGAAAATTTGAGTCTGTGGCTGGCAGTGTTGACTGCCAGAGGCCAGTATCATTACCTAAAATGAGGAGAATCCAAAAGGAGCACGGTGTTTGGTTCAGGACCTTGGCCCTTAGTTCTTCAGGGTAATGTGATACTATTTTCAGAGTTTATAAGAATATTGTTCACTTGGAGAAAGGCCATTGAGAGAAAAATGTAAAATTCTAAAGTCTTAGAATTAATTACTATGGCAGTAGTTATGGAGGATTAATGTACGGAGGTTGCAGTTAAGTTGATCTGTTAAAATGCTACTGGTTATTTGTAGGTACCAAGGATTTATATGCTAATAGAAATGTTCCCTGGAAGAACATTCTGTAAAGTCACCAACCTCTGCAATTTGGATACCCACCTCCATCTAGACTAGACTAATGGTGATCCTATGAATTTAATATCCAATCTTAGAAGCTGTATTTTTTTTGTTGAAGATTTCAGTGAGGGGCTTCCTTGGTGGTGCAGTAGTTGAGAGTCCGCCTGCCGATGCAGGGGACACGGGTTTGTGCCCTGGTCCGGGAAGATCCCACATGCCGCGGTGCGGCTATCGTGAGCCATGGCCGCTGAGCCTGCACGTCTGGAGCCTGTGCTCTGCAACAGGAGAGGCCACAACAGTGAGAGGCCTGCGTACCGCCAAAAAAAAAGGATTTCAGTAAGAATAGGAGCCGTGTTTTCCATTTACGGTTTTGCTATTTTGAAATTGATGTGGAACGTCTGAATGGAATTAGGAACTACGTAAGACAGGATCTTTTAACATCTTGGTTTACGTCACTTTCTTAGAACTTGTTGAGGAAATTCTCTATTTCTCTAGTAGACTGATACTCTTTTTCTGAGATGGTGGCTATTTCCTGGGATCTGATTCCCAAACATCTGTTCTGTCATCAGAGTCAAGCTAAGTCAGTCATCTGCATATTTGATTTACACTGTGTTAAACCTTGTGATTGAAAGGATTTTTATTAATCGTGTAGAGGTAGTAAGTTGCAGAGAGCTTTAGAGAGTTCTTTGTAACAGTGAAATAGCAAGCATTGGCCTTTGTAGCGGCGGAATGGATTCTGAGCTCATTGGCAGGCTTGGGTTGTGGGTCATTGTGGAACGGCCATGTTTCCGTGGCCTGTGGCCGGGAGTAAGTATAGTGGGGCCATTAAAAGAGGCCTGTGGTTGAGTTTTGACTTAGCGCTGCTTTACAATGCCAAACAGACTGACTTCATGGGAAACTTTAGTTTGAATGTGACCAGCTGCAATGTAAGTGAAATATATGCACATGATGGAGGCTTCCCCCTCCATGGGAGAAACTGATGGAGAGGAGGAGAGAGCACAGAGCACCAGCTAAACTGACATATGTCTTAGACCAGTGGGTATCAGCCTGGGACCATTTTCAGCCCCCAGGGGACACTTGGCAGGGTCTGGAGACATTTTTGATTGTCATAACTGGGAGCGGGGGTAGTTTCTGCTGGCCTCTAGTGGATAGAGGCCCGGGATGCTGCTGAGTATCCTACAATGCATAGAACAGTGCCCACAACAAAATAATTTTCTGGGGCTTCCCTCGTGGCGCAGTGGTTGGGAGTCTGCCTGCCAATGCGGGGGACACGGGTTCGTGTCCCGGTCCGGGAAGATCCCACATGCCGCGGAGCGGCTGGGCCCGTGAGCCATGGCCACTGGGCCTGCGCGTCCGGAGCCTGTGCTCCACAAGGGGAGAGGCCACAACAGTGAGAGGCCCGCGTACCGGCAAAAAAAAAAAAAAAGAAAGAAAAATTCTCTGGCCCTAAATGTCAGTAGTGCTGGAGTTGAGAAACCCTGACTTAGACCCTCTCCTTTTTGTAATTTCCAAGGTGATAAACCAGGCTGTCTTGGTGGAAGGTGAGCAGATAGGCTGCAGGTCTGAGTGGCAAGAACAGGATAAGGAGAGAGACGGATAAGAGAATTGGCAGTGCTGTTGGAAACTGTTTGGGTCATATCTCGTTTGTCTGCAAATGAACATTTGGGATTCTATCTTTTTACCTGTTTGGGAAGGCTGAAAAGGATGTGGGCCACTGTACTGTGGCCTTTGTGTTAGAGGTAATCTGAGTGTTTATTTCCTTTTCTTCAAAGAACCTGTATGAGTTTTCTAGGGCTGCTGTAACAAATGACCGCGAACTTGGGGACTTAAAACAACACAAATTTATTATCTCCTAGTTCTATAGGTCAGATGTCCAACCCAGGTCTCACGAGGCTGAAATCAAGGTGTCAGCAGGGCTCCAGGGATGATCCACATCCTTGCTTTTTCTAGTTCCTAGAGGCACTTGTGGCCCCTCTCTCCCTTCTCAAAGCCAGCAACAGTGCTTCTTCCTGTCCCTTTCCCCTGCAGTCACCTCTTCCTTGACTCACTTCTGCCAGCCTTTTCTACTCTTAAGGACCCTTTGGTTACTTTGGGCCCCCCTGTATAATCCAGGAGACCCTCCTCATCTCAAGGTTCTTAATTGAATCACTTCCGTGAAATCCCTTTTTCCGTGGAAGGTAACATTCACAGGTTGTAGTGATTAGGATGGAGACATCTTTGGGGTTGGGGGGTGCATTATTCTGCCTACGCGGAACCCAAAGCATCTACCAGTGCCACTTTTGCTGACTCGAGCTAGATATTGAGAAAGAAGGTTTATAGAAATGGTTTGAAATAATCCTCTTTTCAGTGGTATAATTTCAGTGTTTTTAGAAGCAAGTTTTCTTTCATTTGGTGTGGTGTGACTACACTCCACTAGAAGGCATTTGGAGAATGTTGAAAGTAATTATTTAAAGTGGCAAAGATACATTCCAATAGAAGAGAAACCAAGAGGGAAAACAGGTAGCGGAGGAAACTCCAGACAAAGGGTTTGAAAACTTGAATGTGCAGCTAATACTCACTTGGGGGTAAGGGGAGGACTGGTTGAAAATTCAGATTCCTGGACCCTAAGAGCCTGGCTAAGTGGGTTAAGGGTGGGGCCCCAGGGGCTGTATTTTTAATGTGCTCTCTCCTGTGATACATTTAACATAAAAGGTTCTTGGATCACACTTTGAGAAACAAAATGTAAATAACTATTTTAAAACAAATATATATCTTAATAATTTGGTGTAAGATAAAACTATTGCATAGTACTGATATTGGAAGACAGAATAAATAAGTATGTTAAGTATATGAAATTCTTGACATTCTTGTCATTTCAGTTACATTTGTGGGAATGAGATTCGTTTCTGGCATATTCGAATCCTTATTGTATCAAGCCATATTTATATTCAAAGTATATAATGATTTTGACCCTTGATTGTTCTTGTTAAGACTGTCTTCTTCTCTGTGTGATTAACTGTTGTGTTGATACAAATACGATTTTGGCTTACTAATGTTCAAGAGCTAATGACTTGGGAATTCACTGTCTCCATCCTATATGTAATAGTTGTATATCCATCCTACATAATAGTTTGCATCTGCTCATCCCAGACTCCCAGTCCTTTCCTCCCCCACCCCACCCCCTTGGCAGCCACAGTCTGTCCTCTATGCCTGTGAGTCTGTTTCTGTTTTGTAGATATGTTCATTTGTGTTATATTTTAGACTCCACATATAAGGGATATCATATGGTATTTGTCTTTCTCTTTCTGACTTGCTTTGCTTAGTGTGATAATCTCTAGGTCCATCCACGTTGCTGCAAATGGCATTATTTTGTTCTTTTTTATGGCTGAGTAATATTCCATTGGAGATATATATATATATATATATATATATATATATATCTCACAATTTTAGCCATTCATCTGTTGATGGACATTTAGGTTGTTTCCATGTCTTGGCTATTGTAAATAGTGCTGCTATAAATATAGGGATGCATGTAACATTTATGAAATTCTTAACAGAATAGTTGCTCAATAAATGCTAACTCTAGAAACATTGATTAGAAGCTTTTTCTGGGACTTTCATTTTAGCAGTAGAAACTTAAGAGTTCAGAATTCCTATCCATCCAGTCCTTAAGGCCTACCTTTGCTATGGCGTCTTCCCTGATAGCTCTCCTACATAAAATGATTTCCTTTCTGTAGTCCCATGGCTCTCCTCTTATTCTCTCACTTTATTGCAAAGAAGTTGTGCCATTTGTGTACATACTCTCTTCCCAGATGGAGACTAATCTTCCCAAGGGCATGATCCATCGTATCAAATACTTTATACTCCAGACAAGCACCTGGCAGAATTTGTTTCCAAAACACATATTTAATGCATATGTTGGTGAATTGACTACGATTTAGACAATTTATGGCATCACCTTACAATTTGTCAGGTATTGTCTCTCACTTGTTTAGAAATTGAAAACCTGGCGATGACTTTTGTAAAATCAAATTTGAGAATAGTATTTACTAAGCTTTGTAAGTGAATGATGTCACAATCTCAAAAATTAGCTAGAGTAAGTCTATTTTAATGAGGATGGTTTGTTATCTAGATGACATATTCCACATGTAACATCCAAATGAACTATATAGCATTGAGCTGTTGGCATGTGATTGTGGTGAGCAGAAGCAGTTATTATACATTACTTGGTAAAATTCATATTCATATCTTGTCAGTTTACAGTGAGCCAGAGATTGAAAATAACATTTGTTTCTGTTTTAGTAACTGCTTTAAAAAATATCTCAAATCACTTTATTTTCTTTAGTTTGACTGCTAGTAGTGTTTTTAATATGTGGCCTTTCAAGAAGTAATGAAATTGCATCAATGCAACTTGGCAATGCATAACAGGACATGCTTCTAGGATTATTTTTAATGATTAAAAGTCAAGTTGAATTTTTTTTTTAAAGACCCAAAATACAGATGAGCCAAGTAAACCCAGAAAGAAATATGTGAATGAAATGTTGGTTCTTGGCCCTTTGCGTATTCTCCACTTATGTTTTCTCCAGATCCCTTCTTTCTTGCCCATTCACAACAAAAGGGGAAGGGTGGTGGGAATCTCAGAGTATGTTCTATTGGTGTATTTTTTTGCATTCCCCTTTCTCTTCACTGAGAGTTTGAAGAGTACTGTAGTTGCCCATGGTTTGAGGGGGTATAGCCATTAGATCTGTGTTTTCTAGAGGCAGCTTTTGTGGCAGTCTGGAAAGTTGACTGGAGGACCATGAGAGCGGTTAGAAATCTTGGTGGGTGGGCAGGAGGGGTGGGTGAGAGCAGAGGCAGCAATGCTGGAGGGACAGAAAGGGAAGGATTCAAGTAGTGTAACCAGGAAGTAGAATGGTTAGAATTTGGTACAGCTCACTTGAGGAATAAGGGGGAAGGCAGAGGTGTGGGTGCTGCTTGTTTCTAGTTTGGGCAACTCAGTGATGTCGGGGTACTAGGAATAGGCTTAATGGATCCATAAAAGTGATGTGCCCCCAGACTCTCTCCTATCACCCAACATTGCTTGCCTGCTTTCCTTGATGACTTTTTAGCTTACCTCTTCTTGGTTGGGGACCATGGCTAATGGCATCTTCAGCTTCCCTTGGGTGATCTGGGGTATCGGGTGCTTAGAAGTGAGAACAGGTGGGTGTGGGCACCACTGATGTAAATGTGGAGGTGAAAGGGCAGTGTTAATCTAGAGCTGTCCTAGTGTCCAGTGTGAGAGGCAGGATAAAAATGTTTGCCAAACTAAGAATACTCACTTCAGATTTCAGTGCAAGAAGTTTGGTATTTACCGGGTATGAACATTAGCCCTTCACTAAGTAATGCCTGATTCAGAGAACTTTCTTTTGTGGTACAGCGCAAAAGGGATTCTACCAAGGGGTTCTACCAAGATAGAAGGGGTTCTACCGAGATAGGAAAAAAAAAAAAAAAAAAAAGGGAACGGTGCTTCCTAAACTATAATTACTTAAATGTTGCCATAAGTAAATATTTTAAATATACGAAAATGGCAACCTCAGGAAATACGACTAAGCAGTCAAGATGTGACACACCCTTTTGCCCGCACCTTTGTAGCTGTTGAAAATTTCCACCAAGAATGGTATATGCAAAGAAGGTTAAGGTCAGGCTGTGAAGTTTCAGAGGGAGGCCAGCATTTTCATGGCCTTTAATTTTACAAAATTAAAATCTAGTGATGGAGCTTATAAATGGGAATCCAGTATTTAAGTTAGGTAATCTGTCATCGTAATTAGATAAGAGCAGTTACGGTGGCTTTCCTTTCTTAACTTCTGTACAGAAATTTGGCATGGCAACAAAACAAAACAAAACAGGCCTGCTCCTAACCACGTTGCTTGCAAATACACAAGCCTTGAACTTACTTGGTTTGTCTGAGAGAAAGAGGAGTTTGGGAGGAGAATGAAATATCTCATGAGCTGGACGTAGTATTGAAGGACTTTTGTTCTTATCACTTGATATTAGATTGTGTCATTTTATACAAAGTTATGTAGCATAATTTTAAAGGGTAACTACAGTGCCAAGAGAGTGAGCTGGATGATTCTTCTGTATCGTGTAGTCTTTGATCCACAGACTTTTTAATATTAAAATGAATATTTTAATATTCGTTAAAAAGCTCCGTGGCAGTTTGTGGCATTCATATTGAAAACAGAGATGTACAGGACACTTCAGTGAAGCATGGGACTACCAGGTAGCGTGTCATTAAGAATGGCTGAGCATTTAGAAAGTGCAAGACACCATCAGTGGTTTTCTAGGTTGTACCCCAAATCCATCCTTTTTTATTTTAATTTTTTTTTTTTTGCCAAGAGTTAGTATATACTGTCTTAACTTTCTTCTAAAATCAGTTCACATTAGGATGGAATGTCACAGATAAACTGGCATGGAGCTTCTCAGTGAATGCCATTGATTGTATTGTACTATAGACTATTATTCTCTCTCAGCATATCTAAAACTTCTGGTTGAATGACACTGCTAATTTGTTTAATTGTGTGGGACTGAAGAGAAATATGTTTAAAAATAAAATTGACATAAAAACACATCCTTATGTTCTTCAGTGTTCATCCAAGTGAAGAAAAACAGGAGCAAACATAATATTTTGTGTTCGGCGATGTGGGAAGTGTTGTAGGAGATTCTCCAGAAGGTCTCGAGATCCCTCACCAGCTCCAAATACTTGTCACAGATGAGACTCACACAGACGAGGCCACGTCACCCACAGTCAGAGAGTGCGCAGGAGACCCCTATCGATGGGGGTCCCTGCCAGAGGTGCTTTGAGGAAAGGAAGAGCTGGACCAGTTCTGGGAGGAGAGGTGTCTTGAGCTGGGCCTTGGAAAATGATTGAGACTAACCTAGAAAGGTATTCAGTATGTTCTGAATGATTCTGGGTTAGCAGAAGAAAGGCCATTGATGTGAGGGAAATAATGGCCAGAGACGTATAGTGACCCGAGGGAACTAAGGGTTTAGAAAGCATTTGAAAAGGATAATCCTACCTCCCTTACCTTACTCGCCTGCCTTAGAGATGACAGGCATTTCATTGCCCGTGTTTAATAAATGTGCTTTCAGAGGAATGGAGAAGGGAATACAAGCTTGAGGGTATCTTGGGTTTTGTTTACAGAATGTCATTACCGGTACTCCATCCTCATGACCTTTTAAGCATCAAAAGATTGGACTTGAGCTTCCCCGGTGGCGCAGTGGTTGAGAGTCCGCCTGCCGATGCAGGGGACACGGGTTCGTGCCCCGGTCCGGGAAGATCCCACATGCCGTGGAGCGGCTGGGCCCGTGAGCCATGGCTGCTGGGCCTGCGCATCCGGAGCCTGTGCTCCACAACGGGAGAGGCCACAATAGTGAGAGGCCCGCATACAGGGGGAAAAAAAAAAAAAAAGATTGGACTTGACATCATCTTGCATATGTGGCTTTTGAGTGAGACTTCATTTTCCACGGGTGATGATTCTGCTTTGGGAGGCAAAAGAATCTTGCTGCTTTGTACGTTTATCAGGGTGGGCTCTGAGCCGATTCATTGAACACGTCTTCACTTTGCAACAGGAAACGGATGAGAGTGCTGCATGATTTGGGGGATAACTGCCAGAGGAAGAATCTGGATTACTGAAGTTCAGTAAACGGTTAATTGGAAATGAGGCAGCATAGTGAGGACTTAAGAGAGACAGACCCTTTGGTGTCAGACAGATAGAAGTTGAAGTCCTGAATCTGTCACTTAGTTGTTCAGCCCTTGGAATAGGTTATTTAGCCCCATTCAACTTCATTTCTTCGTTTATTAAAAATAGGAAAGTGTCAGCCATCTAGGATGATTGTAAGGCTTAAAGAGATAATTTGAAAGCTAAACACTGAAATATTAGCTATTATTATTATTACATGTGTACATTGACACCCAGAGATAACCAGAGTTGTATAGTAGTTCTTTTTAGTTGTTAAAGAGAATGGTTCATCACTACGTAGTTACTTCATTAACTGATTTCATGAAACAGGCCTTTCTGATTCCCTTTCAGGGTACTTAAAAAGTCCATTGTCTTCAGTTAAGACAAATCCTTCCTAGATTATTAAGGCCTAGCTTGGAAGAAAGTGTTTGCCAAAGAAGTCTAAAATGTACACCTTTCACAGATTCCTACCTGGGAGAATCCAAGCGACCAAATCTTTTCTTCACTGCTAATCCTGTCCTACTTACCACTTCATGGTTTCTGTCATGGCCGTGGCCAGCCTGGGTTAACAGGCCTTGTTTAGGCTCACAGAAGCCAAGGGCAGGGAGGAAACGAAGTTCTGTGCTTTTCTTCTGGGAGGGATCTGCAGAGCTTAGACGGTCACCTTAATCAGCAGTTCTCACTCCAAGACCTTTTTGGGTGGGCAAGAGGGAGGACACCTACAAGGTCAAAACAATTTTTTTTTTTTTTTTTTTTGCGGTACGTGGGCTTCTCACTGTTGTGGCCTCTCCCGTTGCAGAGCACAGGCTCCAGACGTGCAGGCGCAGCGGCCATGGCTCACGGGCCCAGCCGCTCCGCGGCATGTGGGATCTTCCCGGACCGGGGCACGAACCCATGTCCCCTGCATCGGCAGGCGGACTCTCAACCACTGTGCCACCAGGGAAGCCCCAAAACTATTTTTATAATAGTACTGGATATTCATTTCTGTTCTCTCACAAGTGTATGGTGGGGCCTTTCAGACACTGCATGTTGTGTGATGATGTTGTATAATGAACATTGGTCGAAAATCTGCGTTAAGTCAGTGGTCACTTCCAGTGACCAGTGCTTGATGTTACAAAATCATGCATGGGAAAAGATCCATCCAGAATGCAAGTCAAACCAATGAATTTTAATAGAACAGAACACAAAGAGTTCATTGATAAGTTTCAGATTCCACTTTGCTGCCACCCTTTAAGAAACTAGCCCTTGTCGAGTTTTGGTGTAGCATGAAAGAAATTTCCACCATTAGCTGAAAATGAAGCGCAGATTTTCTCCCTGTGTGTTGCAGCCAAACAACATATCACAGCAAATTGAATTCAGAGGCACATTTGAGAATTTAACTGTTTTCTGTTTAGTCAGACATTAAAGAGATGTGCAGAAATGTAAATCAGTGCCACTCTTCTCATTAACTTTTTGTTTTGAAAAAAATATGGTTATTTTGCTATTTTATGTAACATGCAATGGGTATATTGTTACTTAAGTTAAATGAATTAATACATTTTAAAATTCAGTTTTCATTTCTAATGTAACTATCATTAAATGTAATCTATGTAATTGAAAGGGCTTTGGGGGTCCTCAGTGCATTTTAGGAGTGTAAAGGGGACTTTGGGACTAAAAACTTAGAGAACCACTGGCCTAGTGTATTGTTCACCAGGGTGTATACTGGTCAGTGCATGTCTACTGATGGCTTATTTCTTCTGAAAAAAGGTATTCTGTGTTCAAATATATTTTGAGCCAAGACGCATGCTTTCTACCCTCTTAGAGATTTACCATACATATTAATATACCAAAGTCCCTCAAATGTGTTTCCCAAATTTATTCCAACCTTTTTTTCTCCTTTTTATTTTTAGGGTAACATAATGTTCCACAATGGAATCTATCAGCCCATTAAACCACACTGGCTAAAATATGATATATGTTACCCTCTCCCCATTTTTCAAAAATAAAAAGCAATTTTTATCAGGTACTTTCCTTGAAATTCATACTTTATTTAGAGGAAGGCCCATGGAAATTTACCACCTCATCTGACTGCCTCTCTTTTCCTCTCTTTTTAAAAAGAAAACTACTCATACTTTGTTGTATTGTACTATTTTGCTTATAATCTTTGAAGCTGTTTTTAACTTCTGTTTCCAAACTCATATGTTTTAAAACTCTATTTTAAACATTTTTCTGTGTTAATTAGGACACATCTGTTCCTTGTGTCCTAAGACAAAGTAATCTCATCCCCACACAAATTGTGCAATTTGCACATTAAGTCCCGGCAGCCTAGCTGTGGAGCTATTACTACTGTTTGGTATTTTTAAATGGCAAAAGATACCTTTGGTGATGCATCACATGCCTTTATAAAACACAGTCGGTTTTTGTAACAGAAAGATTTGTAAATGGCAGTGGGTTTTGTATTTTTTTTTATGACTCTTCCTTTCCAGTTCTTTGGCTTCCATTGGTTTTGGGCACAATCCTAACAGTTAAAACAAAAGAAAAATATTCCACAGTGTGGATGGGGAACATGTTGCTGGCTGCTACTTGATGGGCGTTTCCCTCCTAAAAAATAAGAATGATGGATTAACCAGCAGCAGCCCTTTCCGACGATAGTGCGTTTCTAAATCTGCATTGAGGCAGACGTGCAGAGATCATTTCTTTCTCTTTCTGTATTTCACATGTCTGTGTCAAGGAAAGAATGGAAAAGTCTTAATTTGTTATAATAATTAAAGGGACAACAGCCTTTGTATTTTATACAGTTAAAGAGCTTTTGTTTTTTTAGATTCCGGTCTTGCCAATTCCTACTTAAAAACTTAATATTGTTGGGGCTTCCCTGGTGGCGCAGTGGTTGAGAGTCTGCCTGCCGATGCAGGGGACGCGGGTTCGTGCCCCAGTCCGGGAAGATCCCACATGCTGCGGAGCGGCTGGGCCCGTGAGCCATGGCCGCTGAGCCTGCGTGTCGGAGCCTGTGCTCCGCAACGGGAGAGGCCACAGTAGTGGGAGGCCCCCGCGTACCACAAAACAAACAAACAAACAAAACTTAATATTGGTGGCATCCTTAGTGACTTTCTGTTGTGAACTGAAAATTGATGTTCCCTTATTATTTAAAAAATTCAAGCAGAATTTACTGTGACTGTCTTATTCAGTATCTTGTTTTTTTCCCTACCACTTTGAGGGAGAACTCTTTACATGTGCAAAAGAACCACATTCAGTTTATAGGAATATATTAGAGCGTTAACAAACTGTGCTGGAAATTCTTTGATAATTAAATCAGCCAGGTTAACCAGACTGAGATTAACCAGACTGAGGTTACTCTTCACACAGCAAGAGGCTGCTTTTCCATCTTCTTTGACAGTTGAGTATAGATTGTAGTGTATTGGGGATATCAAAAATTGAAGAATTGTAAAGCTGTGTGGCAGCTTAAGAAATGTGGTAAAAATGCATATGGGCCATTGATTGTATGAACTATGTTGTGTGAGCACGTTTTGCAGTAGAAAGTCAAATTTCAGGTATGCACATTCAAAGTAGGAGAATAGGTTATTATAGAAGGGTCTTTTTTAAAAAAATTTTATACATCTTTATTGGAGTATAATTGCTTTACAATGGTGTGTTAGTTTCTGCTTTATAACAGAGTGAATCGGCTATACATATACATATGTTCCCATATCTCTTCCCTCTTGTGTCTCCCTCCTCCCACCCTCCCTATCCCACCCCTCTAGGTGGTCACAAGGCACCGAGCTGATCTCCCTGTGCTATGCGGCTTCCCATAGCTATCTGTTTTACTCTAGATGGGTCTTGACATGCAGTCATTAAGAGCTGAAGCTCTGGAGTCAGATGATCTGAGTTTGTTTCTTACCTCCATCCCATAAGTGTGGTGTTGGGCAAATGATGTAACTTCTCTGTGACTGAGTTTCTCCAACTGTAAAAAGTCATCTAAAATTTCTAGACAGTGCCTTGCACATCGTAACTGTCTTAGTTATCTATTGCTATGTAACAAATTACCCTAAAACTTGGTGACTTAAAACAGCAAATACTTACGATCTCACCTTTCCTTGAGTAAGACTCAGGGCGCCTCTTAGATGGGCGTCTCTGGCTCAAGGCCATTCGTGAGGTTACGGTCAAGCCGGTAGCCCAGGCTACAGTCTCATCTGAAGGATGGGGGTGGGGTGTGTGCACTTGGGATCTGCTTCCAAGTTCACTTACACAGATGGCAGCAGGCCACGTGGGCCCCTGCACAGCATGGCCTCACAGTCTGGCAGTTGTCTTCCCCCAGAGTGAGTAATCCAGGAGAGAATGCAAGAGGTCATGATGGAAGCCACAGTCGTTTTGGAGCCTCATCTTGGAAATGACGTTCCATTACCACTGCCCCACTCTGTTGGCTGGAAGAACTCAATCCATTCCATACTCATGGGGAGAGGATTATACAAGGGCATGAATATCAAGAGGTAGGATCACAGGGAACCATCTTGGAGGCTGCCTATAACAGTAACTCATGCTTTCACTTGTATCTTCTATCCACATGTCAGTGAATTCCAATGTATCCATCCATGGGTCTACCTGATACCTCACTAGGATATCTAATAGGCATCTTAAGCTTAATATGGAAAAATGGGCCTCCCCAACACCTGCTTATCCCAGTTTTTTCCATCTTGGTGAATGGCAGCTCCATTCTTAGAGATGATTGGGTCAAAAATTTGGGAAGATCCTTTACTCTTTTCTTTTGTCTTTTATACCATTTGTCAACTTGACCTTCAAAATAAATCCAGAATCTCACCAGTTCTCATAACCTCCTCCCCCAGTATCACCACGTTGGTCCATGTATTGTCTCACCTGAATTTTTGCAGTAGCCTAAGTGGGCTCTGTTTTCAACCTTGTCCCATTATAATGTATTCTTCACACAACAGACAGAAAGATCCCTTAAAACATAAGGCAGATCATTACCTTGCTCATTCAGGCTTCTTTAGTGTCTTCCCATTTTACTTAAAGTAGAAAGCCAGAGTCTGTACAATGGCCTACAAGGCCTTTTGTGGTTATAACATTATTTTTTTGTACTTATTTTATAAAACGATATAAATATGTATAATAAATGCCGTATAAATGTATGTCTGTGTAAACACATATTAATATGTTTAATTTATCTAGAATTTATTTTCTGAGTGGTGTAGGGGAGGGATCTGACTCTTTCCAGATGGAAAACTAACTTGCCCAGCACTATTTATGGATTAGAACACTAATTCCCCATTGAGGGGTTATTCCACCATGAACCCATTACTCTCTTTCTATGCAATCTGTGTCTAATTGTTGGGTTTTAGGATAAAAATGAATTTTAATAAATCATATAAGATAAAATTGTAGAGATTTTATTTGATATGGTATATACTCAGTTGCATATAAAAACAACTTGAATTATCACTGAGAATTCATTATGGAGAATACTTACTTATGTCCCTTTATGTGATAGATAAGGAACTAATTCTTAGGAGATTGTGATTTAAATTTAAAAATCCACTTAGCTGCAAAACTAAGGTTAAAAAAAAAAATCTCACGGCTTTTAGACCACAGCTTTTGATTTACATTGATATACTATACTTTGCTGCTGCTTCTGCTTATAACTGTTCAGAAAATTATCACGAAAATACTTATCAAATTTTAAAATCCTGTAAGGATACCACCTGGAGTGAAATCCTTGTTTACGTAGCTAACTTTCAGTGTTCCGGCATATCAATGAATGCTCTAGGCCTCTGGCATTCTTTTCTCCTTTCTGGACTTTTGGTCTTATCTCTATTTGTAACTTCAGCTGGCAAACAAGAATGTGCAGGCAAAGGAGATTAAACTCAAGCCAGTTTATTTGGTCGGTGATTAGCAGCACTGCTGAAAAGTTGGCCGAAGGAGGGAAATATATTGCAGTTCTTGCTTAAAAGGAGGTGTGTAGAATTTTCAGTGGTTTTCTTTTGATAAAAATTGTTTCAAAGATTGTTTCATGCTTGTTGCACTATGTGTAATTGAGGGTCAGCTATAAATCACAAAATGAATCACTTTCATTCTTCACATCTACAGAGATAAGAATGGAAAATCTTGTCACTTAGATGAGTCTTTTTTTTTTTCTCCTCTGCAAATAGTCTAAGCCTTACTCCCCTGGACACCTGTTTTTGGCAGCCAGTAAAGGGCCCTGAGCTAATAATAGAGGCATTCTGCTTCTCCCAGATCAATTGGCTCTACTTGGTGACCAGAATATAGTCCAGAAGTAAATTTCTTTCTTTAGGGCAAGAATAAAACAAAAGAGAGAAAGAGTACCATGAGAAAGTATTGTGCTTTTGGTAAACTTTTCAAACCAACACATAACATTACAGTCCGTGACATTATGCCCGTTAAGAGTCGGTGGGCATGAGTGATTAAACCCAGAGTCTAGTCAAGGCACAGATTAACTTGCTCTGTGATTTTAAGAGGTTCCTCACCCTCTCTGGGCCAGCAGCTTTATTTGCAGAAGAATCTTGGACTAGATGACAAAGACATTTCCAGTTCTAAAATACCAGGACATGAAGCTGGAAACAAATAAGAGAATTGCAGCAGTTTATTTTTAGTAAAAGAAGATTGATACCAGCCAATAACTCTCAGTGGGCTCACTTAAATCCTTCTCTCTCCAAATTCTGTTTTTACCAAAACGGTAAGCTAACAACAGTTTGTCATGCTTTGAACTTCCTGGCTCAGTATTGATTTGTATCAATATGTTACTGTTACACATTTGAGTGGGAGCTGAGTTACATTTCATGAAAACTGCTCGGAAAACTAATAAAATCGTTAGAACCTCACTTTCGGTGGGTATTGATAGCATCAAGAAAATAAAAAAGTCTTTGCCATTTTCAGGCAGTCGCTCTTCCAGCTAGACTGAAAATATAACGGCCTTACACCCAACTCACTTGTTTAAACGTTAACCAAGAGCTGCTTTCTCCTCCTCAAAATCTCTAAGTGCCTACGTGAATTTAACGAGTAATACACAACACCCCCCCACCACCAAAAAAAAGTCCTTTTAAAAAACGTTGTGTATTCTATAAAGTAATAGCTTCAGAAGGCTTTCAAGGAATTGATTATTCACACAGCAACCTAGTGAGGCACAGAAAGTATATCCTCTCTCTCACAATTGGGTCATTTGATGATGAGCTCTTTGGCGATTGCCTCGGGACCTTTGGAGATTCATAGAGGGTTTACAGTTACAAGTAGGATGCAGTCACCATAGTTAGAGAACTGGGTGACAACCTTCCAATGGGCTTTCCAAATAGATGCGGAAGAGCTCAGAAAAGGCTCAAAAAGGATGCAAACGCCTTTTGAAGACCGTTTCCAGGCTCTCAAATGGCCATTGTCAAAGAACAAACAGTGGGGTGGATTTGACTAAGCATCAGAAGAGGCTAGAACAACACCCTGTGACAAGTGAGCCTTGGAAGCTCACAGGGCAGAAGAGAACTTTTCAGAGCGACCTTGTCACACACAGTTCTAATGTGTGGGCTTTATCAGCTGCTCTGAGTGGGGGTAAAGAGGCATGCATATTTTACCCATTCATTTCATATTCAGTGTGTAAAGTAAATGCCGCTTTCCAGCTTGGGTGGAGAAGGTATTTATCAAGATAGGTCAAGAGTCAGAATGAAAACCCATCAATTACCTATTTGTAGTGCAAAATGGAAAATGTCCTGTCCCTCACACTTTGCCTTTTCTGTTCAACCCTAGTAGCCATCATTTAAAAATATTGCTGTTAGCTCATTCAGTCTGAGTCTTTCATGGGCAGAATTAGATGAATTTAATTTGAAACATAACTTTCTCCACTTTCTGCCCTCGAGAACTGCACATCAGTATCTCTGTTTTAACGTAATGAACCCTTCTTTATTTACTTATTTCAGTTAGTAAACTTGAAATGTTGCAAGCACATTACCAGTGGTAGATGTCATAAGATGCAGCACCTGTCCAGCAGGCGATTTGTTCTTTCTTCTTCCTCCCTCCCTCCCCATCACCAGTATTTTGGGGCTCCATATGGAGATCAATTGTGCCATAGCTTCATTCTGGTAATTAACATGCTTGTTTGAGGTTATAAAGTATACATCTGAGAAAGGCCAGGGATTTCCCCCTGAATATCAACGAATTGCTTGAAGTGGCATTTATTTTTCATTCTGACTTGGTGTTGTGTTTTGTTTTACTGCAGCATTCTGGAGCAAAATGAAAGAGTTTATTTTGAGGCCTCCAAAGTAGTGCTGCTACAGACCATGAACAAGAAAGAGAAGACCTCAGCCTGCGCGAATGGTCTTGAAATGCAAATGGTCTTGGGTAAGTCGGAAGGACTTGGCATTCATTAGCTGTAAATTTCATCCATCATCGTTCATTTGGTGTCCCAGGCCCTCTTATTCAAGTTCATGGTTATTTCTCTACAACCCAAGCAACAGGATGTTGAGGAAATGTTGATCCAGTGCTGCGGAGCCAAGAGAGCAATGACATTGACTTAGTGTGTTCCTTTCTGAAATTTGCAGAATAGCAGGATTTGAGCAGAATGCATTTGTGGTTAGGAAAGACCGAAAAGAAAAAAAAAAAAACCCCAAACAACTAAACACACAAACAACAAACTTTACCTTCCATATATTCCATTTCAGTGGAGAGCATAGGGGATTAATCATACAGGAGATAGTATATTCAATCTAGTGGCATGTTTGTTATCCTATAAGTGAAGTATTGGGATGAGCAAGGTGAGAGGCATTGGGAGTTTCCAGATCCTGTTCAACAGGGTCTGTTGAGAACCTTTTAACTAAACATGGTACCCTGAATGACAGTCTTGGGGGTGGAATGCAAATGCTCCAAACTATAAATAAATATTAAATAAATTCCAGACTCTACAGCAAAATAATGTGGACCTCCAAGGAAGTTTCATTAGTCTAATTCAATGTATTTCTTGGAAACAGAGACCTCAGATGGAAGCCCAGTTCTGCTCACATATCTTGGTGACCTTGGACAATGTATCCACCCTCTTGAAATGAGTCACCTGTAAAAACACCACTATCTTGATGATGTCTGAGGTTGCTTGCAAATTTAAAATTCCACAACTCACTCTAGTGAAGTTAATGAAATAATACTACCCTTTGATTCTTGCTCATCTGAATTTATTGTGTGCCCTTGGCAAGTCATCATTCACAGGGGGCTCCCTGGACCAGCCAGTGTGAAGAAAAGGTGGCAGGCACCTGGGGTCCTCCTTCCTTCTGGCACTGATCTTATGACTCAGCCCTTTGGTCAAGCAGGTCTTGCAGTATCTGGTTCATAATTTATTTCCTTGCAGCATTACAGAAGACGTGGCACAGTGTTCTATGAATATAATATTCGAATAAACGAGATAGGTTTCTTTTGAATTATTGTCTTCTATTTTTCTGTTGGGGATCTCACTTCTTTCTCTGTGCTTGCAGTCACTGTGTTACGGGTTATCTGCCGGTTCTTTAATCCTGTGGAGCCGCAAACTTTGTTTTACGTTGAACGGAATTTATTATTTCCCTTTCTTACTAGATGTCCCTTTTCTGAAGCAGAGCTGCAAATGACACTTTAAATGATGCTCAGATGTCACTCTTGGTAGCAGCTGGCTGTCTGCCTCAGAGCAGTGCATTATTTGGGTTTCATAACAGCATTTTTTTTCTCTTACAAATGTTAAATTACGAAGTGCAGGAAACCACATGAATGCGGCAGAATGAAAATGCAAACAGTGTTATCTGGAGATGCCAGTTTTATGATTCTCCTGGTGACAGTCTCTTCCCTGCAGTCAACATAGGAAGCCTCTCTACCTGTTTGGTGACAGCATTGTAGCTCCTGTCTCCACCTGTCTTCTTTCCTTGTCCTGCTTG
>NW_006788168.1:1535028-1557426 GCF_000442215.2 Lipotes vexillifer
CCTGCTGAATTGGGAGTTTGAGTTAAGACGACTGCAGGGGGCTGTCTCTTTCTATCCAAGACCTGCCTGACCACCAAGCCCGGCTCATGTTCACAAAGTCTGCCCTGAATGCTCAGGACTTACTGACTGGCCTCTCCTTATGAGCTCCTATAACAATTAGAGCCTGCATCTTTAAAAAAACAAAAACAAAACAAACAAAAAAACCAAACTCTATGGCTGTGCATTGCTTTGTGAGTTGCAGACTTAAGGGCAGGAATCAGATCATAGACTGGTGGTTCTCAAAGGTGGTCTAAGCCCCAGCACCTCCCCCATCAGAATCACCTGGACGTGCGTATTAAAGCTGCAGGTTTAGCAACCCCAGGCTCGATGAGTCAGAATTTCTGGGGATGCTGAGCCCAAGAAACTCACTACAGATAGCTCTTGCACACTGAGGTTTGTGAGCAAGTGTCTCAGGCTGCTTCTTCATCCTCCTCTTTGTCTCGTCGCCCACAGCAGAGGGTCCAGATCTGAGCACATAGTAGGTGCCCAGGAAATGCTTGCTTGTTGATCTAAGCAGTATCAAACCATGATAGTTGTAATATCTCTTCAATCTCCTGACCTTTTCGGATATGAAGTCAGCATATTCTCTGAACCCTGAGAAACCCCTTTTTGTCTAAATGTGTGAAGCGTTCCTCTAGGTCAGAGGCTCCTTTGGAAACCTTTTTATGTCTCTTTCTCTGTCACCAATTGACTCTTGACTGTCCCTGGTAATGGCAGTAACCCTAAGTCTAGTAGAGCAGGGATATCAGCTGTGGGAGCTGGACTTGATGAGCTGACGGGACGGGCGAAGGCTCTGAGGATGAACGCAGCGCTGTGGTAACCTAGATGCTCTATCCTGGGCTCCCAAAGCCACACCTTCTGCCCTTGGCAGTTCGTTTTGAGTGGTGTTTCTTTCAGCTGTTAGGGCTAGCAGGTTGTCAGTTTGGGTGGCAGGAGAGCGGTCCCATTGCTGGAAGGGATAAAGTTAAGCTGCAGTGGACACACATCACAGCACCCACAGTGGCGGCAGCCGATTCAGGATTTGAATCTAATGTTCACAAGTAGCCATGGTGACACTTGGCTGCCTCCTTCCCTCCTCCATTTGCTTGAGCAAGGGCTTGCCTGGGCTTGGATGACCCAGAAGAGATGTACAGGGTGGTGTCTGCTTCTGGTGCAACTCCTGAGGGGCCTTGCTGGAGGATCCAGAACCGGTAGAATGTCTGACAGTTCGAGTCGGAAACCAAACAGAAGAACTCACAGCCAGCCTACGAGGGATCAAGTAGGGGAATCAGGAAATTTATTAGCTGCTAGGATAACCACTACCAAATGCATTAAACCCTTTTTTTGCAGCTTTCTTTGACTCTTGCTTTGTCACAGTTTTTCTTAGCAAAGTTATACCAAAGCTGAATAAAGTGTGTGTTCCCAGGTACACTCAAGCACAGTGACAGGAAAGCATCTTCTCGGTCTCTTGTCTAATCTCGACTACGGGAGGTGTGGTTAGCAGAAAGGTATACCAGGGTGGATTGGGATTGGGCTTTTTCTCAGATTCTCAGCTAAGGGAAGAAGAAAGAACATGGGTTCCCAAAGCAACATTAAGGGCAAAAGAGGCATTTTAATATGTGCTTTGTGGAGAGCTGACTAGATTTTCATCTGCTTGGCTTCTTCCAGATATAAGTTGTTGACGTAAGTATCTTCGAGCCGTTGTTAAAGGCTTTCAGGTGAAGGGATAACTAGGGAGAAAATTAAAGGCATGAGAAAGCACGTGATCTTTGCAAAATACCAGATGCTGGCATTGCTGTTTTGGAAGGTCTTTATTTCCTTTTAAGTAGCCATCCGTGGTTGGAAAAGAGAAAAACCGTTTTTAAAAGAGCACTTGTCTAGTTAGAAACTATGTCACTTGTGTTGTTTACTGTGAGCAGCCTTGAGAATTGCGGGGTTACCAAACGGCCACCTGAATCATGGGCCCTGCTTTTGGAAGGCAGATAGAAGAAAAGAGCCAGCCTAGTACCCTCCTTGAATGCCGTCGCCGGAAAGCTCTTTAAATGCTTTCTAGCTCAGAGGAGTTAGTTACCCTTCACGTCCCTGAGCTGCTGTTCCGTAAAGCAGTACCAAGCATGCCTTCTGTGAAATGTGTTATAACTCACTCTTGTCCTGATACCATCACAGGCTAATAATTACACCAGTCCTTCAGAGCAGCTGTGTGGTTTGGTATAACTGTGAGTGAAACCACACCAGTTCAGGAAATGCAGTGAATTGTCTTCTAATAGGCATCATCAAAGCTGATGTCGATTGACTTGGAAGGTACCCCTTCCTTGGTGAGAATTTGAGAGCTTCGAAGGGAGGTGTTTGCACTGCCTCAAAAGAAATTAGAACTAAACGGCCACATTTACACGCTGTTGGAGTGAAAACGGAAACTTGCCCGCGTTCATTCCTGCATGCGCTCTGCCGGAAGGCGTCGTCACCTCGTGGCATGATTACCAGCTCTGCTCGAATGACTAACATTGCTCTCTCCCTTCCTCCTCGGAGTTTAAGGTCATTGGCTTCCAACTTCCTCCCCGACGGCTCCATTTGGAATATTCCAAAGGTGTCTGCAACTTGAGTCTAAACCTGTACTTGTCACTCTCCTGTCTCGCTTTATGGATTCTCTGTTTAGAGAAACAGAATGACCAACCAGCTCGTCATCAGTGCTGGTCACATCCTCCTTTTCCTGTACTTTCACCCCTTGACCACGTACTGCGGTTTTGCCTCTTAAATCTGTTACCGTCGCGACCCCTTCTCCCTGTCTCCTCGCCCTTGTTCTCTTCCAGGCTGTGGCATCATTTGCCTGGACCACTGCAGCCACTTCCAAAAGAGTATTCTTGTCTTAAATCTTTCCTTTCTGCGTTCCGTTCGTCCTACTAGTTTAAGAATTACCTTCTTAAAGAAAGGATCTGATTGAATTATTCCTGAAAAACCCTGACAGTATGCGGAAGTATGGAAGAGGGTTTCTAATACACTATTAAGTGTGAAATTCGACCCATTGGTTACAAAGTAACGGTGAAAATGGGTGCCTGTCAACAAAGACTAGTAGTAAATAAAGCAGAAATGAAGATGTTTACAGTATGAGGGCGATTGGTACTTCTGTTTTTTAAAAAATGATACTACTCTTGGTGTTTTCCGGAGTAATGAATGAATATGATGAAATGAAAGGAAACATTTAAAGGATTTTGCTAGGTTTTCTTCCCCTTAAGATGAAATGTGAATTTCGTTGCATGACATTTGCGACCTCCTAGGAACGCATTATCAGCTTAGCCGTTAAATCTCATCTGCCTTCCCTTCCATCTCTCCGCACAACGCTTCCTTCGGTTCCGAACATACTATGTATGTTCATAATCATGCCTTTTTTCATGTTGATTCTTCTGCATGAAATTGTTTCTCTACCCAGTGGACTCCTTATTCATTGAGGCCTAATGGAAATGTCCCCTCTTCCTCCACTTGTACTAGAAGTCTTTGTTTCTGTACTGTCTCTGTGGATGGCTTATGAGGGTGGAGACCGGTTTATTTTAAACCTTGTATTCCAAGTCTTAAGCCCGTTCCTGCATATAATATAGCTTAATGCATATTTATGGAAGGTGAGCAGAAAGGAAAGACTTCATTTATAGATATACAAGTAATCCTTCAGGTGAGATGTAACATTTTTCAGATAAGCTCGGTGCTAATTAACTTGTAAAAATTATAAAAAGTACATGTTTTTGGTTAAATAATTTTTACAAAAGTCATTGAATTCAGCATCAGACCATTTTCGCAAAACTGCTAGGGTAGATCTTTGGTGTTTGAAAATTCTAACATCAGGGAGGATCACGTCAGCTTCTCAGTAGCCGTATTTGTGAAGTTACTAGAAATTGCTTTTTTTAACTGTTTTATGTCATGAAAAATCATATCGGCCAAATCAGAAATCCAAAGAAATAACACATCCAGTGCTGGCAACGTAATATGAATATGTGGTATTTTTTTCCTAAGGGACTTTAAGAAGCCAAGACTGGATAACAGGAAAGGATTGATGTAACATTTTCAATTCCGAAAGTCTATTCTACTCTAGAAATACACTTGTTACTATTTTTTCATTTCTAAGAATTCTATTTGGTTAAAAAATCAAAGGAGAAAAAAATATCTTGGCTTAAATAAAATGAAAAGTCATCTTAAATTAATTTGGCATCCCTGAAAGTTCCTTTTCAAAGGGTGGAGTAGGATGGTTTTTTAGTATCACATCTTAAAAATGCCACTAAAAATCATCATTCGCACTTGTTTGCAAGGAATTCAGAATGGGATTTGATGGGGATGAATGTATGAGGCGTGTTATGCATCTTTTTAAAGAATATTTTGTCATCAGGGTAAGACTGTTTAATTCTTGTATATTATTTTATAACATATTATGTATAATTTTTCCTATTAATGTTAGGTGATAGATGATATAATTGCATAAAAATGCAAGATGATCTATAGACAAATGATTAGAACTAATGAATTATTCAGCAAGATTGAGGTTTGGCAGGTTTTTTGTCTGATATTCTTACCCAGTTTTCAGTTGTCTTGCCTATAAAATTATGCCAAAAGTTGAGCCATCATTAGATGACCAGATTAAGAAATTGGTCAGTCAACAACATTGAGCACTGACGAGATGTGTTATGTACCACATCACTTCTCAGCCTTTCATGTTAGTTGATCTTTGTCTGTTTGCCACAGTGAAGAACCTTTGCCAAATTTTCTTCTTTTCCTGTCCTGAGCATTGCATTCATGTAAAAGCCCAACCCTTCAGCTGTCTAGAAGATGCGTCCAGTAATAGACCAGGACTTGTGTGATTGCATGCAGACTCGCCATTCACTGTTAGTTATTCTCTGGTGCACCGTCCACGGGGCTGCAGCGATGGCCCGTGACTGCTGCAGTTCATTTACCAGGAGGTACCGACTGTCGAATTGCCCTTTTGTGAGAGCCAGTACTCGAAAGCATCCTAAACACCTGGTGACAAAAACTCCAGCAGTCAGTAGACCACTGCAGTTTTCATTACAGCTTCAGGTGCTACCCAGGGTAGTAGGTGCTTATGTTGAACTGCCCTCTGCAGACCATGTATATGGGTCCATGGGGTGATACTGTGGCTGTAGTTTGCTGAGATTGTTTAGCATTGGTGAGCACAGGCAGATGTGTCTGTAAGCTATAGTAGCCTCAATTAGGAAGTCTCTTCCTGAGACTTTAAGGACCTACAGAACAGGATATCTTGATGGATCTGAAGTTTTAAAATCCAGCCCCGAAAGAACTGATTACGGTCATCATAAATTTTTTTTTTTACAGCATTTAACTGTATTACCCACAAATTCATATTTATTTTACACTCCATAAATTAGTTAACAGTGTATCCATAGACTTTTTTTTCTTTCTTTTTCTGGCCGCACTGTGCAGCTTGTGGGATCCTAGTCCCGGACCAGGGATCGAACCTGCGCCCCCTGCATTTGAATCACAGAGTCTTAACCACTGGACCGCCAGGGAAGTCCCATAGATTTTTAAAAATAGTACATAGTAAATTGCTACAATGCTGTTGGGAAACAATGTCATGCAGTATAAGAGCGTAGGTTCTAGAGGCAAACTTCCTGGGTTTGAATACACATCTGCCCCTTACTAGCTGTGTAATGTTCGGCAAGTAACTTAACCTCTTTGGGTCTTGGTTTATCCGTCCATGGAATAGGGAAAATAAAGCAGCATCTTTCAGAGTTGTGAGAGCAAAATGAGTTAATGCACATAAAGCTGTAACAAAATGTTAGCTGTTACGATCATGTCACTTTCATGGTATTCACTTACACGGTTCCTCAGTTTGTAATAAAATGTTTCCAGCCTTCACCTTCCTTCAAACTGAGTTTATGAATTTACGCTCAATTAGGGAAGGGGAAACTGGGGGTGAGCCCAGTTAGGGAAGGTGAGGAAATGCCATGGGAACACAGAGGAGTGAGAGACTTGGTCTCATTGGAGGCGGGGAGGACCTGGTGGAGGGGTTTTGGGCTAGACATGGAAGCGAGGCTAGGGTCCCAAATGGCAGAGGCGGGAGCGGGGCGTTCCAGACAGGACGGAGAGTGACAGAGGTGAGAAGGGAGGGGCTGTGTGTGCCGGAGGAACCCTGGGGACTGGTTTGGTCCAGTGTAAGGTGTGTGAGGTGGAATAATGAGAGCTTGGGAGGAAAGACATTGATTTAATAATGATGAGGATAATAATAATTAATGTGAATTACTGATTGAATAGCCATCTCACACCAGCTTCTGAGATTGGTGCTTTACATAAATTAGCTCTGATTGCAATTCACTGCAACATAGTTATCCCCATTTTACAGATGAACAATTGAATTAATCTCATATTAAGGGTTGGAATTTTTTCTTAAGTGGTGGAGAGCCATTGAAGGTTTTGGAACAAAAAAGGGTCGTGATCAGACTTAACAGTGATTTACTTATCTGCTGTTCGACTCTTAAATTCCCCGAAATTAAAGACACATCATCCACATCCCTGTGTTCCCCACGAGCAGTAGCACTAGACCTTCAACCTGGTGGATAGTCCGTAAATACTGGCGGAGTCTCTTTTATTTATTTTTTATTTTTTATTTTTTTTGCAGTACGCGGGCCTCTCACTGTCGTGGCCTCTCCCGTCGCGGAGCACAGGCTCTGGACGCACAGGCTCAGCGGCCATGGCTCACGGGCCCAGCCGCTCCACGGCATGTGGGATCTTCCCGGACCGGGGCACGAACCCGTGTCCCCCGCATCGGCAGGCGGACTCTCAACCACTGCGCCACCAGGGAAGCGCTGGTGGAGTCTCTTTTAAAAGCTTCCTCGACAAAACTTGGGGGACACTTTTTGTACATTTTACCTTTTAAAGAGAAAACGAATTTAAGAATACTTAATAAATCAATTTCTTTGTGTCTGTACCTATTTCATCTCATCTGATCCTCACCAAAAAATTTAAAGACAATGAGTATGACTTTTCCATTCAAGTTGTATGTCATTATAATGCGTGAGGTTATTAGTGCTGAAGAGTATCACACAGCTTATAGGAATAAAGCTAGGATTCAAACCCTGGACTCTCCCCCACCCCTTGCCTGTACTCTGCCATCACCCCCTCCCTCTGTCGAGCCACTTCTGATTTCCAGTCTCCACCAGGGTTGTCTCTTCTGCTGGTTTAAAGGGCATTTGTTAGCACTCTGCTGCTTTCAGAGAAACTAAAGCCCTACAAGGACCTAATCTACTTTGTTAGAGTTGATGGGAAAGAAATTATTTTCGACTGTCCTCAGGACCAGCATCCTTCTAAATGACACTGCTGGTGGGTGGTCATTTCTAGGAGCCCATCAAATTAGGCACTTGTGTAAGAGCCTGGTGTCCTCTGTTGGGTTGATGTGTAGAGTGAACTTGTCCTTCACAGTAAAATAGAGTTTGGGAGTGAGTACATTGCAAGAGCCTTAAATGCTTTGCTTCTCCTACCTGATTGAAACCAAATTTATGATACTAAAAACACCTAGCAACTGGCCCAGAGCAGCGTTTGTTTCCAAATGCTGCCTGGAATTTGGAGTGACATTTAGTGAAAGGGAAAGTTCAATTCCGACTATCAAAGGTAATGGCCAGTGAACCTACAAGCACATACTATGCAAATTCAACCTAAATCTGTATTTATTAACTTGACAAATTTTGGAGCGGTTATCTGCTCTATGAAATTGAGTAAGATCCTGCAAAATATCAGATCATCCGCTTAATGCATTTAAATCAGGACTTCTGAATATTTGGCACCCACGCTGGTGTCGACATTAGGAGGTTTAAGCTCAGCTGCCGCTGTACCCCCTTTGCAGGAGTGGACATTTATTTCCTGGTGAGCATCCACACTGGTCTTACCCCTTTCCTCGCCTGTACTACTCTCATCCACTTGGAAGAGTCAATGACCCGACACTACTCTGTCTTGGGGACCCAGCCATCAATCCAGCACGTGTCCTGAATTTTATATTTAAATATATATATGTATATATTTAATTGCAGTAAGTTTATATAGCGTAAAATTGGCCACTTTAAAACTTTTTTTTTTGGCGGTACGCGGGCCTCTCACTGTTGTGGCCTCTCCCGTTGCGCAGCACAGGCTCCGGACGCGCAGGCTCAGCGGCCATGGCTCACGGGCCCAGCCGCTCCGCGGCATGCGGGATCTTCCCAGACCGGGGCACGAACCCGCATCCCCTGTTTTTTAATCGGTACGCGGGCCTCTCACTGTTGTGGCCTCTCCCGTTGCGCAGCACAGGCTCCGGATGCACAGGCTCAGCGGCCATGGCTCACGGGCCCAGCCGCTCCGCGGCATGCGGGATCTTCCCAGACCGGGGCACGAACCCGCATCCCCTGCGTCGGCAGGCAGATTCTCAACCACTGCGCCACCAGGGAAGCCCTAAACAATTTTAAGTGTACAAGTAAGTGGTATTAAGTACATTCACAATATTATGCAACTATCACCACTGTCCATTTCCAGAGCTTTCTCATCTTCCCAAACAGAAACTCTGTACCTGTTAACCACTAACTCCCTGTTCCTCCCTTTCCCCAGGTCCTAGTAACCTCTACTCTACTTTCTACCTCTGTGAGTTTGCCTACTTTGGGTACCACTTATACCTGGAAATCATACAATATTTGTCCCTTTGTGTCTGACCCTTAATTTGATTTTTAGCACAGTGTTTCAGATATTCTTTTTGTGTGTATTTATTTTCAATACTATATTGTATCAGTAATCATCAATAAGATATAATTATTCTAATTTCAGAAACTAGATCCTATAAGAATATGGGTGAATAGAAAACATGGAAAAAATGATTTTCTCATGAGTAACTGAAGAAAATAACATATCTAAGACAAAAATCAAACTCCTGTTAGTTTCACATTCCCTCTTTGGCACAGTTTCTTCCTCACTTCGGTTTTAGCCCCTCTTGGGCCTGAATCCTTTGCAGAATTTCTGCAAGCAGGCTTGCATTTCTGTAATGCCTACTAAGAAGAGTTCAGAATGTTTTAGATTCCATCTTTTGACCGACTTGCCTTTTCTTCTTCTTTTGGGCGATTTTTAAATTACTCATTCTGTCTCCCTGCCCCTGTCCAACAACAGGCAGAAACACGTGACGGCTGCTCTTGGAAAAACTGGTGAATCGTAGCCCTCCACTTGCTGTGATATTACGCAAAGCAGAAGTATTCCTTTTTGCATAGAAGCAGAAGCAGTGTCATTTCACTGCAGCAATGAAATTGTAGTAGAGATGAACATAATTCATCTTCTATTTACATCTTTAATGAGCCACAATTAAAAGTAGTGAGTTGACGTGTCAGAGCGATTGGTTTATTTTCAGATTTCTATTCTAGCCGCGGCTGCTGATCTAAGCAGTACTCCACTGGCACCCTGGAGCTCGGAGAGCCTTAAGAAAGAAAGCCCGGAAAGGGCTAATCTACTTCCTGAAAGTTAATGAAAGAGTAATGACTTTCTGCCGGCCTAAGGTAGACATTTGCCTCTAATCCCAGAGGCCTGTGATTCTCGAATCTTCTTTCAGGGTACATCTTTTTCTTCTGGTGCAGGGGCTCTGTGGACTGATTTCAAGTTAAGGCGCTCAGAGATTTTTCTCTCTTCTCATTTTCTCTGGCCATAAGTAAGATGCACTGGAAGGGGCTTCCCTGGTGGCGCAGTGGTTGAGAGTCCACCTGCCGACGCAGGGGACGCGGGTTCGTGCCCCGGTCCGGGAAGATCCCACATGCCGCGGAGCGGCTGGGCCCGTGAGCCATGGCCGCTGAGCCTGTGCATCCGGAGCCTGTGCTCCGCAACGGGAGAGGCCACAACAGTGAGAGGCCCGCGTAACACAAAAAAATAAATAAATAAAAGATGCACTGGAGGGCTCTCCCTACACTGGGTTCCTGGTGCAGGCCAGAGTGTGTTGTAAATGGCCCTTTCACCAGCTGTGCCTGAGCCCAAACCTAAGCTCGTTGATTTCAGGGACACCGTTCCTCCCCGTGTCATCCACATTTCATTGTAACCACTGAATTTAGTTACATGGTGACACTGATCTGAGATACCCTTTCAGGAACCTTTAGATGGGTTTCCAGAGAATAGGCATCACTGCATAATCAATTACTGTGGATGACAGGTTTTCCTGCCACGGTAGTAAAGCCACATACTGGAATTCTTTTAACAGCTCATCTAAAACATACTGTTTAAACATTTCTGCTGTGGCCACCTGAACTCAGCAAAAATGTGTGCAGAAGTATTTATGATACACTTGATGTTGAAGAGGGCTGTAATGAACTATGTAGAGCTTGGCCATTTACAAGTGTCCCCACCCTTGTGATGGTCGCATATATGCTGAGTGTATTACGGACCAGGCACAGTTGTCTCGAAGCTAATGCCACTTCAGCTTCAAAGCCTTCACTTGTACAGGCCCCTTCTAAGGCCTGGTATCTAATTTTATGAACTCATTTTTAAAGACCCACTCCTCCCCCTATTCATCCCTCCATACCTTGCCTAACTTTATACGCTTCAGACTCTGCAAACTAGATCCACCTCTGATTAGGAATATATAAAAATGTGCTTATGTGTATATTAATTAAATATATTCATTTCTCCTTCATACTAATATATGAACTTCCTCTGAATCTGCCAGTCCACAAAATAGGAAAATTAAGAGGCTGGGCATAGCCTTTCGTACCTTCACCAGTTGTTTCCAAGGAAATTTATATCTTGGACACTTAGCAAATAATGATATGTTTAACTGAT
The DNA here is from genome assembly GCF_000442215.2 of Lipotes vexillifer. Classification (NCBI taxonomy): domain Eukaryota; kingdom Metazoa; phylum Chordata; class Mammalia; order Artiodactyla; family Lipotidae; genus Lipotes; species Lipotes vexillifer. The sequence goes on from NW_006788168.1 coordinate 1,545,823, forward strand.
AGGAACTGTTTCCTAATTTCCCCAAACTGATGACTAACAATTATGATTCACATGTTCCTGGGAATCTCTGTCCTCCCCTGGCTTGCCATTTGCCTGGAGCGTGTACAGTATATCAGAGTTTCTTAGGAGTTTTTAGTAAAATTGAACTATATCGCTTTTTTCTTGTTCCCCACGCCACCTAAAGAAAAACTAATTTAATGGCTATTTTGTGAAACATTTTTTCCTAGCTTGACATGGTTACTTGAAGGTAAATTGTTTTCCCTACTAAGCAGTTACTTGTTCCAGGTAACTTTGATTTCAGAAGCAGCTGTTGATTTCTAGTGTGCTAAATTAGTTTCTTTTCCAAAGAGTTCTTTTATTGTTCCCAGTCTCTTGTTAGGTGTAAAAGCTGATTTACTTTAGATTATTTTTTTAATGCACCTGGAATTCAAGGCATGACATTAGCTGCTGAATTAGCACTGTTATAACCTGGGGAGGAAAAGACCCCAAGAAAATATACCCATTTTTTAAAAAAAGAATAAAGTATCTGTCTATAAAAAGGGTTTTAAATTAATCATGATATTATTTATTAGCCATTTAACTTTCTTATTAGTCAAGAATCTTAGGGAGATATGGTGTCGTAGACTATTAAGGGTGACTGACAGTTGGTGTGGGCAGAAGGTCGCTACGTGTGATGCACAGCAGAGTGACCGCAGGGTAGAAAGAGCCGGGTATATTTTGTCCTCCCAAAGCAAGGAGGCCTGTTCCTAATGGCCTGCTTGACAAAAAAACTTACCTTGATGACTTAGCAGCCACAGTGAAGGGCTGGGAAGGGGGAGAAGCAAGCAGGCAGGATGCTGCAGAGTTGGAAACTAGATTGCTTTGGGAGGAGGAGGCTGGTCACACAATCCAGGTCTCAGTTCCTGCAATGCCACTACTTTTGTGACCTTTGGAAAATTACTAACCTCCCTGGAACAGTTTCCTCCTCTATAAGAGGAGGGCAGTAGTAGCCTGGATAATCCTTGGAAGTTCGCTTTGCCTGGGACATTCTGTATCTGAAGATTAAGAGACATCTGACTGTGGAGCAGGTGGAAGGAAGGCAGGAGTTAGCGGTGGTCTAGAACACAGGTGGGAAATACCCCCGGTGTAAATTCAGGTGGATGTCTCTCTCCATGGGCAGGTGGCTTTTACTGGGTGAACTGAGCACTGCCTGAGGTTAGAGTTGAGACCTGGGGTAACTGACTTGCACCTGGAAAACACCCTTCAAGGAACCGTATTTCCCTTGCATGGCCTGAGCTCCTTGCCCTTCCCCCAGCACAGAAGGCTTAGGTTTGTCTTAGTGCTCAGTGCTGGGCTGGCTTCCTTGCTATCTTCTCGCCTTTTCTTCAGTCATATCTTCAAGATGCTTCTGGAGATGTTCATAGGCCACAGTAGATTTTCTTTCTTGTTCTGAAGCCCTCTTAAAATTCATTTCTTTCCAGGTTCAGACGTATTTATTTATCTCACCACTTTCCTGCTTAAAGAATCAGATACAATTGTATTTGCCTTTGCCTGAACTCACACATATGAATGAGCTTTTGTAATCAGCAGTGTAGGTTGAGTCTGAAATACCTGAGTCCTTGCCAAGTTGCTACTTAGTTGTTCAGTTAACACTTACTGAACTTCTGTCACATCCTTTGTTTCAGGGCCCTGTGTAAGAATAGCTCCTTCGCTCAAGAGTTTAGTAATCAAGTGGTGGAGACCAATACAATTGTAAGCACAAGTAACAGAGTAACAGTAATAATAGTCATGCTGTTGAAAGCAGTAGACATTTTCTGAGTACTTACCATGTACGGGAATACTGAATACTGTGCTAAGCTCTTTGCGTGTCCTAAGTGCGTGTGTCCACGTACACACACACACACACACACACACACACACACACACACACATTAGAAATAAATGTTTAATTCTCACAGCATAGGGATTCTTGTTATCTGCCTTCTACAGATGAGGAAACTGAGGCCCAGAAAGGAGAAGTAACTTGCCCAAAGTTACACATTAGTCATGAGTTGGATTAAATAAATGTTTTCTCACAGCATAGGGATTCTTGTTATCTGCCTTCTACAGATGAGGAAACTGAGGCCCAGAAAGGAGAAGTAACTTGCCCAAAGTTACACATTAGTCATGAGTTGGATTAACATTTTCACTATGGAGACATCTATGTCAGTGGGAAATAAGAGCTAAGTCTATTGTTTGCGTGGATGCCAGAGCTACACAGGGTTCGCTTGGATGGGATTAAGGGAGAAGGTGGTTTAAACTGTGTTTTATAGGAAGAAAGAGTCATGATGGTGTGAAGTGGAGGACAAAGGGGCATTTCAAGCTGGAGATGATTGCTTGTGAGGACTGGACATACAGAAGCTGGACAACAAATAGGTTTGTTTAGTTGGAGTGAAGGACATCCTTCCCTATGATGGCAGCTGGGTGATCAGACTCCAATGAGTGAAGAGTTATTTTGTGAGCTGTGGTGTAGGCACTGCCGGAATTAGTAGCAGGTCAACACCTTATAAAGTCTCTCCAGAGGGTAAAGACATGTTTCTAAACGAAATGTGTTAGTCTGCAAAGCAAAGTGCAAGCATTAATGTCCTACCCTTAGGAGATTTCTCCTGGGGTTCTCTCTACCAGATGACATGAGCTTCACACCCTGGCTTTGAGCTGTCACCATCTTTGCTTCAGTTTCCATTAATTAGCTCCGAGTCTTAGGTCTAATCGCTTGAAGCTGCTCAGGATACTTGCTCCAACCCCCCGGACAGCGTGGGATATTTGCCTTTTCTGACATGTCCGTCTCGCCCTGGCAGCCACGTTACACACTTTAGTGAGGCAGGTGCCTTTCAGGGAGGGGTGTGTCACAGCATCTGTTGGCAAACACAGAACACAGTGGCAGCCCCTTGAGGGCTCCGGATGGTAGGCTTTGGGTCAGGGATTTAAACTTGGGTGACCTGGATTTGTGGGTGCTTGGGGAAAAAAATTAAAATGAGGAATTGTAGGTGTAGTAGGTCATGTTTGTTTCCAAGATTTTTCCCTCCAAAACTGGAAAAAGAGGGGAAAAAAAAAAAAAAAAAAGCATTGGGAGGGATTTCCCCAGGCTTGTCAATGGCTGGTTTGTCTAATTAATTAATTAATTACTTTGTTTATAATCTTCCTTGTTTGGAAAAGATTTATGGCAGTGCCTTATATCTCTAAATCTATCAAACAAGAAAATCTTATGAAGTGGCCAAGTTAGCTATCCATGCCTCTTTTTAAATGTTTCTTTATAACAAAATGACCGTCTATCAATAAAAGATTCTAAAAATGAGTACTTAATGTACTGACAGTTCTCATCTATTTTCCACTTTAAAAAAAATATGCTTTTCCTTTAACCTTCAGATTGTCTAGCAATTTCACATCTTCTGGTTTCTGTAGAGGTTGGTGTTTGTGAAACTCTAGTGCTGACATGGTAACTCTCGGTTTTTGTTTTTCTTAAAGCCCCTCCCGCCTTTTAGAGCGCTGTGAATGCAGCACTGCTGTGCAGCACAGCAGTGCACACCTCTGACTGTGGGACTCTTACTGCCTCCCCAGACCCCCAGGCCCAGGCTTCATTATCTAGTCTTGGTCTGCTTTGTTGCTTGGTTCCCTGGAAGCTTAAGTGGTTCTGGGTCATTGACAAAAATCTTGCCAGTAGGAATTCAGTTCAGAAGAAATTCAGGAGAGCAAAGACTCAGTGTTTTCCTCCTGTCCACCAATCTCATGGAAATAATAGTGTAACCTAGCATTTACCTCCTGCCTTAATTTATCAGGCATGTTGCCACGTGCATCCTGTTAACAGCTGTCTGTGTGCCTGTGGCAGTATTCACAGAGGAGCAAATTTTGCAGGCCACCCTTACGGGGTGACAGGACCGACTCAATCCCTCCCTCACTGCCCCAGGAGGGATGCCTCCAGCCTGTGGGACACAGGCCAGGGGCTGGGGCTTATGTGAGGAGGCAGTGAGGGAAGAACAGTGATTAGGGGAAGGATGCTCTTGGGTGACCAAAGAAAGCAGAAAAGGAAGGAACTTTACCCTTTCCTGGGCACCCCACTAGGAGCATTACCTATAACCTATTTAAACCTCAAAACCACCACAGGAGATGAGGGTTACTGCCTTTGTTTTACAGATGATACAAGATGAAGGTTAAGTAATAAGATTAATAACTACTGTGTGAGATATAGAACAAGGATTCGAAACCAGCTCTGTCTGACGTTAAACTCACACTCTATTTTCAAGCATTAGAGGTTTTCATCTCTTCTTCTTTCCTCCTGATGTCAAGTTTTAGTTATTTGATGGAGAATTCCTCAAAGGATGTATAGGGGAAATGAGTAAAGGTAGCTGAAACAAAACTGTTATTGATTGACCATTCTAATGAAGGTGTGTGGCTGAGATGGGAGTTTTACAATCAATCACCTTGGGATTTCAGAGCACTGATTTTAATAATTGAGAACTAAGGAAGGGAAAGTCCTGTAGAGAAATGTGGATCATGAAACCAAGAATCTGACTGAGGAGTGGTGAGGAGGGAATCCAGTTGACTTCAGAGATTGATGGAATGTCCAGTGAGACCTCCGGGGTAGATGTAGGACAGATGATATAGCTTTGGACTGATTTGGGATTTCGACTTGTGACACCGGTGTGATTTGAACACTTTGCACCATTTCAAGAGCTGGCCAGAGTGTGGCACCGATATCCAGGGGTCTCAGGTGGCAGATGTAGGTGCCACTGAGTGGGAGCAGATAGTGATATTTACACACAGGGGTTGCCAGATGTACCCATCTTTCCAGACCCATCTCTACCTACACAGGCACTGTATACCTTCTGAAGCATTATGGTCATGATACCGCCAGAGTTTTGGACCATTTGATGTTCAGGGCAGTGGAAAGAAGCATGGGCTTAGGGTCTATGAGGGAGACGAGAATTCAAATCCAGCCTCCATTTGTTAGCAACCATGAGAACCCGGGGCAAGCGACTTCATTCTCTCAACAATGAACCTGGGATAATAATCATGCCTCATAGGACTTCTACATATAAAGTAGTCAGCACATAAATGTGCCTAATTATTATTATCATCTAAGAGTATATATTATTATTATCTAAGAGCAACTAAGGGCACAGGTGGTCTTTTTTATTGAGATCGTAAAAGCTATGGTATACCAATGAAAGGGTCCCTCATAATTCAGTGAGAGAAATCCTTGACATTTCTGCTACTGCAAAAATGCAAATGACTGCTTGGGGCGTTTCAGGCGGACATATAAGTCATTGCCATTAATTGCCATTTACATAATGAAACCTCTCTAATGTTATTTCTATTAAAAGCCATACTTCTGAGTATCAGTCTGACCGTTTTGTATTTAGAATCATTCTATGAACAGATCCCTTTTATTGGCTTGTCTTCTTAATATCTTCTGACAAGTATCATCTCCTTACTTCCTATTCTAGTGTTTCTGATTTCATAAACTCTTAGAATGTTAGTTTTCTACCTAAGAAGCTCATTTTTAATAATGCATTATTTTAATGTCAGAACTTGGGAGGTATGATCATTGCTTGTTTTCTCTGGTGCAGATTTACAGATGAGCATATAGTGCTCTGCCCAGCATGGTACTTGGAGATCTAGGCTCTCTATACCTGTATGCATTGAAGTGATTGCTTCTGTCAGCTTTTCTCTAACAAATCCCCTCTGAGTCAACCTATACTGTACTTTAGCATATGTTTGTGTGTACAGTTGGCCCACACTGTCCTGTACTCACTTAGGCCCTTGGATTTCTTTATCTGTATGTGAGATATATTGTTAAGTGCTAAGACTGTTTCTTTAAATTGGCCTGACAACTTCAGCTTAATGACAGAATGGCTTGTGTCCTCCTTTGGGAAGAACTCCTCTTGGGGCATATGTGGTTTTCTCCTGTCTGCCTCTGACCCCCAGCAGGAGAGTCACAAAATACAGAGGGGCCCAAATGCTTTACTGAAGGAATGAATGAGTGAGAGAGACCTGGTGTTTGCCCACAGTTGGAAGGAAGTTGCCCCAGTAAGAGGAGTTCTAGGACCCAGTCTAGGTCCGTGATTCTGTCAGTATGGACATGGCTTATCGGACAGGAACATGGAAGGCACCCTCCTAGGAAGCATTCTCATCCTCACCTTGATAATATCTAATAAATGGTCAGGATATTTTTAAAAATCGTTTTTTCCACTAGAGGTTATAGAGGCTGTAAGCAGGCAACATTGATAAACATTTTTTAAAAACTGGGTTTTTATTTTAAAGAAAACCTTCCTGCTTGTCTGTTTTTGAAATATGGCTTTACTAATTAGTACTCTTTTTATTGCCGCATCAGAGGCAGCTTCAGAGAAACAGGGATTTTGATAAGAACATGAGGGTGTCTCATGGACTTTAGCAAAGGCTGGGGCAGCTGGGCCTTAGGTACTGGAAGACAAAACAAAGCAAAGAAACTAAAACCCAGAATCAACAACCCACGGTGTATCTGGGGTTTGAATCATATAGTATGAACAGGCCTGCTCCCACCTGTGCGTTTAGGCAATTTCCAGAAAAACAGATGCTGAACAGACAGTCCAGTGTGTGTCTGTACTGAGGCTGTACCAAGGGTGTGCGATTGTGTCTTTATCTTTACTTGTCCTGCTGTTGAAGATTTTGTGATCATTAGTGCCAATATTGCTGGAGGAGAAAAATCATTTAAGATGTCTATCGTTCTGTTGCGGTAATTTCTGTTTGCAGGGCTCATTAACATCTTTGCTCAGAATGATTGGTTCTTTTCTGGTTAGAATATGCTAAAGTCACGCTATGTGTGGAGCCATTCGTCAGCCTTTTCTTGTTTCTCCTTCACCTCTCTTCAGCTTGCTTCCACGACTTGATCTTCCCCACATGCTGGGTGGTCCAGTGGAGCTGAGTGGTAGTGTCTGTCCCTTTTGTGATAGGAGATTTGCTGGGAGAGCATCTTGTACTTGGATGTTGGGTGATGTTAATGCAGTGGTTCAAGAAGCAGGTGGAAAGTGATCGAAGAGCCTCCTGTACTGGCTGAATGTCGTGAAGGAAAAGCAGACACACGTCCCTGTGGTTTCTGTCATATCCTAGAAGGCTGCCTTGAGTTCATCACGTGGCTTCATACAGTTCTAGGTCACCTGAAACTTAGAGCTTGTGTGATCTCAACTGCTACCTTAAAAGGAGGGAACAGACTTGAAGAAGGAAAATGGCTTGACCAAGAGTCCAGACTGGAACCAGAAATGTGTAGATGGGCTCCTGGTTCCTGTCTAGCACTATCTTTCTGCTGCTTCACATTGTCTTTCCAAAATGACCATTTACAGGGCAATAGCTCTGTCCCTAGCAGGTACTCGGCATCTCTAATCGTCTGCCAGGGCTGCCATAATAAAGTACCACAGACTGGGTGGCTTAAACAACAGACATTTATTTTCTCACAGTTCTAGAAGCTGGAAGTTCGAGATCAAGGTTTCAGCAGCGTTCTTTTTCCTGAGGCCTCTCTCCTTGTCTTGTAGACGGCCATTTTCTCCCTGTGTCTTCCCATGGTTTTCCCTCCCTGTCTGTGTGTTCTGATCTCCTCTAATGACACCAATTATATTGGACTAGGACCCCACCCATGTGACCTCATTTTACCTTAATTATCTCTTTAAAGGCCCTCTCTCCAAATACAGTCCCATTCTGAGGAACTGGGAGTTAGGACTTCAACCTAGCAAATTGGCAGGGAGGGGTGGGAGGGTTGGGGGGCAGGGGGGATGCACAACACAGTTCAGCCCATAACAGTATCTGTAAATGGACTTGATTCATTCCTTGAATTCATAATTGATTGATTATGGATTATATTCATCACCCAGTCTTTTTTTATTTTTATTTTTTACTTTTTTTTGCGGTACGCAGGCCTCTCACTGTTATGGCCTCTCCCGTTGCGGAGCACAGGCTCCGGACGCGCAGGCTCAGCGGCCATGGCTCACGGGCCCAGCCGCTCCGTGGCATGTGGGATCTTCCCGGACCGGGGCACGAACCCGCGTCCCCTGCATCGGCAGGCGGACTCTCAACCACTGCGCCACCAGGGAAGCCCCATCACCCACTCTTTAAATGACCATTTCAACAGGCTTTTCAGAGGTCAATTTTACCATAATATGCAGCCAGCGAATTTAAAATGCTAATGTCATAAATGTTTTTAATTACTCACTCTGCAACAGGCATTGTGCACACAAGACTCTCTCCCTGCCTTTTTTGAGGTTAGGGTCTGTCAGGGAAGGCAGATTCCTTTCAAATATTCCATGGGGGCAAGTTTGCATTAGGGTCGGCTGGTCATTTGCCTTTCAGTGGGTATTGGAGAATTCGTGTGTCTGGGACGCTGGTTCTAAGGAGGAAAGCATCAGAAGGTATCACTGTGTTCATTCCAAATATGTTTTCGTGGCCAGAATGCTCACTCAGTAACTGGATTACTTCTGTGTGCTCAGTGCATTTTTTTTTTTTTTTTTTTTTGAGAAGGAAAATCTGCTATTTTTACCACCTAGTAGTGTTCTGAAGGCTCCATGATAAAATGGTTCTACACTGAACCCCATCTGTCTCTCTCCTGGGCCCACGTCTTAGTCATATTTTTGTCCTGAATGTCTGTGTGGAATGCCTGGCATTTAGTAGGTCTTCAGTAACTATTTGCTGAATAAATGTGTGTAAATTGAAAAATCGCCTACTATTACTAGCTTTCTGCACGGGATACGTGCCTTGCCTCCCCAGAAAGATTGTGGGCTTCTGAGCAGGAACACGGTGAGTCACACACACTGTTTGTGTGACTCAGTGCCTTGTAATTGACAGGTAGGCTATGGTAACTCCTCAAGCCCCTTGAGAGTGGCTGGTCATCCCTGCATCAGGGACCATGGAAGATTCTTAGAGCAAAGATGGAAAAAACGGATACAAGTTATTGCACAGACATACATTAAAAGCATAATCTGTGCAAGATAGACTGACAGACATAGAAAACAAATCTGCGGTTACCAAAGGGGAAAGTGGGGTAAGGGATAATTTTGGAATTTGGGATTGACAGATACACACTACTATATATAAAAGAGATAAACAAGGAGTTACTGTATAGCACAGGGAACTATAGTGAATATCCTGTAATAACCTATAATGGAAAAGAATCTGAAAAAGAATATATATAGTATATTATATATTTAATATATATATTGAATATATATATAACTGAATCACTTTGTTATACACCTGGAACATTGTAAATCAACGATACGTCAATAGAAAAAAATAAAAATTTAATTAAAAAAATCATCTCGAGGAAAAAAATGTAATCTGTGCAATTTACGCTCTTAGATTTATGGACAGAAATTAACACTCATTCCTTGCCCCCTGGGGGTAGACAGGATTCTCTTCTCCACTTCTGCTGTTATCACAGCTGTCTTCATTATAGAATCCCAGAGAAGTGAATTAAGGTGAACTTTGAAAGAAGGAAGAGATGTAGCTCACTTGATGGACGTGGGAGTGGGAGTGGGAAGGTTGTTCTAGGCATAAAGATGGCATCAAGAAAGGCTAGGATGTTTTTCCATTTCCAGTCACCGTTGACAGTTTTTATCGTTTAACATTTTTCAAAGTGTCCTCTGAACCTCATTGCTGTTCAAAACCAAGTATTGCATGGTAGAGATTATGTCAGAGAATAAGAGATGCATTATACGATCAGTGGCAGAAACAAAGGTTGAAGCTGCAGTGTGATGAGAATTTAAACATACAGAAAGTCAAGTCAAAAAATTCAGGAGTGAAACTGCAGGCGTGACTCAGTCCCCTTGGGCATATGGTAGTAGCATTTTCTGAATCGTGGCATATTTTATTAAATTTAAGCCCTTGTTTTTGCAAAGTTGTCGTGTCAAGGTTGTAATATGAGCAGTAACTTTAGACTCGATTTCTTTAAACTTTCTTCTCACCCACAGTATATGCTGCTGTACATTTGTGCACTGGAATTTGGTATTGCGCATATGAAAATAAAAAAAGTGATGCAGTGCTCAATCTGTGGTGCACAATCTCTGTGACTTTATGCAGAAAGAACTCATATCTTTGCTTGAACATGACCTGATACTGAAACAAACACAGCCACCTCCACTTCTGAGATATATACATACATACATGCATACATACATACATACATACATACATATACATATATATATATGTATATGGTAAAATACATACAACATAAAATTTACCATCTTAACCATGTTAGAATGTAAAGTTCATTGGCATAAAGTACGTTCACAGTGTTGTGCAACAACCATCACCACCATCCATCTCCAGAACTCTTTCCATTTTGTAAAACTGAAACTCTGTACCCTTTAAACAATAACTCCCTATTCCCTCCTCCCCCAGCCCCTGACAACCACCATTCTACTTCCTGTCTCTATGAATTTGACTACTCTAGGTACCTCATATAAGTGGAATCATACAGTATTTGTCCTTTTGTGACTGGCTTATTTCACTTAGCTGATATACTTTTAGCAACAGCTTTATTAAGATATAATTCACATGCCATAAATTCATCCCTTAAAAGTATACAGTTCTATGGCTTTTAGTATATTCATAACTGATATATTTTTGAAGAGAGTAAATTCAATACTTTTTTTCCTTAAGGCACACATGTTTTTTTGTCTGGCAAGTCCAGTTATAAAAATGCCATGAAATAAAGGCACCTTTCTTTAATAAAGGGTTAGGGACAAATATCTAGATTATGCTTAGTTTGGTTCAGATTAATTCAGATACCCAAAATATTTTTGTAAGCATGTTTGCGTTAGTTGAAACATCTTCATTTTGCATCCTGGCACCAGTAATATGTGATTATTTATTATTGTTCTTGTGGGGATATTGTTTGCTTGCAAAGTTGATTGTGATGAGTTAGCCAGAAATTCAACAGAACTGAAATTTCTTTAAGTCTGGATTTGTTCAAAGACCAGTTTTGAATTGACTGAGGCTATAGATGGAACTGGCACTTGAGTTATTTGAGGCCTGGAATCCCCTGTGGCAAAGAGGATATTTTGGTCTAAGTTAGAAAAATGACATTTCATGCTTATCTACTTCTGGTGGGAGTGTTAATTGGTACAAACATTTAGGAAAACAGTTAAGCATTATCCAGTAAAGATGAGTATATATACCCGATGACTAGGCTGTTTTCATTTTTAAATCTCTTCCCTAGGAAATCTTCTGTATACATGTACCAGAAAACATGTATGCTGTCCATCACAGCTTTTCTGATATTAATAATGGTTTACAGAATAAACCCAAACCACCCAAATGTTTATCAAAGTAGAATGGATAAGTAAATTATAATATAATCAAATAATAGAATATCGTGCAGCAGCGAAAATGAAATGATCTAAAACTTGGTAGAGCAAAATACAAATAAATCTCGACAACCTGACATTAAGCAAAAAAAAAAAAAAAAAAAGTTAGGTTGCAGAAAAATTCTTACAAAACGAGTGAATCTGTTTGTAAAGTTTCAGAAATATCCATAACTAAACAAGTAAAGTAAAATTTCATCCCGAGACAGTTGAGAAAAGCTAAAAGCCTAGAAAGACATGTATTAAAACTCTTTCC